>NW_020954564.1:21073770-21169228 GCF_900497805.2 Vombatus ursinus | reverse complement strand
ACACACACACACACACACACACACACACACACACACACACACACACAGAAAAGCCATCTAGGAATACCAGACCCTAAGAACCCCACCACTCTGCCGTGGAAAGGTCTCATCTGGCTTTCTTCTTCTCTCTCTTGTTAGCACTCTTATTGCCACAGAGTCACATAAGAATCAGTTTAGCAAATATCAGCTCAGAAGCCCAGGTTCTCCCTATTCGTTATAAAAGCAATCACAGAGAGGGAGAGAATCTGATGCCCTCATTAGGCAATCTTTGCTGCCTTTCTACTCCCACAGTTTAATCACCATGTTTCTAATTGTGCCAACAGGATTAATCAGGGAAGACTTCCTGGAGAAGGGAAATTTTGGAAAAAAAATTGACAGAGGTGATTTTTTTCCCTCAATAATAAAATTTAGAAATAAGAAACAGAAAGAAAAGGTATAATCCCATATGCTTACGGATGTCCATAGGCTCTGAAAGTTTATCAATGACAAAGGAAAGAGTTACGTGCATCCTCTTCGAAAGATTCATAGTAAATTTTTCTTACACAATTACCAAGCCATAGCCAGACAGAAATGGCCTAACAATCTTAGAGCTTGTATTTGTTTTAGTATCAGAGTGCCTGGCATGTAGTAGGTGCATAATAAATACTTATTGACTGTTGAATGAGTTTCTCAAGTAAATGTTTAGACAAGGATAGCTTTTTGTTGAAATAAACAATGGCAATGTTCTAAAAAAAGAAAGAAAACAACATAAGACAGGCCTGGAGGAGTTGTCAAAGAGGGGTTTACTTAGCTTAGAAAAGATTGCTTTAAAGAATAACAAATAATAATAATGATTGCTGATATGTACAGAGTGTTTTTAAGATTTGCAAGGCACTTTACATAATCTCCCTCGATCCTCACTACAACCCCATGAAGTGCTACAGATATTATCCCTATTTTACAAAAGACAAAACTTGAGGCTTAGGGATTTGTCCAGGATCTCAACGCTACTAAGCATCTAAGATACAATTTGAGACCAGGTCTTCTTGACCCCAGCTCTATAGTCTACTGCATCTGCCTATGTTGGATCTGGAGGAGCAGATTGTATGAAGAACTGCTTTATTGTGACTTCTTTCTCTGAGATGTTTGGGGCTTAAAGGATGTTTGGACTCAGAGACCTGAGAATGGCATCTCCTCTCCTCCGCTTCTCTTGCGAAGGAGTAGGCTGACAACAGGAAATGATCCCCGGGTGACACTTCCAGCAGACACTCAGGAATGGCCCAGCCAGACGGAATACATGAAAGGGATATTTGTAATTTCCCTAATTATCTCTGTCCCTCTCTGAGTCGGTGAATTGCCGATTCATAATGTTATTACAGCAATATTGGTAATTGGCACTGGCCACTAGTCAAACATAATAAGGCACGCTCTCTGTGTGTTTATCCATGGTCCTCCACCTTCAAGCATGTGCCTTCATGTAAGGACCTCAGAGTCCCCTTTCTAGTTTGAATATCGGCACAGGTTCCCCTGCAGGTTCTTTGGACTAAATAGGTTTTGGGGTTTTTTTGAGGGAGATTTCTGTGTTTGGAGAAAAAGATGGGGTGGAGAGGCATGCATTTAGGGAAACGACCAGTTTGGTAGCAATGGCCTGCTGTTTCACTTTCATGGTTCAGATCGTGCTAATGATTCCCTGGGGGCAAGTTCCCAGCTTTCAAGACCAAAGTGCACCTGTAGAGGTTAATGCTGATTTTGCAGGTGACAACCAGTCTTGGATATCCCCCAGCTGCTTCCCGACTCATGATTAGAGCAGGCCTTATTGTGCTATGCTGTTCCTCCCAGCCATTTAAAATACAGATGAAAATAATAAGACACGGGGCTAGGAAAGAAAACCAACTTTTCACACATCTTCTGCCTCCAATTTTCAGCCGTCTCATACAAAAAACAGAACTGGACAGCCATGAAAATCATTACCATCTGGTAACGTGTTCTCTTCTCTGAGCAGGCCCAATGTTTGCTCAATTGTCCCCAGGTACCACTCAGAGCCAGAACCAGTGTTGTGCCCATCCAATTGGTCCTTTGAGGACCAGGCTCCAGGGGCTCTGGCACCCTCCTCTTACTCACAGAATCACTGACTGTCTTAAAGAATATCTAGTTCAACCCCCTGATTTTGCAAATGGAAAAATGAAGCTTAAAACAGTGAAAGAACTTGTCTAAGGTCCCATAGCTAGCATATAGCAGGCTGAAATTTGAACACAGGTCTTCTGACTTCAAGTTCAGTGGGTTTTCCATTATATTGTAAGCTCCTTGAGGGCAGGGATTATTTTTTGCCTCTTTCTGCGTCCCTAGAGTTTACTACAGTGCTTGGCACATAATTAGCACTTAATAAGTGTTTCTTGGTTGATCTTTCCACTAGACCATGCTTTATCCCATCTGACAATCTTCGAGGATGCTTAGGATTCCCATTGTGGTAACTACTTGGGTCTCTTGGTTGTCAGAACTTGGCACAAACATCAGCTGGCATGTGACCTAATCCATAATTACACAGCAATAGGACTGTAGACCTAGGGCTGGAAAGGACTGCTAAGGCCATCCAGTCCAACACCTTCATTTTACAGATAAGGAAATTGAGGCCCCTATACATTAAGCACCTTACCCCAGTGTACAAGACAGCAAATGTCAGGACCAGAATTCAAACCCGGGTTGCATGTTTCTACTTTGCTATGCGATGGGGGACTCTGTTTGCCTACCTCCTCCCCTCAGCCTGCCTATGCTCTTTTACTGAGTATGGGTGTGGGAGAAAAGAAAATCCCAGGCCAGCTTTACTGAATTAACCCATGGCCTCTTAGCTGAATTCTTTTCTTTCTCAAATTAAGCTCAAATTTTACTTCTTTCCTGAAGCCTTCTCTAATGCTCCCAGTTTTCACTGATTTCCTCTTCCAACTCCTAGGGCACTGATTCTATGTACCCCTGACCTGTTATGTAAATAGCCTCCCGAGAATTGTGTGAAAGTCCAGTCTCCTGAAGTGATAATAATAATAGAGAGTATTTTATAATGCTCTAGGGTTCACAAAACACTTTACTCATAATTTGCCATTCATTAGAACTCTGAGAAGTATGTTCTAAAGGTACTATTATTTTAATCTTAGAGGTGAGAAATGGAGGTACAAGGAACTCTAAGACTTGCTTGGTCATACAGCAAGTAAGTCTTGGAAGTGGGATCGGAACTCAGGCCTCTCCTGACTTTAAGCCCGGGAATCTTGGCCCTTTCAAGACTGCCTTTCAAGTAGACTAGCAACCTTCTGAGGGCAGGGACCTTGTATTTTTTTCTCCTTGCTCTCCCAAAGAGTAACTAAGCAAAGGGTCCAGTACAGGGGTGGTGAACCTGTGGTCTTGAGGCCACATGTGACTCTCTAGGTCCTCAAGTGCAGCCCTTTGACTGAAAAAAAAAACCTGACTTTTTTATTATATTATTTGATCCTCCTAACGACTCTGGGAGGTATATGTTATTATAAATCCCATTTTACAATTGAGTAAACTGAGGAAGACAGAGGTTAAGTGACTTGTCCAGGGTCACATAGCTAGTAAATGTCTGAGACTGGATTTGAACTCATGTGTTCCTAACTCCAGGCTCCACATTCTATCCATTGTACCATCTACTTGCCTAAAGGTAAAGGCTACCTTTGGGTATTTCGCTAATCTTTTCTGGACAGTAAAGACTCCCCCTTCCTGAAAAGAGATAGGGAAATGGGATATAGAGGGAATATATGGTAGAAAGATCAGGACTGCTTGAATTGGTCCCCTGGGCACACTCCACTCCAACTCAAAGAGACCAATAAGACCTGGAACAGCCTTGGTGTCACCTCCATAGCCTGGTGGTACCAAATAGTGCAAACTTCACGTTGGGGGTGCCCAACCTCTGACTGCTTGCCTGCCACTACTTTGCCTGGTGAGAACCCAGTACTCTGGGTACCTAGAAGCTGCCAAAGCATTACCCAACTCTTCCTCCTGGAGGCCCCGAAAGAGTGAGCTCACCTCACTGGGGTGAGTAGTTGATTCTAGGGAGCCTGGTCCTCAGACTGACTCACAGGTTACTCCCTCAGAGGATGGACCCTGCCCGTCCTCTTCAGCCTGACTCATCCCAACTCAGTCAGGCTCTCTCATTCTAATTTGTTTATGAAGGGGGTCATTCATTTACTCATCCATTCACCTGAGAACCGTTTAGCCAGGATCAGGGAAGCTGAGAGACCAGAACCAGGTCACAGAGCAAGTTTTTGGCAGGGCCAAGAAGATAAATACCCTCATGACTGGAAACAAGGACTCCAGCCCTTAGGGAACCAGATCTTTGGGTCAAAGCAGTTGATGTCACTACTGTAAGAGGAAGGTGCAAAATATTCAGCTGGGGAAATCCCAGTAGGTAGAGGGGCCATGTGTTTACACACTCCTAAGGCATCTAGTCAGTTGTGGCAACCACTATGCTATACTGTGGAGACAGCCACGGTGATAAAGATCACCCTTCAAGGTGCCTCATCCAAGCATAAACTCAAGAAGAGCAGAGGTCATTATCAGGGGAACTTCATCCTTATAGAACAATGATTCTCAGACCTGGCTTGGCAATTTCAACTGTGAAATTCTCTGTTTGTGAGATTCACACACACACACACACACACAATGACTTTCACCAAACTGAACATTAATTCATTAATTTTAATGTTGAATTCATGATAGTGAGCTTTGTGGTGGGGGTGTGGAATAGGGAGAAGAAAACCGTGGAAGGGAACCAGAAATACCACCTGTCACCACTTCTCAAGGATAAAGGATAGAGTGAACAATTTATGCCCCTCCATCACAGATATGGACATCTGAACCATTCAGTGGGACTGTCGGTGTGGTTCTAGTTACCTAGATCAGGACTTCTTAAGCAACCCTTTCAGCACTTCTTAAACCCCATACAGGGTCTCAACCAATATCTTAGATAAAGGCCTAATTGCCATGTGCTATTGTTCTGTGCTGATGAAAGACCACAGAATCATCAATTTCGAAAGAAGATCTCTTCATTTTCAGATGAAGAAACTGAGGTCCAAAGAGGTCAAGGGAACTTAACCAAAGTCACAAAAGTACGAAGTGAAAGATTGGGAATTTGGGACCAGGTCCTCTGATTCTGCAAATTTGAAGAAAAATGAGCCTCACAATGTCGTTGGGTTGCAGTTTTTTGCTTGTCTGCTAACATTGCTGTTCCTCTCTGGTGAGTGAAGCCCCATTGAGCACCAAGCTCTCCTTTCCCTTTGGGATGAATTCCCACACATTTGGGGAAATGCTGCCTTCATAACTCTATAAATGAAGCGTCAGCGGAGATGCTCATCTAGGCTCTGACACATTTTGGGCACAGTGCCATGGCCTGGTGCTTGGTGTTGGCTGGCTTGGCTCACCTCCATGACTCACGGCAACTTCTCCAGGGTGATGGCTTGTCAGCTTCTCATTGTGTTCCCTCTCTCTTTCTCAATTGTCAGATACTAAAGCTAAGAATTCAGATGGAAGATTTCCACAAACAGATGATGTCAGGGACTGATAAACTTAAGAAATTGCTTATGGTGGGGTAGGGGGGATAACTTAACCCTATTCAGGCCTGAAGGTTTTTCAATGTAGTTCTCCACCTTGTGTTACCCTTAAGCTACAGGCAGGTTGTTGTTGTGGGAAGAGCACTCGGAGTGCTTGGTGTCAGAAGCTGGGTATGGATCTAGGCTCTGCCATGTCACTTAAGAGCTCAGAGCCTCAGTTTCCTTATTTGTAAAATGAGAATAATACCTGTGCTTCCTTTTTCACAGGGCTGTTGATAGAATACTTTGAAAACTCTAAAATCTGAAAAAAAAAAAACCATCCTGAAATGTTAGTTATTTGCAAGGATGCTTATGTATTGTTTAGTGGCCTCATTTCTATCTGATTTTTACAACACTGATCTAGGTCCTTTACAGGTAAGAAAACTGAGGTTTAGAAGCTAAAGTGACTTGCCTAAGGTCATAGAAAGCTAAAATTCATACCCAGGTCCTCTAATGCAAAATCTGGTGTTCATTCCACTATTCATTCATTCAACACATATTTATTATATGCCTACTATATATCAGACACTGGGGAAGATATAAAGATAAAATAAAACATGGTTCCTGTCCTTAAGGAAATCAGAATCTAGCAGGGATGATAAAGCATATACATAGATGAACAGAATGCAAATTAGAATACCATAAATGTGTGAGAGGAATATGAAGGTCTATAAGATCAAAGAAAGGAGTGCTCATGTGTAGCTGGGAGGATCAGGGAAGGCTTCATGGAGAAAGTGTGATTTGAGCTGGGCCTTGAAGGGTGGATAGGAACAGGTGGAGATGTAGGAAGGATTTTATAGAAGGGCATTCCCCGATCAAAGGCAAAGCATGGGTCCACTAATTTAATTTGCCTGATCATAGTTGTGAAGGGGAAATAATATTCATATGTTAAGTTCAGAAATGAGAAAAGAGCTCTGTATGTGTTATATATGTATATATATTCCTTTGTTTTATGGAATGGCTTTCTGGGAGAGAGAAGGGGAAGGATACATGGAGAAATTTAGGCATGTACAAACAAAAGATATCAACAAAATTTATTTTTAAAAAATAGCCTACTTTGTGCAAGGCCCAACTTGAGTTTGAGTCCAAAGGGGGGGGGAGAAGGAAAGGATAGGGAAATCTAATACAAGACAATGTAGTCATTAAAGAGGGAGGGAGGAGGGTGTTTACATGCATGTCTTCTTTTCCCTCCTCCTCTTTCTCCTCTCTTCCTAGCAGAAGGAAAATTGCACAGAACCCTGGGAAGCTGGTGGTACCCATTGTACCCTTCCCAACTAGTGGAAGCTCATGGCAGAATCTTAACTAGAAATTTTTGTGGCAAAGGTAAACACCATAGATGGTGCCAAGGTGCAGTATCATACAATGAGCCCTCATTTGGGTAGGTCAGAGAAGCTACTGCTGGTGAGGCTTCCTATTTTAACTAATTATTCTGGCTAACTAGGTGCTAAACTCTGTTTTTGCCATGCTGAATGATTATAAGTGCTGTCAGCACCCTCTAAATGTGGTCCCCTGAAGTAAAGGCCCCAATCACTTTGCCTTAGTTATGGCTCTAGCAAGTTACAAAATCATAGAATCATAGATTAGGGCTAGGAGGGGTCTCAGAGATCATCTAGTCCAACCCTCTTATTTTATGCATGAAGAAGAGGTCAGGTGACTTGCCCAAAGCAATGGAAGCACTATCTACCTCAAAGGATTGTTGGGAGGTTGGTGTTCTCTTCGTAAAACTTTTTTTTTCTATTTGTCAAATCTTTATTGGGTAAGTGGGGAAAGTTGGCAGGGCCTACCTTAGACCTTCTTGTCAGCAGCCTTCCTCATGGCAGCTAGGACGTTGCTGAACTCCTCTCCCTTCCTCTTGGCCCCTGATGTGAGTTCCCACCCTTTTTTTGATGAACTTAAGGGCTCACTTATCCTTGGAGACCTTTAACAATTCCATGGCCAGCTTCTCACAAGGGGCAAATCCACACACCTCCCAGATCATATATCTCACAAATGGTGTGTTTGGTCAAGCACCCACGGTGCGGCAGTGTCGTGACTTCGAAATGTTTTGGTAACTTTGTGGTCCTTGTTGAGGCCTACAGCCATGGGGTATCGGATGGCCATGGCTGCAGCCCTACTATAGCCCCAGTGGCAGCCAAAGCAGAAGCAACTTTTTTTTTTTTTAAGTCGGCAATGTGATACAATGGAAAAAAGCTCTGGATGTGGAGTCACAGCATCTGGGCTCCAATTCCTAGCTCAGTCTCCTAGAGCAAGTCACTTAACCTCCCTTGGCCTCAGTTTCCTGATCTGTAAAATGAGGGAATCAGACTTGATGACCTTTAAAGTCTCTTCCAATTTGAAATTTAAGATCACAAGAACTGTAAAGTGCTGTGTAAATGTGAACTGTTGTGATTATTGTGGGATTCCAAGTGCAATAGAAATTTAATGAGTGCTTATTTGGAGAATAAAAATAATAGTCCCAACAATGCAGGCAAATTAAAATTCTCAGTTATCCAATCACCCTCCCCCTTTTATTTTTGGCCTGAATGATACAGATAATTTTGACCAGATTAAGGCAATTGTGAGGATCACTTACACTCACAGGGAAACTCCCCCTACTCCACCCACATCTCCTTGCCAGATCGACTTTGGTGGCTGGTCCCCTTTGGGGAGCCAAGGACACATCATCCGGCATACCTCATCCTCTGGAGAGAAGAGAATCAGCTTTCATTTGCATGTCATCTCCCCCTGCCTTGCTCAGATCACTCTCAGAACCAAATTGAGGCCAGTACCCTGTCTTCCCCGTTAGGTTTTTGTTTTTTTTTTTGTTTTTAATGACAAGCACTCTTTGGAACTCCCACTTATACAGACTTAAAATCTGGGGAGTGATTTCTTAGCAGAAACCTCAGAAGAAAAGTATTGCATGATAGTGGATAGAGAGAGCTGTCCTTGGAGGCAGAAAGACCTGATTTGAAGCCCTGCCTCTGACTAGATGTGTACAGTGTAGGCAAGTTCCCCATCCCCACCAAACAAAGAAAAAAGCCGGGAAAATCCAATACAAATTATAGATGAATTCCCAATCAACATCAATAGAGGGATTCCCACACCAAGAGTTTACTATACTGATCTGGACCAGAAGATTCTTTGGGGTAGATCCAGTCCCTTCACAGGTCTGCACTAGGTGGGTAGCTAAGCTCTAAATACAGGGGTGGGGAACCTGCAACCTCGAGGCCATATGTGGTCGTCAAGGTCTTTGAGTGCAGCCTTTTGACTGAGTCCAAGTTTTACAGAACAAATCCTTTAATTGAGGGGATTTGTTCTGCGAAGTTTGGATTCAGTCAAAGGGTTGCACTTGAGGACCTAGTGGGCCATGGGTGGCCTCGAGGCTGCAGGTTCCCCACCCTAAACTTTAGTTTTATGGGCCCCAGGCAGGAGTCAGACAAAGAGAGCCTCAGTACTCATGGAGCATAGACATAGAGACAGAAGGGATCTTAGGGAATCATCTAGAAAAGGAGACTGAGGAAAGTGGTGACTTGTCAACCAGAGCTAAAATTCGAACCCACGTCCTCTGATTCCCAAACCATGCGGTTACACCACGGTCTCTTTGGAGGAAGGAAAAACAAAGCACAGCACAACAACACCAAAGCTAAAAAACAAAACAAAACAAAACAAACAAGCAAGCAAGCAAACAAACAAACAAACAAAAAAAAAACCAACCCGAAAAACCTGCCGCCTCAAAAGTTAATGCCAATTAAGTTGCAGTTAGGGTATGCAACTGCCCTATAAATCAGCGGGGAACGCGCGCTCCTGGACAATCTTAAACAGCCGATTAAAAGCCACTTAGCGAGGACTTTTGGCCCAAACGTGCCCGGGATAGCAGTTCTGTTTTTAAAGCGTCGCGGCAGGCCACAGGCCGAGAGGAAGAGGACCTCTGCTCCGTCCGTCCGTCCGTCTGTCTGTCCCTCACCACCCGGCTCTGTTTGGGGAGCAGCGACCTGTGGTGCTTAAGTCACTGCAATTGCTCGCGCAAAATCCAGGAACCAAATAAAATGTGTTTGCAAATTGTAAATCACTCCAAGCAGCGATCTGAGCCTGGCCATAATCTGGTATCTAATCTCTCTAATAGTTCTTCCTTCCCGGGAGAGACAGAGCACACACATGCGCGGCCCGTTAACAACACCCAGCCCGGCGTTGTTTCATTGGGCAGGAGGGAAGGAAGACCTGACCAGGAACTGCGGGGCGAAGGGAGCCCGGCGTGCACGTTGAGAAGTTTACCATCAATCTCGGTTTCCTCATCAGCCAGACGAGGTGCAGGAATCCCGGGGCGGGAGAGGCGCCGAGTGCGCGGTTGGGCTGGAGCGGGGGATGCCTTGTGCAGCCCCGCGACAGCAGGGAAAGCTCACTGGCTACTCAGCTAGCCAGAAGCGTTCCTTCTGCCGCAAGGTTCTGCTGTCAAATGTCTCTGGCGGGGAGGGAGCGAGTGTCTGAGGGTGGGGGTGGGGGAAGTGGTCCCAGATGAGGACAGAAAGGCAGAATACCTGCCACGGGCTTGAGGGTGAAGTTCCCGGGAAGTTTCTGATAAAATGAGGAGCTGGCTGGGTGTGACATGGAGCCCACCTTAGGGCTGTGGTCTGTGTGGACGTTAGGTCCGTGGTGTTTCTCTCAACCAGGGTAGGGATTGTCTCATTTTTTTTCTACCTACCTGTATCACTTAGAGCAGTGCCTGACACACAGCAGGCACTCATGAAATGCTTATTGGCTGATTGATCGACCCTTGTGTTTTCACTGTCAGGCTGTGTCCCAGGGCAAGGGCCTGAATTGTAGTCACCTCAGGGAACCACATTTTTCAAAGGGTCTTCCATGATGACTTTATCAGACACCCTACCTCTGAAGGCCTGCGTTTGAAGCACATATGTGATCCCTACTAGCTGTGTGACCTTGGGCAAATTTCTCTGAGACTTCATTTCCTCATCTGTAAAATGGGGGTAGTAATTCCTGTCCTGCCTCTTTCATATAACTGTTGTTGAGGAAGAAGTGAGAGTCTAGGATGTGAAAGCAATTTGCAAACTGTGGGGTGTGTTACACAGGTTAGGTGTTTTATGGTTGTTGTGGTGGTGGTCTTTAAGACCTAGAAGAGCTGCTGAGGTAGTAGCTACAGCTAAATCTACTCATACCTAGGGAACTCCATAACAACAATTATGCTGATAATCCATGAACAGAAAACTCACTTAGGCCTTAGTGATCTGCCTATTTTGGCCAGGAATAGGGTTTGTAAAGGGCTGGAAAAATCCTGATAATCCCTTTCAGGGCTCTGTTTCACTTTCTAAATAGATGAGCTCAATATTCTATGCTTTAGGCTCCCCAGGGCCTTCTCCAGGCACAATTTTGGTGGGAGGAAAAGCTTGTCTTTGGATCTCTCCATTTTCTTGCCCCTCAACCCACTTTCAGCAATTCCTCCTCCTCCTACACTGCAGACCTTCCCTTCTTAGAGGCCTTAGATCTACCCTCTCTTCCTTTCTTACAGTGTCTCTTCCTTTTGGAGGCTTGCTAGGCTGTGGCTAACCTTGCAAGCTAATTTGTAAGTGTTAGGGGCTTGATTTCTTACCCTTACCAAGGCATTTCCATTTTAGCAGCAATCTCCTAGAGAAAGTGGAATGACTATCTGGAATTCCTGCCACTGTGATGAGCCACTGGATATGACGCTTTTTGAGATCAGTGAGTTCTCAATGTTCTTGTAATCACACTCATACCACTGACTCTGCCATTGAATACAACAAGGTCTGATGAAATAAGCAATGTGAGTGGTGTCCAATGAGCACATTTAGTAGTACCAGACAGAGGGGATAAAGAGAAACGGTTTGGGGGAAAAGATGAGAAAGGGGGAAAGAAAAAATGAAAGATAAGTATGAAGAATGGTAGAGAGAGGAATTCCAGCAATAGTCCCACTGTTTGGGCATCAAGGTTGAAGATTAGGCTTACTCTGTGGGAGAGGAAGCAAGAGCTTTTGAAGGGAAAGTGGGTTGTCCCATGCCTAATGTTTGAAGTGACAGCCATCCTTCCCCCTCACTGAACCTAAAGCCCCAAAGATAGGAACTGTGGTGGTGGGGGGGGCCTCCAGTGATTCCCCCAGGTAGCTTTTCTTATGTTCCAGAAGAAAAGTCTAACACCTCAATTCTGATTAGTAGGGATCCTAAGGGAGAGAGACAGAAACTCCAGCATCCTCATCAAATCTCCTTCCTCTTACCTCCTACCACCCTTCCATATGGCTGGCTGGGCATATGAAGTATACTTCTGAGGCTGTTTCTCCATTGGCCTCGGTAATTTTCTATTTGCCACTGCTTTCTAAAGAGCCCTAATCCTCCATCTCCTCCCTGAGACTAGGGGAAGGGGCTTTGCAGGAGATGACAATCCAATTGGTTTGAAACGAACACTTGCATTTGGCCCAATGAGTGGAAAGAAAGGGTGTTTTTAGATGCTACACACCCAGGGAGGCCTGTTTCCAGTGGGTGTGGTCAGAAGCCTAGAAAAATAATAAATAAAAATAAAAGCAAGACAGAGCAAAGTAGTTCAGATGCCAAAGCTTGGCTGGCCGTGAGCTGGAGCTGTTTGGGTAATAGGTTCCACATTTGCCTAGATTATTCCTAAGTGACCAGGCTTCAGAGCTTCCACTCTCGCAGCTCATATTAGACAAGGGCCAAGGCGGCATCTTTGCCTGTTCCATTTATACCTTTTGCACCTCCTAAGCAGCAGGTATGATGCTACAAGACACAATCAGTTGCTTTGTTAAATAACCACAAAACTCAGTTTCAGACATAGCTCTCCTGGATTTGGGTTCCTACAGTTCACAGACTGTTCTGATTATTAATGCCATTTTTTTTTTTCCCGGAGAGTTACATCTGGCTTTTTAATTGCTCTGGGTTGGGGCTGGGATGCTTCGATAGTGAATTGGTATCTTTCCTATTTTTCTGCTGATTTACGTCAAACAGTCCATCCACAGAGAGAAAAGTGGGTGAGAGCCAGAGAAAATCTGGGGGGTGGGAGGAAGGATAGGCGGGGAAAGGTAAAAGAGCTTTGGGCTTTCACATTCTTGATGCCATAATGTTACTTCAAAGGTGTATTTTTTTCATTTAATTTTATTTTCTTTATTAGGGGGAAAAAGTAGAGGCCCTCCTCAGGTCCACTGAGGAAGCTGGGACAGACCCCAGGAATTCAGGTCCTAGGGGCAGAGTATTTAGTCAAGGACCAAAACTCATGCTGTTTCCTATCCTTCCCCCTCCCTACTCTGCTGCTCTTAGGAAGAAGCAAGCCTGCCCTGGAAGAAAACTAGCTTTCAGTATACTATCAAGGTGTAGCTCTATTGGCTGATGCTAATGTGCCTACATGTGGGGGTGTGCTCGATGCTAAGGAGAGCTGATTGTTAAATTTTCAGTGTGAGCATTTCCACCTCAGAAATCAACAAATGCTACAACTCAGGCTTGATTTATTGTTTTGTTTATTGTCTAGACTTAAGAAAGTGTTAATAATGCAGATTAAACTGAACACTGTGTCATTTATACTTTCTTTCTCCAAACATGTTAAACATTTACCATCGCCATTTACCCGTCTACATGAAAGTGAGATTTGTCCTCCTCTTTTTCAAACCCCACTGCCTGCCCCAGCTCCCCCTCCAAAACTGGAGGTGGCTGGGCTGGTTCGTTCCTCATCTGGGAGTGGGAGGCAGGAGATCTAGAAGGTACTGACACTCCTCACCTAGTCATAGGTGGCTCATCGGCAGGTGTCCCGGCCAAGGCCCTGCTTTGCAGATTCTCAGGAGATGCTGGAGATAAGGACCCTGGATGACATCCATGAGGCTATGCTAAAACCATCAGGAAGGTTTTTGTGGGGAGAAATGGAGGTGCCACCTTTGCTCCCTCTGAGGTCTTGCATCCACCTGCACTTGTGGAATCAGTCAACAAACTGCCTTTTCTCTGCTCCTGGGGTTTGGGAGAGGTGTGGAGTAACCAAGGAGACAACAGAGACAGTCCCTGCCTTCAGGGGACTTCCCCTCTAGTGGAGGAAACAGGATGAGCCAGAATGCATAGAAAAGATAGACGGAAAGAGTACCAGTCATGCAGAGCTATATACACCAGTGAAAAAGGGCCCCTGAAAAAGTCAAAGTTAGGTGGGGAAAATCAGAAGGGCTTCCTATAGGAGGTGAGTTTGTGGCAGAGCTATAAAAAAATGAAAAGAGGAACAAAGACAAGAGAGGAGAGTTGCTTTCTTCCTTCAGGCCCCCAGTTTGGAATTTTCATCTATCTGGGCAAGGAGAACAGGAGCACCAGGAATGTCTTGAAGAGTTCTGACAAATGATTGACAGTAGAACCAACTCCCCATTCCTGTTTCCCAAAGGATGAGTTGAGCTGGGAGAAATGGTCTTCCTGTCTACTCAGCTTTATTTTTCAGGTGCAGGGACCAGCCAGAGGCCTTTGTTCAGGTAACAGAGAGCAGTCTGTGGGAACCTTCAGACACCAGTCTTCTTTCCAAGCAGTTCCAAGGGAACTTTGGAACTTTTTGGAAAGTGGTCCAGCCTGGGTTGACCCATGCTACCCTGCATTTTGTGACAAAAGTGGCATTGAGATGCTGAAAGGAGGGAGACCCTCTCTCTTCTCAGTCCCAACAACATGCAAAGGATTGACCTTTCCCTAGAGCTAGAGACCAGAAGTTGTTCTGCCAGCCCTAGCCTAGGGGCTGGCAATCTCAGTGACTCTGCCAGTGGCTCACAGCTGGAGTCCACATTCACACTGCTCTGCCTCAGTCCTCACAGCTAATGGGAATCTGTCCTTCCTGGGCCTTGAGAGTACCAATGGAGACAGAGAGTTCTCCTTGGGTGGGGGGGACGGGGACTTGAAGATAAAAAAGAGGAAACTGAAGTTAGACAGTTTAAAGGGGGGAGAAGAGAATAGTGTGAGTGTGCCTCTATCTTCTCTCCTCTCCCCCTTCCTCCTTTTGATCCAGTGGGAGGTTCTTTGGGGGCACCAGGGAAGCCTGTGGATATTCTATCAAACAAGAAAAACTGGAATGATCGTTGAACTCTGTATCGGTTTTTATAATGCTCAACAAGCTGAGACCTGCAGAAGAAAATCGTCAGGCTGCCCTCCCTCCCCAGTTTCCAGTGCTGCCAGCAGCCTCCTCCTCTGTCCTCTCCTCCTCTCTTCCCTTCCTTCCTCTCTCTCCTGCTTTTTACTCCCTTTTTCACCTCTCCCCTTTTCTTTCCCTCCCTCTTTCCTCTCTGTTTCCTCTCTTCTTTAGTCCCTGATTCCTTCTCTTCTCCTAGTCTTTCTTCTCTTCACCACACTCCTTCCCTCTCCTACTTTCTCCTCTCTTCTCCTACTCTTTCCTTCTTTCTTTCTTGAAGTTCTTTCCCCTTCTCCTCCTCTCTCAAGGGAACCATAGACTGAGGAGATAGCAGGAAGAGGAGGAGCAGACAGAGAAATGCTAGTGGGCAGAATTGTCCAGAGCATAAGAATGGAAAGTCAACTTTTCCAAGTATCTAGTCAATTTAATCTTTAGGATTTAAAACTAAGTGTATCACCAGGTGGGGAATGCTTCAACCCAGGCAAACCTGTGTGCAGCCCAAAGCTGGACATCAGGCACTTCTCAAGTGAAAAAAAAAATGTCTATGTCATTCCCTTTGGGTCTGTGGACTAGGGTTCAGTTTTTCAGTTAGGCAGAATATAACTGGGACAGTAAGGGAAGCAGTAATGGTGAAGTAAAACCTGACCAGCCAGCTGTGCTGTTTTCCCACAAATGTTTTAATTCCAGATACAGAGGGTTCATCCTGAAATAGCTCCAAATAAAGACACGTCAAAACAGCAGCGAGCAAAGACAGGCCATAGAAACACTCATACTGAAGTGGAAATGACTCTAAGATTTCCTGTGTGTGGCCCAGGGTAGGCAGTATTTGCTCTGCTCTGGATGGGGGGGATGGGGGTAGGGTGGGGCAGACACATACAAGCTGGCTTTGTTGTCCCAGTTTCATTCTACTCTGAATTAGAGGGGACAAAAGCAAACCCAGATTAGGACTAACCAGAGCTTCTCAGCCCTCTCCTGGGGTCAGTTTTGCTTGGCTCCCTGCTCGTTCTGGGAGACCTCAACCCCTCTCCTCTGAGAGGACCAATGAGCCTTGGGCTGGTGTTTAGGTAGAGAAAGTCATAACCAATCAACCCACACAGTGAGCCACTGACATGGAAGACCCCTAAGTGTCCTGAAAGACCCAATCCTAATTGCCTAGAGGGCACGCTTGTAATGCGTTAATGGGTTAGGATGCTGGGGTGTGAGGCCACCAGCAACTCACCCTATAGCCCACTCTACCACAGACTTGGGATGTTTCTAATCCTCACCTTCTGAGCCTGAATTTCTTCCAGGGACAGGGTCAGGTCTCCTGCTCCCAGCCCAGGATTACCTTCCTACTTTCTAGCCTAGGGGTATCTCCCTGTTACATAGTGTCTGGCACACAGTGGGGCTTAATATGTGCTCCTTGATTTGACTAGACTTGACCCTCTCCCCTCCCAGATGTGGAGAATCTGGAAAGGGGGATGGGAACAAACAAGCTGGGGCCAGAACAGGACTGGTATATGACCTTGGAGCCCTGGCTGGGACTGAGGCAGGCCAAGCCAACTTCACTAGGACCTCACAGCTAATTAAGTGTTCACCCCAGTGAATCAGAGGTTGGGCTGAGGTTTTTGTAATTCTAGGCATCCTCACTTTGAGCCTCTTCTCTGAGCCACCCCCCCCCCCCATGCCCACAGGGCTCTGGACCTTTTCCTCAGTCATCCCTATCTCATTCAGACTGCTTTGGAAGCCACTGTATGAGCTGACCTCTGGAGTTATCCACAGTTCCTGGCTCTCAGATACAGTGAGTAGAGCCTTGCAGTTGTGTTTTGGGCTGGGGAACTCCAAAACAGCTTAAAGCTACAGCAGGACAGGATTGGAGTGGAAGTTTGGGTTGGGGAGAGGAAAAGAGGTCAGATGACCAGCCTGAACCCCTGACACTCACCCTTGTTTTTCTTGTCCCTCCACCTTTCAGAAAACAAACTGTCTTGAGGCACTCTTGCTCATTGCTCTGGAGAATGGAAACTCACTGACCTGTGCAGCAGCCTCAAGATCTTAATTTAGGGCAAGAAGAGAACACCTCTAAGACCCCAATCTTGATTACTAGGGGACAGTGCCATGCCTCTTTAACTGCCCTCTTCCCAGTAAGAATTAGCCATCCTGGCCAGGCCTCATTGACACCCCAGTAGATTTTTGCCAGAACAGAGTCCTGGAAGTTCTCCTGTAGAAGTACAACTGTTAGGAAACTGATTCGGAAATGAAGCCAACCAGTGGAGTCCCGGGAGCAACCCTGCTGCCACCACTGGAGGTCCAAGCACTGAACTGGGACTGCCATCGGCAAAAATGAAGAGCCAGAGCATGGATTCACTCACATCAAGAACATGCAATGTTTATTGAGTTATGGGACCTGGCCCTTGACAACCCTCCCATGTAGTTTCACTCTGGCTTTAAAAAGACACCGAGCTCCACTTTTATAGACATTTATATATAATATATTTATATATTTATATATATTTTGTACATAAAACAGGCAACATGAAATTCCCATCTATCACATCTGGAAAATAAAATATCCTCCCACAATAACAACAACAAAAGACAACTTGGCCCTTTCCTTCTCCTCCCCACCCTCCCATGCCTCAATTTCCCCTGGGCACACAGCTTGGCTGCTTAGCTGTGGGTGGGGGTGCCTTTGGAAAAAGTCTCCCACCAGCTCCTGAGTGTCACAGGGCCCCTGTCTGGAGGTGGTGGTGTGGGCTGAGTTCGTTGGCCTGGGCCCAGTTCTTTGCTTTGACTGAGATTGTCTTGAGGGAACCTAGGTCATCTCCAGGGTTCCTCTCTCTTGCCCCAAACCCTTCAATCAGCCCACTTGCCTATCCTTGCCTTTTTCTTGCACCACTTCTGGGGAGCTGCTCCCTGGGGACCAGGGGAGAGAGAGAGGGGGCACAAAGAGAAAAGGGAGGTAGAGGGTATTCAGCTTCTCCCCACCCCTCAGGGAGAGGAAAACAACAATAATAATAAAAGGAGAGGAAAGTAGAAACTCTGGAGAGCTCCATTCCACTTATGAACAAAGAAAATCTCGGTCAGAATCTGAGTGAAAAATACAAACAAGGTGATGCTCGGGCTGCAACATTAATTAGCATACAGAGGTGGACAGTTACACTTCGGCCTGCACAATTGAGACCTAACCTGGGATTGGGGTTTGTAATCAATTAATTGAGAAAGCAACAGGCTGGTTGCTTTTTGTAACTAAATCCCCCATCTCAAGGGAGTTTATTCATTGTGCTTGGTATTATTGCGACTTTTCGACATATAGTACAGACATTGCTTCTCTATGTTTGGCTTAGCCGCCCCCCCCATTCCCCCTGCCTTCCTCAAGGGGACAGTTTCACTAGTCCCCTGACTCCCCCACCCGTTCTGCCCTTCACACACCATTTCCTTGGAGGAGGGGGGAGCTGCTGACTTAGGACTTCAGCCCCTCAGTCACTCTTCTTATGGGGAGAGCTGTCTGCCGATCACTGTCCAACCCCTGAAGGAAGACACCCCCACCTCGGCTCAGAAACTCGGCTCCCACAAGTCTAGGGGCAGCAACCACAGGCTTAAAGCCAAGTTACTGGGGTTTCTTTCTCTTCTTAAGGACTTTATAATATTCTCGTCAGAATATCACCAAGTTGTTTCTCCGGCTCAGTGTCCTCGCAAGCCGTCCCCCACTCTCTCTTCCCTCTACCCTCACCCCGATCTCACTCACGCTACTTTCTCTGGTCTATGAGGCAAGGCCCACCACCTGTCCTCCGAAACCCCAGTCCCAGAATGACTGGAGCTTCACTTTCTACGACCTTTCCCCAGGCTCCCGCATCTCTCCTAGGCAGAAAGAGGAGGGGAGAGAAATAGAGCCCGGTAAGCTGGGGGTGTAGGAACATGGGGAACCTCCAGATCAAATGGCAAAGGCACATGGTTCGCTCCTTCCATTCCGTAGACACTTGGGAATCCCAGAGTTTCAATTTAAACGCGTCTCGCTCCTAAGGCACAGGGTTATTGCTTAATACTAGAGCTGCCTGGCTTCCGGGCTTCTCTCCCTTCCTTCTTCTCGGCCCCCCACCCTCACTCCCGGTTTCTCTCCCCCACCCCCGACTAGAAAGAAACTTGTAGACAACAACCTAAGGCCAAATCTCAAACTCGAAGAGATTCTGACCGGCTTGGGGGCGGGGGGCGGGGGCAGAGAATCAAAGCCAGCCAGGGTTTATCGCACCGGAATTTCCTCGTTCTGTCTTGGACAGTCTCGAGATCAGTCTGGTCTGAAATTTAAAAAGAAAAAAATACCCCACCAGTGTCCAAAGTAACGTCCTTCAGTCCTGCGTCTGGGTGGGTTCGGAGGGAGAGGCTGAGGGACGGAATCCACGAAGGGCCTGAGGGGCCACCGGGAGTCTGGGCTGTAGAAGGATTGGCGGGAGGGGAGAGCGCTTATTCACGCGCAGTTGCCCATGGCTTTAACCAAGGAACTTTCTGGGAGCTGGCGAAAGATACCTCGCAGCGTGTCCAGCTCCCGAGTCAGCTGCTCCACCCGCTTGCGCAGCCGGTCATTGTCATTCGTGAGCTCCAGCACCTTCTGCTGGGTCTCCACGTTGCGCTGCTTGGCCTTATCCCGGCTCTTGCGCACAGCGATGTTGTTGCGTTCCCGACGCACTCGGTACTCGCTGCTGCTCTTGTCCACAGACTTCTTGGATTTACCCCGGTGGTCCGTGGACATCATCTTGAGTCCTCCTCCCGGGGGTAGACTGTTCTGCTGGTGTGGGTGATGCGGTGGCTGCGGCGGCTGGTGGTGAGGGCTAGGCACAGGCGTGGGCGGTGGCGTGGGGTGCCCTGGTTGCAGGTGCATGGTGGTCTGGCCGCAGTGGGCGATTTGGTACTGGAGGTGGGACGCCGGATGGTGGTGGTGGTGATGGTGGTGGTGGGCTGGAGGAGGCGGCGGTGGTTGCTGCTGTTGCTGCTGCTGCTGCGCCTGGTAAGAGTAGAGGCCGGACAGCGCCAACTGCTTAGCCTCGTCCTCCTCCCGGGGCTCCTGCTTGATCACCAGTGGTCGCAAGGCCGGGGCCCCAATGCGCTCGTACAGGGGGTCCAGTTTGCCGTCCAGGTAGCCCGCGGCCATGCAGCCATAGACGTGGGGGTGGCTCCCAGGCCCGTGGGCTCCGTGCATGGCGTGGCCGGCGGGATGCGGCTGCGGAGGATAGTCGAACTCGCCCCCCGCCAGGGCAGCTTTGGCTTTCTCCTGCTGCTTACTGTGCTGGAACAGGTCGGCTAGGAACTCGTCGTTGAAAGCGGCGGGATCGATGTAGGCGCTGATGTCGATTGAGTTTTCGTTCTCACAGATGTCGCCCAGCTGTTCCGAGGCGGCGGCGGCTGCAGGTGTTGCGGGGGGCTGAGGAGGGACAGAGTCCCGGGGGTAGCCAAAGGCGACGCTGCTAGGCTGGTGGTGGGGACTCTGGAGGTGGCTGCTCATCGGGGGCCGGGACTCGACCTCGTAGAAGTTGGTTTGCTCCATGGGGGAGCTAAAATCTTCCCGGCATGGTGACCAGCTCCGGGAATCCAGACTGCACAGGCACCCGGACTTCGGGGAACGCCCAGCGGTCGCCAACAACCAACAAGATCAACCCGGGCCGGGACTAAGAGAGGGGAATTGGCTTCTTTGGGGGAAGCAACAAGAGCTCAATTCCCTCCTTCCTTTTCGCAGACTCCAGAGAGATGAGTGGAGCTACGTGCCCTCTTCTTTCTCCAGCGCCTCTCCAGCGCCCCTCCAGCCCCGGATTCGACCCTCTCCTCCGTTCCCTCCAAGCGCCACCCAGCCCAAGTACCCTAGCTCGTCCGCCCTTAATTGCTAATGGCTCGACTCCCTCACTGCTGCTATTATATAGTCTCAAAATCCCGTGCTGGGCATCGCCCTCTAGTGTCCTGCTGGGAAACGCTTGCTGGGAAACTGGTGGCAGGTTTAGATTCCCTGGGTCTTAGCGCCAGGCCCTCTAGAAGAAAGCTACCCCCTCCCCCGTCCCCTCTCCGCCTCGCTCCAGACACCCCTTTCGACTCTTTAGCTCTTTGTAAGGGGGAAGTGTGGCTCAGAGCCCAGTCCCTCGGCTGAGAGGTGCAGCTGCAGAACGCCCACTTTTCCTGAGTGCTGTTTTTTCTTAACAAACCACCACTAGTGTAAACAGACACATGCAAGCCCATTCTATGTACTGGGGGAACTTCAGGGAGCAAAGAAGAATTTCCATTGTGTCAAAAAGTAATTCACTACTCTGTTTCCCTTCGGGAAGCAAAATGTGCCTCCCCTCCCTCCCCCTAAACCTCAAAGAATTTTTTTTTTTAAAAGATCAGCTAAACCATCGCGCTGGGTTGGAACCTGCTAGAAAGGTTAAGTGCTGGGGCGCACTGATAAGGAGTCCAGAGAAACGTGTCTTTCAGTCCAAGGTACTGTAGGAGGCGAGTATTCCTTCAGCTGGTGGCTCAGGGGGTGAGAAGAGGAAAGGGGAGTCGAGCGACCAAGAGGGAAGGGTGAGGCCCGGCGCTCCTTGTGTACATGTGTTAAGATTCTCTTTCAAAACAAGAAATCAGTACCTGCGATGGAATATGGGGGTTCTAGAAGGTAGATGGGGAGTGGAGGGTCTGGAGAGTCAAGTTTCCGGATACAGAAGCCTGGCGCACGGCACTTCTGAAAGCTCTAAAGGTAGTAGAGATTCTTGTGCTTCTTTTATCTCTGATCGCCAGGTGACACATGAAGCATATCCGATTTCCAGCCCGAGCCACCACAATGTGGTCTCACGGGGACACCGGGCTGGCGGGACGGGACGTTCCGGCGCTAGGACCCAGGGAGAGGAGGGGAGGGAGGGAAGGGAAGGGAAAGGAGGAAAAGGAGGGAAGAGAGGAGGTAGTCAGGGAGGACTGTGGCCCTAAAAGGAACAGGGGGCGGGGAGCGTTCGCATGGAGGCCACGACCCACTGATTAGAGGTGACATTAAAAAAAAAAATCACTCCACCAGGGCCCTAAAGGTAATCGTTCTGGAGAGCTTTGGCTCTAGCTGAGCGCAATGCCGCCAACTTTTCCCTTTGCGTCTCCGCAGCAGAGCACGAGAGCCTTTAGCTCTTTCATAGAGTGGTTACTTCTGCTGGGACGCCAAAAAGCCTCATTCAAAAAAGGGACAATAGATTGGGAGGACTCTAGAGCTGAAAGCAAGAAACTATGCCTCTTGCATCAAAACCAAAGACGAATAAATTAGTCTTTTTAAAGCTGGGAGAACCATTCTCTTCAGGTTGGTTTTCTCTTCCCCTTCCTCTTCCCCTTCTCCCTTCCTTCTTTCTTTCCTTCCTTCCTTCCTTCTTTCCTTCCTTCCTTCCCTCTTTCCTTCTTTCCCTTGTTGCTATCTGTCTCTCCTTTCTCCTCCGTAAAGTTTCTTTCCCACAATCAGCCTGACTGCAGTCAGTTCTTTTCAGGAGCTTTGGCTGTCAAAGGGGGAAAGGAGATGGCTTTAATATATTTCACTAATTTCTCAGTATTGTCAGCACAGTGAACGACCTTGGGGTGCGGCTACTGGCTTTTGAATGACTCTTTACTTTTCCTTGGTTCGCAGTTTCCTGTCACCAGCCTCCCCTCCCAGTAGGGTTTGGGGTGAGAGGTGGAAGCAGTGGTCTCTAATCCTACCTATTTCCTCGAGGTTGATCCTGAAAAGGAAGCTATGTGGGTTGAGTTTGGAGAAGGCTAGGGAGCTGAAAGCTTGTCTTTTACTAAGGAAAACCTTGAACCCTCACCACACTGGATAAAACATATTTACAAATATATGACACACAATATATGACATACATATAACACATACATATATATACATACACAGTAGGGGTTGAAGGCAGGATTAAGACTCTTCAAGGTTTACATTCATGTTGGAAATGTAAAGAAGACAACTAGCTGACCATATTAACCCCGTATTTCTGAAATACAAACACTGTACTAGAGAAGTCCACCATGACTGCAACAGCCCTGGACAAATTGCCCAGAGCCTTTAGTGTTCTCCTCCCCCTCCTTGACACATCCCCTCACCTGCCTCTGGGCCCAGCATCAATTTCCAAATAACCTTGAAGTGTGGAAAAGCAGAGGTTATGGGGAGCCAAATTGCACCACAGTCACTGCTTTCTGGGCTATTCTCTATATTTCTTTCTTTTCAGCTGAAAATTTGGGCTTGTTTGTCCAGGTGGAATTTGGGGAGCTTTAAGGAATGACATTTATATCCAAGTCAATGTAGTTTATCTTTCCTAAGTTGTAACAGTAACTACTCCCAGCTCAGGGATCTAGTCTAGATAACAAGGGGAAGGCTTTTGGGGGGACTCTGTCTCATTCCTACCACTTACCTCCTTTTAAGACACAAATGTTTCTGTTCTCCAAGTTGGGTCACCTTCCTGTACAGAAATAGATAATAGCTGTGGACATTTAAGCTGGTGCATCTTTCAGATTGAGTAGTCAATTATTATGTCAGTAGTCTCTTTGGAGACCAAGTTGGTTTTAAAGAATAGTTCAGAAAGCCCTAGATACCAGCCACAAAATTTGGACGAAGAGAAGAAACAAACTAGCTCAGGGAATAAATGCTGTGCTTTAATCATATTTCCATTCAATATATTTCCCAGTGATTAATATCCCAAGTGTTTCATTCCCCATCCAAGCCCATAAGCAAAGCACATTTTTAACCTAATGCATTAGGATGAAGCAAGTAAGAAATGAGATAAATAAAACAAAACAATTAGATCCTGTATATCTGAAGGTCTTAAAAATTCTGGTCTAGATGAAGATTCATTTAAATTCCATGAGAATGTAAGAACCTTTAAGGGAAATGCAACATCTGAGCAGAAGCGGGTTTTTCCTGCATAGTTAATATACCATCATTAAAGACTGTAAGAAAGAGCACAGGAAATCTAACCAGGCTTCTTGTTTCAGGCCAGTGCTATGAGGTGGTAAGGGAGGTGTTTAACCTTCTAGACTAGCAGACTGTCCTGGCTTCAGCATTCATTGCTCTGCAAATGACAGCTGACAATGCTCTGGGGGTAAAAGTGGGGATTTTCTTCCTGATCAGTGAATGATGATCGGATTCTGTGTTGGCTTTTCTTCACCATCCTTTCTTTTTATACGTTGATATTTAGCGAGAATGAACTAGTAGTTGAAGTCTTCCATGAAATGAGTACAAATTATGGAACATAAAGCTGGAAGGAACCTCTGGAGCTCATTTACTCCAACAAGGAATTACACCCACTCTTGGTATTAAATACCTGAAGCTGAAAGAGGTTAAGTGAGTTGCCCAACATCGTATATCAAGTTAGTAGGAGACAGGAAAAGGGAAGAGGAGAAGAATGAACACTAGTAAGGAGTTAAGGGTTCCCCCAAAGAGCCAAATTCAGTCAGAAATGAAATATCTGCCTTCCTTCCCTTCTACCTTTTAAGCAAGGAAAGGAATGCCAAAAATAATCCAGTCTTCACAATTCCCACTAATAGGCTAGTTTAAGGACCAAGATGTCATAGGGATCTTACTTCCTGAGAAAACCCCTCCTCCCTGCCATTTTCCCATTCCCCCCTCCAAAAAAAATCCCAAATAATAATGAAGGCCAAAGCATGTGTCTGTCTGTCTCTTTGTATTGATATACATACATACACAGGCACACACACACATATATAAATATGTATACACACATATGTATGTATGTATATATATATGGTTGCTAATGCATTATGAAAGACAACTGAATTTCTGTAAGATACCTAATAAGCTGATACTAATACATGACAGTTCTCTGACTTTATCTTTAAAACACATGAGTGGGGCAGCTAGGTGGTACAGTAAGTAGAGCACTGGCCCTGAAGTCAGGAGGACCTGAGTTCAAATCCAGCCTCAGATACATGATGCTCACTAGCTGTGTGACCCTGGGCAAGTCACTTAACCCCGATTGCCTTGCAAAAATAAATAAATAAATAAAATACATGAGGACTAAATAATACTCATGTACTTGGCTTAACACACAGGAGTTCCATAAAGGGGTCTCTGTCTATGAAGACACAAGTGGCTGGACAGCAACAGGGTAGTAATTAATTTACCATTTATTAATCACCTTCTATGTGCCTGCAATGCCTCAGTCACTGAGGTCAGTATAAGGATAAATGAAAACCAATCCCTGTCCTCAAGAAGCTTATATCCTAGTAATGATGACAAAACACATGCAGAAAAGCTTGACAACAATAAGAATCTGATAAGTGCAGAAGACAAGTAGGGACTGCTATGAGATCAGATGAGGGGGACATATTTCCAGATAGGGAGAGAAGGGAAGATTTCATGGCAGAAATGCTATTTGAAGATAACTGGGCTTTATGGGATTGATGGGGAGATGAGGAGAAGAAAGTATTCCAGTCACAGGAGACAGCATGAACCAAGATGGGAAAACTCAAGATGGATCCAGTCCTAGAAAGCACATGCAGGAAAATGATGAACAAAACCAGACCAGGACATAGACTATGTCTGCCAAAGTCCTTCAGTCATCTTCCAAGGAGGAAATGTTTGAAGAAAGATTTGAAAGATGAATGGTGAGATACATTATAAATGACATATGGAAGACTTCTCTAAGGACTTTTCATTTTCCCTAGAACCTAGAATAGTGCCTGGCCTGTAGTAGGTCCGTTAACAAATGCTTGAACAGAGCAAAAAGGATAGGAATGATCTAAGAATGTTATAGGAGAAAGGAGCCTTGGGAGGCTAACTTGTGGTTCAAGTAGTAAGAATGTTTTAAACTGTCTGGAACAGAGAAGGGAAATTTTAGCTTGTATGAAAACTAAGAAAAAGTCTATAATACCACAGGCTTATAAACTGATTTCTTTTCCTGATAGCTGTAAAAATTCTTCTTCCTGTTCTATAATTGGTACCAGCTTGCCATGCTCTCAACAAAGAGTTAGAGAGCACATTTCAGTTCTTTAAAACCCTCTGATCTTCTTCAATGTGTAGAATCACTGGAGATATCGACTTGAAGGAGGAAGGACCCAAATTACATCAGCAGCTCTTTGCTCTGGGGTAATGCAGCTGTCAACTCTTGAGGGAGCTAGTCTTCCACCTCCAAGCCTGACCCTCCTTTAAGCAGCCTGCGGGTTCTAAAGAGAAAACCCAGTACTCCCCTAGAATGTGAACCTGCTAAAGACAATATTGCTTATCTCTCTCTCAAAAAAGAAAAACCCAAATGAAAAAATGAATGGAATACATCATTGTCAGTGAATTCACGGGTTCTGAAGGAGGCCAGGCTGGAAACTTAAAGATGTTACTGACCACTTTTACTCAATTTGGCAGGTGAGCACAGACTTCATCAAAGCCATTTCCTGACAGCACGGGAGAGTAAAGAAAGGAAGAAACTGTTTTGTTGTTGTCTAGATGATGTCAGTCAATAGTATGCTGAGCCTAAGAGAGGTCCTCATTAAGATGTAATTCTCCTTGTTGGTATTAGGAATGAAAACCAGTCTACATCCTACGTGGTTAAAATGGAGCAAACTTCAGTTTAGGTTTCTAACTTTCTCTAATAAATTAAAATATAAATGTAGGATTCAAGCTTCCTCATTAGACTAAATTAAAATTGACAGACTTAGGTATCTGAACACTTCTGCCAGATGCAGTTACCTATATTAGAATTATATATATATACATGTATATATATATATATATACATGCTTATATGTATAATGTGTATATATGTATATATAAATCACACAATTGATGTTTCCCAACAAACATCTCAACAATAGCCCCTATAAAGCTTACCCACTGAAAACAGTTTGTTGTAAACTCCTTATGAGTAGGGATTGTTTCATTCTTTGTCTTTTTAATCACCAGCCCAGCATAATCCCGGGGCACCTGGTAGATGCTTAATAAAGGCTTGTTGATTGATCAACAGAAAGAAAGGTCATGTCCTGTGTGGTCCTAGTACTGACCACTGTATTTGACCAAGAGTTTTATTGCTGCCTTTTATTTACATTTTATAGTCATCATATAGGTGGTTCTTTTGGTTTTGCTTTCTTCATTCTGCATCCTAGTGCTTGATTTTTAAGAATGCCCTGCATTCGATTTTAATTTAAAATATACCACATATATCATTTATCCCACTGTATGTTACAATAAAGTTTATGTATGTGGTCAGTTACTACTTATAACTTGATTTTTTTCCCTTGATTTCCCTTTTATGTGTTATATTCCTCCATTAGAAGGTACAGTAAGCACCTTTCTATGTGTCAGGCACTGTGTTAAGTGCTAGGGATACCAAAGTAATGAGAGCATTTGCTGCCTATCTTTGTATCCTCAGCACTTAGCACAGTGACTGGCACATAGTAAGGAATTTAATAAATGTGCTCTCTCTCTTAATCTCAGTTTTTTTTAAATCAAGAGACTATTTTCCCCTTTATATCTATAACCTAATGGTTCTGTGAGGAAGAATGAGCCCTAGGCATAGGTAGAAGGGCCCATGAAATCATCCTTACTACCCATGAAAAGAATTGCCTAGATCTCATCAACTCTCATCTCTATTTGCCTCCTTATTGTTCTATATTCATTTTTACCTCTCTACAATTACACTTCTCTGGTCTTTTTTATTTTGTAGCACTCCCCCTCCTCCCAATCACTTCTCCCTTTTTTTCTAATAATTTTGGTATCTTAGCTTCTATTCCTTCTTCTGTTAGTTGATACAATACCAAGAAAATATCTTACTTGGCAGAGGAATAGGCAATATAACACATAGTCTAATGGTTAGAAGTAAATTATTCCTCCCAACAAGGTTCTGAGATACAAGAATTTGTTTTTTTTTTCTCCAAAATTACCAACAATCTCTTAGTTGCCAAATGGCAGTAAATGCCAATGGCTTTTTCTCAGTCCTCATTCTCCTTGGCTCTCTACATCCTTTGACATTGTTGATTACCCTCTTCTCCTTGATGATCTCTTCTCTTTAGGTTTTCAGAACACCACTGTCTCCTGGCTCCCCTCCTACTTAGATGACAACTTCTTCCTATATAACTTTTGCTGGCTCTCATGCAGATTACACCATCTAACCGTAAGTGTCCCACAGGATTTGGTCCTGGGACCTCTTTTCTTCTTCTTCTATGCTATTTCACTTGGTAATCTCATTGACTCCTATAGATTTTATTATCATCTGTAAACTGACAATTCTCAAAACTACCTATTCTGCCCTAACCTCTCTGCTGACCTCTAATCTTGCATCTCCAACTATCTTTCAGACATCTTGAACTAGATGTCCAGTAGCCATGTTAAACTCAACATAGCCAAAGCAGAACTCACTATCTTTCCCCCTAAATCCAATCCTTCTGCTACCTTCTCTTATTACTGTAGAGGGTGACACTACTCTCCCAGTCTCTCTGACTCACAACCTAGTTGTCATTCTCAACTCTTCACTGTCTGTCACTGCCTTCCCCATCCCCACCCCATATCCAATCAGTTGCCAAGGTCTGTCAATTTTACCTTTGCAACATCTATTAAATATACTCCCTTTTCTCCTCTGACCACTGCTGCCGGTCTGGGTCAGGTCCTTATCACCCAAAGAATCTTGGGGAAATCTGAATTGGTTTATTGGATTCATGTTTGTCTGTGCCAGGACGTACTCAGTCTCAGGCCTCCAGGGTCATCACAAGCAAGATATAAATCTCAAAGATGTTTTCACAACAAATTCTCATTCTTCAATGTCCTCCAGAAACCAGTGGCCTAGGGTACACTGGAGTGAAAATTGGCCTCTATAGCAGGGGTGGGGAACCAGCAGCCTCGAGGCCACATGTGGCCCTCTAGATCCTCAAGTGTGGCCCTTTGACTAAATCTAAATCTAAATCACAAATCCCCTTAAAAATGCAGCCCTTTGACTGAATCCAAACTTCGCAGAACAAATCCCCTTAATAAAAGGATTTGTTCAGTAAAACTTGGACTTAGTCAAAAGGCCACACCCAAGGACCTAGAAGGCCACATGTGGCCTTGAGGCCACTGCTTTCCTACTCCTGCTCTGGAGGGAAGGAGCTTCTTGAGTACCACCATTCTCCTTGCTGAGTCCAATTCATCCACTACTTTTAACTTGATTCCAGTTGCATTGTGGTGTAGCAAATAGAGTGGTAGACCTGAAGTCAGGAAGCCTTGGGTTCAAATCCTTCAAATGAGTTTTCTTTCTAAGAGAGGATACAATGTACACATATATAGGTACAGGTATATATGGTACACATGTGGTTATATATGCCTATCAGTGAGGATTCTCTAAGATTGTAAATTGCAGAACAGTTGCTAATTTGCATTGGTTGAGGAAGTTTCCTATATCAAAATTAAAAAAAAAATCAAAAGAATAAAACCCAACTAATCAGATAAAAGATAAAGCAAATGAATCTATACAAGTTCGGGATAATTGCTCTCTAATGTGGCTGCAAGTTGCACTGTGCATATTGATTTAGCTGCTGATCTTCTGTAGGTGACTAGCCAATAGAGCAGAATCAAGAAGTCCCACCCTCCTCCCCCCCAACTCCTGGCAGTTTCTAGTCTCTGGGGACTGTCCCTACCTACCCTTTACAATTAAAATTTCAAAGGTCACTTAGGAAGCACATAACCAATTAAGCTGACACTCCCTTTCTGTCAGATAATACCTCCATCCCAAAGGTCTCAAATGAAGCTTTGAGATTTAATGGTGAACAATATTTTAAAAGTAACACCACAGGTTTCAAAAGTAAAGGACCAAAGTAAGAACTTGAGGAATAGTTCTTTAAAAAAACCCACAGTGTTATTGTTTATTAGAAGTACTGCCTTCCAAAAGATACTTTTATCTCACTAAAAGTGCAATAACAGTCAAACACAAACCAATATGACTCATACATCTATAAAAATGCCAGCTTACATAGCTGAGCTCTTCAAAAAACCAGAGAAACTGGTAGTCAGCATGGAAAGGTACAGAAATTCTCAGCTACAGTTTCTTTTATGAAGTGGGGAAATAGGTCAATTTGAATTTGACTGAGTTTTAAACTAACAGGAATGTATATAAATAGTTATTGCCAGCTTGGATTAAGAGCTAATTTGTAATTGTAATAAAATGATACAAAGTTCCCTAGGAGGTGAGATTCTAATTGTAGATGAGCAAGAACATAAACCTTATAAAATAAAAATATGATTATGTCTCCCTAATACAAGCTAAATAAATCATTGTGTAATCTATGAAGTCGTGGGTTTTAGTGATCTAAATCAAGTCCTGGGTCTTCAAGATCCTGCAGGTATCTGATTTCCTAGACCAACTATATGTCACCATACACACACCCACACCCACCCACCCACACACACACACACATATATGTATGCATATACCTATCTATACATATAAATATATACACATTATGTACATGTATGTGTTCATACACTTTTAATATCTGTTTATAAGTACTAGTATTCAAATATACAAACAGGAGCATAAGAAAAGAAAAATGAGCATAAAAGATATTAAAAATGATTGCATGTGACAGAGGAAAGGCAACATGGTACAGGTTTGGGACTGTGAAGAGTCAAATCCCACTTTTGATCTTTACTGTCTGTGACCTCTGGCAAGTCACTTAATTTCCCTGAGCCTTGGTTTCCCCACCTATGGAGTGATAGGTTGCACTAGATGACCTCTGAGCATCTCTAGATCTATGAGTCAAGACTCAGAAAGATATTGACAGATATTGGGCTGAATCTAAGAAAAGGAAAGTTTTTGATCTGGACTTGTGATTTCATACATATGGGAAACTCCTGGTGAGGAAACTCCTATCAATGTAGATGACAAGCTAGTCTTCAAATTAGTCTTGGAGATTTGCTTAAGGGCTCTAGGAGATTAAGTGATTTACTTGGGAGTTCCCACATCCAGTGTGTCAGAGGTAGGACCTGAACCCAGGTCTTCTTGACTCCAAGACCAACTGTCCTTCCATGCTGCCATACTGCCTTTAATGGAGATAAATGTGAAATCCTAAGCTTTCATTCAAAAAACCAATTTCACAAGTAACAGATTAAGAGACATAAGGCTAGATATCAGTTCCTCTGAAAACCATGTATGGATTTTAGGGAACAGCAAACTCAATAAGAATCCTCAGTGTGAAATGACTGAAAGCTAATACAATCTTAGGCTGAATAAAGAAAGATTTGGTGTCCAAAAATAAATAGGTGGCAGTCCTGCTACATTTTGCCCTGGTCAGACCACATCTAGAGCACAGTGCTCAGTCTGGGATATCACATCTTAGGAAGAACATTGGAAAACTGGAAGCAGTCCAGGATGGTGAAGAGCCCTGAGATCATGTCACATGAGCATCAGTTAAAGGAATTGGCTAAGTTGATGCTGGTAAAGAGACGGCATAGGGGCATGTGATTGCTTATCTTTAGAGAGAAGAGAGCATAGTGGAACTATTTGGTGGCAAATGATCTAGGTAAGAATCCTGGCTCTGTCCCTTAGTATGTTTGTGCTGTTGGGTAGGTCATTTTACCTCTCTATACCTCAGTTCCCTATTTTATAAAATGAAGGAGATGGACTAGATTAGGGCTTCTTAAACTTTCCTACTCGCAACCCCGTCAGCGCTTCTTAAACTGTGGTGCACAGTTTAAGAAGCACTGTACTAGATAATCTTGGAGGTCCTGTCCAACTCTAAACTGTGATCCCACGTATTGAAGAGCTGACATGGAATTGAGATCAGACTCATTCTATTTCCAAACAAGGAAGATGGGTGGATTTTGCAAAGAGATCACTTTAGGCTTGACATCAGGAAAAAAAACAAAAACAAAAACAAAAACAAAAAACAAAAACAAACCTTGTAACAATGAGAGCCATCCAAAAGTGAAATGGGCTGTCTCAGGAGGTATGTTGTGGAGACAATTCTTTTTGTTTTGGACTAAGTAGTCACTGAACTCCCTTTAAACTCTGAAATTCTGTGATTTTAAAATTCCATATCTGCATATTTCTATTAATTATTCTTTATTTACCCCAACCCCAAAGCTGTAAGTATTAACTCTAACACTGTTCTTATTTTCATGATCCTTTCTAACCTTGCACATGTAGTGTGGATTTGTTGCTGTTATTATTAGCTTTTACTGCATAGTTGTCTTCAGCATATATACATACATACATATATATATATATATATATATGTATGTATGTATAGTTCTTTGGCATCTGCTTTCTCCACTCTATATAACTTCTAAGTTTTCATATCTGTAGTGTCCTACAAAAAATCTTTATTTTATTGATGTCTCTTACTTTTACATCATACTCATTGCCAAATGCATTCCTTCCTCCTTTTCTACTTTGGAGCCATTACTTAAAACAAAGATTTTAAAAGAAAGATTAACAAAAGTACCTCAGCAGAACCAATCACCACATCAACTCTATCTGACAATATGCAATATTTCATACCAACAGTCCTCCCAATTAGGGAGGACTTAACTTTTTTTCTGGGGCCAAGCTCAATTATTATAATTACATGGTGTTCAGTTTCATTTTTTTCTTTCCATTTACATTCTCATCATTGTGTATATTGTTTTTCTGGTTCTGTTAACTTCACTGAATCACATCACATAAGTCTTTTCATGTTTATCTGAATTACTTATATTCATCATTTCTTGCGGCAATAAAACATCCCATTACATTTATGTAATGAAATTTGTTTAACCATTGCCTAGTTGATAGGCACTTACTTTGTCTTCAGTTTTTGCTATATCAAAAAGTGCTGCTATTTATATTTTGGTGTCTATGGAACTTTTTTTCTTTCCTTCTCTTTGACCTCTTTGAGAGGACATATGTTTCACTGTAAAATCTATGGGTCAAAAAGTGTGCATGTTTTGCTTAGTTTCTGAACATAATTCTAAATTGCTTTCCAGAATAGTGGACTATTCTGCATACCTGTTTTCCCACAATACTGACTACTTTCATTTATGTATCTTTGTCTGCTTGCTGGAAGTGAAGTAAAATCTCAGAGTTGTTTTGATGTGCATTTCTCTTATTAGCGACTTGGAGAAATCTTTTAAAAATTATTTGAATAATATTTCATTTTTCCAATTACTTGTAGAAACAATTTTTAAATTCATTTTTTTAAAAATTGAGTTCCAAATTCTTTCCCTCCCTTCCTCTGCTTATTCCTCCCTTAGATGATAAGCAATTTGATATAGGTTATACATGTGCAATCATGTAAAACATATTTCCATATTAGTAATGTTGTGAAAGAAAGCACAGACCTAGAAAAAATACACAAAAATAAAGAAAGTGAAAAATAGTATGCTTTAGTCTGCTTTCAGATTCTATAAGTTCTTTCTCTGGAGGTGGAAAGCATTATTCATCATGAGTCTTTTGGAATTGTCTTGATCATTGTATTGATCAGAATAGCTAAGTTATTTGCAATTGATCATTATACAATATTGCAGTTACTGTGTACAATGTTGTCTTGGTTCTGTTCATTTCACTTTGCATCAGTTCATGTAAATCTTTCCAAAATATTTTTTTTTAGGCAATTGGGGTTAAGTGACTTGCCCAGGGTCACACAGCTAGTAAGTGTCAAGCATTTGGTCTGGGGTGGGATTTGAACTCAGATACTCCTGACTTCAGGGCCAGTGCTCTTTCCACTGCACCACCTAGCTGCCACCCTAAATTTTTTCTAAATTGAGACTGTTAGTCATTTCTTGTAGCAATAGTGTTCCATTACAATCATATACCACAACTTGTTCAGCCATTCCCCAAGTGAGAGGCATCCCCTCAATTTCCAATTCCTTGCCCCCACAAAAAGAGCTGCTATAATTTTTTTTTTGTACAAATAGGTCCTTTTCCCTTTTTTTTTTTTTAAAAGTCTTTGAAATAAAGACCTAGTAGTGGTATTGCTGGGTCAAAGGGTATGTACAGTTTTATAGCTCTTTGGGCATAGTTATGTAGTTGTAAATTGTTGTCCAGAATGGCTGTATTAGTTCATAATTCTACCAACAGTGCATTAGTACTCCAATTTTCCCATATCCCCTTCAACATCTATTATTTTCCTTTTCTGTTATACTAGCTGATTTGATAGGTGTGAGATGGTACTTCAGAGTTGTTTTACTTAGTATTCTTCTAATCAATGGTGATTTAGAGCATTTTTTCATATGACTATAGACAGCTTTAATTTCCTCATCTGAAAACTGCCTGTTTATATCCTTTGACTATTTATCAACTGGAGAATGACTTGTAGTCTTATAAATTTGACTCAGTTCTCTATATATTTGTCTTTTATCAGAGACACTTGTAAAAAAAATTTCCCAGCTTTTTGCTTTCCTTTTAATTTTGGTTGCATTGGTTTTGTTTGTGTAAAAATTTTTAAATTTATTATATAATCAAAATTATCAATTTCATATCTTTTAATAATCTGTATTTCTTATTTGGTCATAAATTCTTCCCTTCTCCAGAGATCTGACATATACAATTTTCAATGCTCCCCTAATTTGCTTTTGATGTCAACTTTTATGTCTAAATCATGTACCCATTTTGACCTTATATTGGTATACAGTGTGAAATGTTGGTCTATACCTAGTTTCTGCCAAACTGCTTTCCAATTTTCCCAGCATTTTTTTTTTGTCAAGCAGCAAGTTCTTGTCTCAAAAGCTTGAGTTTTAGGGTTTATCAAACACTAGATGACTGTGGTCATTTACTACTCTGTATTGTGTGTCTAATCTATTCACTGATCTACCACTCTTTCTTATCTCTTAGCCAGTATCAGATTTTTTTTGGGGGGGGGGGGAGGGTAGGGAGCAGTTGGGATCAAGTGACTTGCCTAGAGTCACACAGCTAGAACTCACATTTGAACTCAGATCCTCCTGACTCCAGGGCCAGTGCTGTATTCACTGAGCTACCTAGCTGCCCCATTACCAGATTGTTTTGATGATTATCACTTTGTAATGCAGTTTGAGACCTGGTGCTGCTAGGCTACCTTCCTTCACAATTATTTTCATTAACTCCCTTGATATTCTTGAACTTTTATTCTTCCAGATGAATTTTGTTATTATTTTTTCTAGCTCTACACAATAATTCTTGGTAGTTTGATTGACATGGCACTGAATAAGTAAATTAATTTAGGTAAACTTTTCATTTTATTATTTTGGCTCGACCTATCTATGAACGATTGACCTTTCCAATTGTTTAGATATGACTTTATTTGTTTGAAAAGTGTTTTGTAACTGTATTCATATAGTTGCTGGGTTTGTCTTGGCAGGTAGATTCCTATGTATTTTATATTGTCCACAATTATTCTAAATTGAATTTCTCTTTCTATCTCTTGCTGCTGGACTTTGTTGGTAATATAAAGAAATGCTGATGATTTATGTGGGCTTATTTTATATCCTGCAACTTTGCTAAAGTAGCTAATTTTTTCAACTTTGTTTTTAGTAGATTCTTTAAGATTATTTAGGTATACCATCATATCATCTGCAAAGAGTGATAGCTTTGTTTCTTCATTGCCTATTCTAATTCCTTCAATTTCTTCTCTTGTTGTTAAAGCTGACATTTCTTTGGCTCTTCTTCATGTGAGATAATTTACCCCACTCTACCTCTCCCTTCCCTCTTCTCCCAGCGCAATCCTCTTCCTCACCCCTTAACTTTTTTATATCATCCCATCATAATCAACTTATACCCATCCCCTCTGTCTATTTATACTCTTTCTAACTGCCCTAATAGTGATAAAGTTTTTTAAGAGTTACAAGTATCACCTTCCCGTGTAGGAATGTAAACAGTTTAACTTTATTGAATCCCTTATGTTTTCTCTTTCCTATTTACCTTTTTATGCTTCTCTTGTATCTTGTATTTGAAAATCAAATTTTCTGTTCAGCCCTGGTCTTTTCATCAGGAGAGAAATCTTTCATATGGAAGATAATAGTTTGTAATTTTTTTGAGAACTATTTGTGTACGTCTTTTGACTACTTTTTCATTGGGGAATATCTTGGTCTTATGCATTGTGATTAATTCACTGTTTATTTTAGATATTGGACCCTTGTCAGAGATATTTGATGCAGATTTCCCCCAAACAATGATGTCCCTTGTCTTACGGTGATCTTTTTAAGGCAAAAGCTTTTCAGTTTTATGTAACTAATATTATCCATTTTGGTTTTTGTGAGCTCCTCTATCCTTTTATTGTACCTCTTAGAACAGGTACATTAATGCTTTGTTGGCGGACTTGTGAACAAGTCCAGCCATTCTGGAAAGTAATTTGGAACTATACTCAAAAAGCTATTAAACTGTGTGTATTCACTGACCCTGTGATACTACTACTAGGTCTATACCTCATAGATCAAAGAAAGAGAAGTAGGACTCATACGTTCAAAAATATTTATAGTAGCTCTTTTTGTGATGGCAAAGAATTGGAAAGTTAGGGGGCACCCATCAATTAGGGAATTGCTGAACAAGCTATCATATATGAATGTGGTGGAATATTATTGTGTTGTAAGAAATGACAAAGGGGATGGTTTCAGAGAAACCTGGCAAGACTTGTATGAACTGATACAGAATGGAATAATCAAAACCATTTATATGGTTTATATTTATATGATAATAACAATATTGTAAAGACAATCAACTTTGAAAGTCTTAGGACCTCTGATCAACACAATGACCAACTATAATTCTGGAGATTTCATGATTAAACAAGTTACTCACCTTCTCATAGAGAGATAATGAATTTAGGGTGCAGATGGAGATATACTTTTCAACAAATATGGCCAATCCAAAGTTTGCTTGACTATATGTGTTTATAATAAGAAATTTTCTTTTTCTTTTTCTTTTTCTTTTCTAGGGGTGGAGAGACACAAGGAAAATCTTCATTTAAAAAAGTTTAATTAAAAAATTTCTCCTCCTAATCGTTGTTGTGAAAATTATCCAAAATATCCTTCTCTTCTCTTCTGTCTGTCTGTCTGTCTATCTCTCAAAGGCTAGATTTTCTTTGACCACCTCTGTTTCCAGCCTGGGTCAGCCCATCCCTCCTTAAGAAACTTGGTGGCCCTCATTTCTAAAATATATAGAAAACTAAGTCAAATTTATAAGCATACAAGTCACTTCCCAATTGATAAATGGTCAAACAATATGAATAGGCAGTTTTCAGATGAAGAAATTAAAGCTATACATAGTCATATGAAAAAAATTCTCTAAATCACTATTGATTAGAGAATACAAATCAAAACAGCTCTGAGGTACCACATCACACCTTTCAGATTGGCTAACATGACAAAACAGGAAAATGATAAATGTTGGAGAAGATGTGGGAAAATTGGAACATTAATGCATTGTTGGTGGAGTTGTGAACTGATCCAACCATTTTGGAGAGCAATTTGTAACTATGCCCAAAGGACTATAAAAATGTGCATACCCTTTGACCCAGCAATACCGCTTCTAGGTCTGTATCCCAAAGAGATCATAAAAATGGGAAAAAGACCCACATGTACAAAAATATTTATAGCAGCTCTTTCTATAGTGGCAAAGAATTGTAAACTGAGGGGATGGCCATCAATTGGGGAATGGCTGAACAATTTGTGGCATATGAATGTAATGGAATACTATTGTATTCTTCTTCTTCTTCTTCTTCTTCTTCTTCTGATTTTCCTTCTCATCTTCCTCCTCTCTCATCTTTCTCCTCCATCTCTTCCTCCTCCTCCTTCTCCCGGTGTAAAGTGTTGGCCTTAACCTAATTTCTGCCAAACTGTTTTTCAGTATCCCCAAAAGTTCTTGTCAAATAGGAAGTTCTTGCCCAACTAAATTTCTGTTCTCAATCAAACCCAAGATCAAAATTATTTAAACTATTTACTATTCTTCTTTTAACCGGTACCAAATAATTTTGATGATACATGTTTTATAATATAATTTTTACAATATAATTTGAGTCCTGGAAGTACCATGCCACCTTCATTCCTACCTTTACTTCATTCTTTCTGAAATTCTAGGCCTTTTTCCCTCCAAACGAATTTTTTTATTTATTTAGCCTAGTTCTATGAAATATCCTCTTAGTAGTTTTATTGTCATAGCATAGAATCTGTAAATTAAATTGTCATTGTTATTAATTATATTGGTATGATCCAACAATGAACAATGACTGCATCTCCAATATTTGTCATTCTTTATTTTTTAAAGAGTGTTTTGCAATTGTATTGATATACAAATATAATGCTCTATCCTTGACCTTCTCCTTCTACACTCTTTCTGTTGGTGATCTCATCAGCTCCCATGAGTTATTATTTCTATGTGAATGAATCCTGTACTGATCTATATATTCTAGTTTCTCTCCTGAATTCCAGCCTCACGTCACCAACAACTAGAAATTTCCAGCTGAATATTCCATAGTATATCAAACTTACTATGTACAAACAGGATTAATGATCTTTTCCCCAAAATTCATCTCTCTTCTGAACTTCCCTTGACTTGCCCAGGGTCACACAGCTAGTTAGTGACAAGTGTTTGGTCTGAGGCCAGATTTGAACTCAGGTCCTCCTGACTTCAGGGCCGGTGCTCTATCCACTGCGCCACCTCGCTGCCCCTTGAACTTCCCTGTTTCTGTCAAGGGCACACACAATCCTCCCAGTTACTGAGTTCTCAACCTCAATGTCATCCTCAACTCCTCACTTTTCATCGTACCACATATTTAATGAGTTGTTAAGTCTTGTCAAGTTTGCTTCCACCATATCTATCATATTCATCACCATCTGCCTATTCACATAGCTACTGCCCTTTGGGGGCTACATCACTTCTCACCTCTTGTACTGCAATAACCTACTAATTGGCTTCCTGATTCAAGCCTTTCCTCTCTTCAATGCATCCTCCACACAGCTGCCAAAGTAATTTCCTAAAGTACAATTTGACTTTGTCACTCTCCTACTCAATAAACTCCAGGGGCACTATATTACCTCCAGTATAAAGTATGAATTCCATTGTTTGATACTTAAAGCACTTTCCAACCTAGCTCTCTAGTCTTATTATATATTACTCCCTTTCATGCACTCTACAGTCCAGACAAACTGGACTTTGCTATTCTTCACACATAACATTCTATCTACTGTCTCTCTGCCTTTGTACTGACTGTCCCCCAAGGCTGAAATGAACTCTTAGCTCTGTTTCTTTCAAAGCTTAGTTCATGTGTCCGCTTCTACATAAAGCTTTTCCTGATCTCCCAGCTGATAGTGCCTACCACCTTAAAAAATCATTTATTTGTTGTGTGTTTATGTATGTATGTATATAGATGTATGAATAAATGAAATTTGAGTTTTCCTCTATCACACTCAGTTATATTTTATTTTGTTAGTAAAACATGTGACTTTTCTTACTTCCACTAAATTACCCTAATCCCTATTTTACATATAAACACTCTCACATGTACACAGAAACCCTAGCCTGGACTCAAACCTAAAGCACTACCTATAGTTCCACTCTCACTTTTACATAAACACACAGAAATTTTTTAGGTACATACCCACAACCTCATACAATTTGATCCTGGCCTTTACAAATATACACACATCTCATAGTACTAAGTAACACCTACCCATAGTACTAAGCCCAGTTTCTAAATTAGTTCAATCACTTCTGTGGTTTTCTTTCCTAGATATGTGTCACTTTAGGAATAACTACTCTTTCTCTTCCCATTTTTTGCTTGTTAAATATTTGTGATACCCACAAAAATCACTTTTCTCTACACCTCTCTCCTTTTATTTTGTTTTGTTATTTATTTATTGTCATATTTATGATGGTTAGTTGTCAGTCAAAATGATTTTAATGTTGGACATTTGCTAATTGAGTCAAAGCCCTTGTTGCTTTAATATTCCACTAAGACGATTGAAATGGGGAGATTATATCAACATCTACCGTTCTGTGGTTCCTTGCAGAATCTGACCAGCTCCCCTTTGTCTTGAAATAATTGCAGATCACTCCAATCTGCTATTATTTTTATAGTCTTGTTGTAACATTTTACGTGAATTCTCCTCCAAATTCTTTCTCTTCTCACTTTTGGGACCATTGCAGAATATAGCAACCCCAATGGAGTTTTACTTACCCCAAATAACATTGTGTTATGTAAATAATATTTTATTTTTCCAATTACACATGAAGACAATTTTCAACATTCTTTTTTTATAAGATTTTTAGTTCCAAATTTTTTCTTCCCTTTTCCTTTCCTCCTTCTCTCTGTAAGACAGTAAGCAGTCATGTTGTAAAAAAAGAAGCAGAACAAAAGTAAAGAAAAAAACTATGGGGGAAAAAAAATCAAAGGAAGTGAAGATAGCATGCTTCGATCTGCATTTAGACTCCATCAATTTTTTCTCTGGATGTGGATGGCATTTTCCATCACGAATCTTTTGGAATTGTCTTAGATCATTGTGTTGCTAAGAAGAGTTAAATCAATCAAGGGCAATGTTGCTCTTACTGTGTACAATGTTCTGGTTCTGCTCACTTCACTCAGCATCAGTTCACCTAAGTCCAGGTTTTCCTGAATAACATTTATAATAAATCTTTCTTCCAGTTCTGTCCCCTCATCCTTCGAGATGCATTGGGTTATACAATACCTGAGGAGGCAGAATGGTTTAGTGTAAAAAGCACTAGATAAGAAGTTAGCTAACCTGGGCTCTTTCACTTACTACCTATTGGATTTTAATCTCTCTTTGCCTCAGCTTCCTTATTTGTGAAACAAAGTGGTGGGACTAGATGTTCTTTCAGGTTCCATCCAATGAGAAATCTCTAATCCTGTGGCTCCACTGTTGTTTTGCTAACCCTGTATAACATGACACTGAATCCCCTGTTAGTAATTGAGTCAGCCTTATTACACATCACTCCTCTTCACACACTATAGATTCAGTCACACGAGTCATCTTGCTATTTCTCACATGCAATCCTCCATTTCCAGGCTCCATGCCCAGGCTGTCCACCATGCCTGGTATGTATTCCTTTCTCATGTCCACCTCCTAGAATCTCTAGTCTCTTTTAAGGGACATACTCTATGTGAATACTCTTCTTATAACCCTTATCTGCTTAGGAATGGAAACTTCCTAAATTACTTTTTATCTATTTTGTATGTGCATACATATGTCTAAACATACACATATGTACACACATGTTGTCTCTCCTTGCTAGATTGTAAGCTCCTTAATATTAAGACATATTTAACTTTTGTCCTCATACCACCAACTCCTAGCATGTTCTCGGCATATAATAGGTGCTTAATAAATGCTGATTGATTGATTGCAGAACTCTCACTTTGTCCACAAAACTCTGAAATGTGACAATATCTCTGAGTGAATTGAATTTTATGTTTCTCTCTGAAGTCTGGAGAATACTATCAATCTATAATTCATTCCTTGATCTTACTACATGTGGGGAATTTTTCTGAAAAATCATGGTTGGACTCTTTCTTTACTTTTTTGGGGGGGAATGTGATGGTTTAGAAATTCTCTCTCAGAGCTCTGTCTTATAGTTCCCTCATCTTTGCTTCTACAGTTTTCAAACCTTGCTCCAACTGATAAGTCCTTTGATGTTTCTTTGCTACATAATTTGTCACTTTTGCTAATTTGCTTTCTAATAAGAGGATTTTATTTTACAGTTCTTTACTTTTATTCCAGTTTTCCCAAGCCTTATCCATATTGTTTAATTTCATTATTGATTTGTCTTCTTCATTTTAATAGATCTCTATTAGAATTGTCAGATATATAAACATGTATACACATATATAATACATACCCATATAAACACATTTGTGCATATATATTTAATCAATGTTAGGTTCTCTGTGATTTTTAGCACACACACACACACACACACCATGTCTTGTACTAGATCCACTTCATTCTTGAGACTGTTGCTGAACTTAATTTTTTCTCTCTTAGGAGTCTCTTTATCTTTAATATTCATTCATCACTTCCTCCCCTCTTCCTTGTTTCTTCATCTTTTTATTTTCCTTATTTGAGAGGCTAATTTTTAAAATTTTTTTTGAGAGGCTAATTTTTTGAGACTATTTTCTAAACTTTTACTCTTTGTAGTTGTCCAAAAACCTTCTATTTTTTCAATTGATCAATAAACATTTGTTGAGCATCTACTATGTACTCCACTCTGCTAGTTGCTAAGGACACAAAGACCAAAGTGAAATAGTTCCTGCTCTCAAGGAGGTTACAGTCTATCATTTTATGGGTTTAGACTTTGTTTCAACAAGTTATCTCTCCCTGATTTCCAATTCTTCCTGACCTACCCTTTTCTTGAACTCTGCATATTTGGCTAGAAACTTCCATGCCTCGTGTGACTTCATTAATTGGTGTCTCCTTGCCTGTGCTATTACAGGTGGGAAATCAATCAAACACCTGAGCAAGACCTTGCCCCCACCCCCTTTCTGTACAACACCTATCCTTCTTTGAATTGTTCTGTGACTCTCACAGCATAGGAGAGAGAAAAATCATGCATGCGTGGGGCAAATTGGGAGACATGACAAGAACCTGGCATGACTTGGGAACTAGGTCAAGAGGGTCAATTCCTTTTTTTTTGTTTTTTTAGGCAATTGGGGTTAAGTGACTTACCTAGGGTCACACAGCTAGTAAGTGTTTGGTTCTTTTTTTTAATTTTAAAAAATTAAATTTTAAATACATATTAAGAAAAGAAAAAAGAAGCATATTATAAACTTAAATATTAAAATTTAAATATAAAAGAAGAAAAGAAGAAAAAAACATGTCATGTGTATAGCAGAAAGAGGATCAATTCTTACTGGGTCATCAGTTCCCTTCCTTCTCCTACCATGGCCTGAAGTGCATCTCACCCAGCTCAGGACATCACAATTTTTTAGTTTTTGTTTTTTTTATTTGTTTATGACAAATATTTATTAGGCTTCTACCATATGCCAGGCACTGGGCTAAGTGCTAGGAATACAAATACAAGTAGAAAGAAAAGCAGGTTCTGCCTTCAAAAAACTTATATTCTGATGGAGAAGGACAACACATAAAAGAGAGTGGAAAAAGGGGTGGGGCAAGGTACATGGTGTTGGGGCGGTAGAGAAAGTCTGGAGTACACCCTGGAGAGAAATCAGACATGGTTGGTCTGGTCCTCCATGGGAGGATCTATCCAATCAAAGGGATGGGCTCCAGGGACAGAGGGTACTTCCAAAGTTTGAATTCCAAAACTAGAATGAACTTCTAGGATGTAGAGGTTTCTGGGGCACAGTGGAGAAAAGTCTAGAGTAAGCCTAGAGAGGAATGAAACCCTCTGGCTAAGTGGAATATGAGTGAGCACTCTCTGGCCTCACCTATAATGAAGCTGACCATTAGACTCCTTGTGGAGTCTCTGGTAATCCAATGTAGTATAATAATAATCATAATAACTCAGGCTGGCATAGTGAATAGAGTAGCTGGTCTCCGACCTGTGGCACATGCTGGTTATGTGCTCCTGGGTGTTCCTTCAGTGCCCTGTCCTGGGCCTTCTCTTTTCCCTCTATACTATTTCAGTTGGCAATCAGTTATCGGTTCCCGTAGATTCGGCTATCATCTTTATGCAGATGACCCTTAGATCGACTCTAGCCCTAACTTCTCTCCTGACCTCCAGTTTTGCATCTCTGATTGCTTATTAAACTGGATATTATGAAATAATATTCTTAAACTCAACTTGTCCAAAAATGAACTCATTATCTATGCCCACAAACCTTTCTCCTCTTCCTAACTTCTCTATTATTGTTGAGGTCACCATCATCCTCCCAGGCCCTCAGGCTCACAACTTAGATGTCATCTTTGTCTTCTATTCTCTTTCAACCCCCTATATAGTCAGTGATCAAATTGTGTCACTGTCACTTCTACCTTTGTAACATCTCTTATCTGCACCCCTCAGTCCCCTCTGTCACTGCCACTCTCCTGGTGCAAGCCTTCATCACCTCATGCCCAGACTATTGGAAGAACCTGCTGATTGATCTCCCAGCCTCAAGTTTCTCCCCAATCCAGTCTATCTATCAAAGTGATATTGCTAAGCAGGTCTGACCATGTCAGTGCTTTATTTTATAAACTCCAGTGGCTCCCTGTTTTCTCCTGGATCAAATACAAAATCTTCTGCTTGATTTCAAAGCCCTTCATGACCTGACCCCTTCCTACCTTTCCAGTTTCTTATTCCTTACTACCCTCCATGTACTCTTTGCTGTTCCTTGAACAAGACACTCCATCTCCTGATTTCCAGTGTTTTCACAGAATGTCCCCCATGCCTGGAACTCACTCCTTTCTCTATGTCTCCTGGCTTCTTTTAAGTCTCAGCTAAAGTCCCACCTTCTGTATGACTCCTTTCTTAGTGCCTTCCCTCTGAGGCACTTCCCCATCTACAATTTATCCTATATGTATCTTGTTCATACATAGTTGTTTGCATATTGTTCTCTCATTAGACTGTGAATTTCTTGAAAGCAGACTGTTTTATTCCTTTTTTTTTGTATTTCTATCATTGTGTACAGTGCCTCGTACATAGTAGGCAGCTAAATGCTTATTGACTGACTGTCGCTAATGGAATTCTAGATCCAGCCTTAACAAAATAGTAACTCATTTATTTAGCATACTGAAGTTTACAAATCATTTTACTCACAATAACCCTGTGAGGAAAGAAGTGGAAGAATTATTATCTCTACTTTAGAGAGACAGTTACTAAAACCCAATGCTTTGCCCACAATCATACAGCAAACCAATGTTAGAGCCAGGATTCAAACCTAGGTCTTTTGTTTACTCATCCAATGTTTTCTTTCTTTCTTCCTTTCTTTCTTTCTTTTTAAAATAAATGTTTTATTGAAGCCTTTTCTTAAGCATCATTCTCACTTCCAAATGATCCCATCACCAAAACAAACAAACAAACAAAAAATCTTTTGTAATAAATAAGGACAGTTAAGCAAAACAGAGGAAGGCATCAGGCAGGTCTGATTCTGTTTGGTTTGTTCTTAACCATAGTCCACCATCTCTCTGGAGAAAGGCCTGCTTCACTGTCAGTCCTTTGATCACTGATTAAGTTTCTGTCATCTTTCAGTATTGTTTTTCTGTTCTTGATTTGTGTAAATTGGTTTCCTGGGTATGCTTACTCTACTCGACTCTCCAATATTCTTCCTGTTGTACCACATAGCCTCTCCCTCAACCGTCATTGATATTTTGTCTGTAAGGAAAATTTCTGCTAATCACTCTTGCTGTATTTTAGGCTCATTTAGATTTTTTCTTTAAGCTGCCACCGTATTCTCTTGACTCTAGCTCTTACCCTGGGGTTATTCTATCTTGATTGGTGAGGCCAGCCTCAATCACCCAACCAAGTCTCACAGACATCTTTCTACCATCTCCCTCCTTACCCCATCACTAATCCATCTCTTGCTCAGGAGATCATAATCATTTCAACACTAACACTGCTTCTGGAAAAGGCATGTTGATTGCCCTATAGCTCCACCCACCATCCCTGTGACTTACCAAATTAAAATACCCCTCCCAGGCTACTACTTCCCTGAATGTGTTCTCTCCCTAATTATAGGGGTTCTTCACCTTTGGCAAAACCTAAGGAGATCTTCTCAGATGAATGTTTTTTAATAGTATTTTATTTTTTCCAATTAGATGTAAAGATAATTTTCAACATTCATTTTTATAAGATTTCAAGTTCCAAATTTTTCTCCCCTCTTCCCCAAAACAGAAAGCAATCTGATATAGGTTATACACATGCAATTATATTAGACATATTTCCACATTAGTCATATTGTGAAAGAAGAATCAGATCAATGTTTTTTAAACAAATAAAATAAAATATATAAGACTGCAAAGGAAACCAATTATATTGAAATAGTTATTAAATTTTTTTTAAAAGTTCACTGACTCCAGGTTAATAACTCCTACCAGAATGTAAGTACTTTGAAGTCAGTGAGTATTTATATTCCCCGTGCTTTGAACAGTATCTGGCACAAAATAGGCACTTAATAATTGTTTTTCATTCATTCATTTATTCCTTAGTTACTAATTGTTTTGTGCCAAGCAAAGAGGGACTTGTGGTTAACATTTTTCTTAACCTTTTCTATACTTGTTGAAAAGGAGCATGATGCAGTGGACAGAATCTTGAGCTGGCAGCTAGCAAACCTGCATTCCTGTCTTTGATCTGCCATGAACTTTTTCCTGATCTTAGGCAGGTTGCTGCCCTGCTCTAAGCCTTCCTTTCCTTATTGGTAAGATAAGGGTTTTGAATCACCTGATCTCTATGGTGCATTTTGGTTCAAGAATTCTATGAGTAAGTCACTTACTATCTTTTCTCCAGGCGAAGAAGCCTTTCAAGTGAAGAGATAAAAGCAATGTTTCAATAAGTGGTAAAGCTGAAATATTTACTTTCTTAAACATTGGTGCATAGAAACAGGAATGGTGCTTCTTAAACTTGGTTTTAAAAATGAAACTAAATGCAGTAGAAAAAAATTCAATATAATTTACAAACGTTAATTAAGTGCTTCCTATGTGCATATAGTTTAGGTACAGGTTTACAAGTGATACTTAGGGATTTGGACACCTAATACCAACACCACAAACTATACCTTGGGCAACTGGCACAAAAGGCACCTTTAATTGTGGGTGAGGGATTGATGCTATTCAATGGAGGAAGATAGAGGTTCCAGGACACCACAAAGTCATTGGAAGGGGCAAGCAATGCCCAAACATTCCCACCGACCCAGAGGGAGAAAACTATTAGATACCTTCCTACTTAAACTTGCCTTAACTACCTAGTTAACAAGAATAATTAGTTATTTCACCATGAATGGCATCCCAAAAGTCTGATTCTGAGGGATGGGACTTCTAGGGGAAGGGACTGCTTGGCCCTTCTAGGCACACCCTTACCCCCAAATCAATTTACTCCCACTCCCAGAAAAGTTTAAGAAACTTGGGAGGGAAAAGCTCTGAAGTAGTGGGGGAGGCAGAGATGTCTCTGAAACCCCTATCTCTCTCTAGGGCCTTGCCCAGTGTGAAGTCCCTTCTACCCTCCAACCAGGGTAGAGCATGCTTAGGGGACACTACAGAAACTGCCCCAAACTGAGGGGCTTGATGGGTGAGATTACATGGCTGAGATGGTCAGAACTCTGTTTCCCCTTTGGTTTTTAGTGGGAACTTAGCTCAAGACTTCCTATTGCCCATTTAACTATGTCCTGGTTTCCTTCCACTCAGTGGAAGAAGGGGTGAAGAGACAAGCTGATTGACCATACTGACCTGCTGGGTAAAAGACTCAACATCTACACTTTTCCTTTCTTAACTTAATCTTTCTTAACTGTTTTATTTAAAACTGGTGGTCAACAACAGGAGCTAATGTGGTTCTTTATCAACAGGCAAGATTGGGAGAGGGAAAAGTGTTTTTTTTTTCTCTTTAAAGAGACAAGATACATTTTTTTTTTCTCTTTGGCTGAAGCTGGGGCAGAAGAAGGCAGAAATGGGGTGAGAGGAGCAGGCAAAGTCTGGAATCAATATGAGGGAAAGAGCATATGAATCTGGATTGTAATCTGGTTATATGTTGCAGAGGACTGGTATGTGTGCAGGATACAGTGTATTTGGCTGATGCAATTCCCCATGTGGAAAAGGCTGTGGATTCTGCTTCTAGGACAGTTGTGATGATGTGTAATGGAGGTGCTTTGGAGAGACTTTGGAGCATGAATAGTCATCCTCTAACTGGTTCTGGTCTGATAACAATATGGTGAACATCAGCTTCTTTGATTGGCTCTTGTAATAGACCTGGGACCTGGAACTGGGGAGAGGGACAGAAAGGAGGGAAGACATACCAAAAAGTCCCTATTCAGCCTAGTCTTTTCTCTCTTTGGTGGGACCTCTGCTCCTGGTTTGACTCCTTTGCTGACAGCATCCAGTGAGAGACAACATCCAATATCTCTCCCTCTGAGGCTAACATGTGGCCTTGGGAATATGGTTTCTTTGCCTTCATTGGCATTTATTCTGTAGTTTTAGGTAAAGAGATCGAAAACCACGACTGGAAATGGAGGCTAGAGGCAGATTGTGGAGGGCCCTTAAATGCAAACCTAAGGAGTTTAGTATTTTGTTCTCAAGATAATGGGGAGCCACTAAAGGGCTTCAAACAGAACAGTGACATGGTCAATTCTGTGTCTAAGGAGGATTAATTTGGCAACTGTGTGAAGGATGAATCAGAGAGGAAGGAGGCTAGAGACAGGAGGCCAATTAGGAGACTCTTTCAATAGACCAGGGGAATGGTGATAAAGTAGACTTTATTCCAAGTAAAGCATGATGCAAGGTGATTGGATGAGAGAAGGTAGATAGGGGTTGTTTTGAAGACTTGCATTTTATTCTAAAGTAATAAAGAGTCATTGAAGGGTTTTTTAATCTATGCCTTAGGGATATTATTTTGGCAGCTATGTAGTTAAGATTGGAGAAAAGAGAGCCTGTGGCAAGAGAAACCAATTAAGTGACCATTATAATGGTCTCACTAATGAGTAATGAGGAGTAATGAGAGCCTAAAATAAGGTAGTAATAATACAGTGAGATGGCGGATAGAGGCCAGAGACATTGTGGAGGTAGAATCAACAGGATTGGATATGGAAGCTCAACAAAGGAGGAGATAGAACAAAGTCTGGAACAGTTCCAGTGAAGGGAGTGAAAAACAGTCAGTTAGAGATGAACAAAAGAATTTCCATGCAGCAGGTAGAGGTTAGATGAAGAAAATTTGTGGTGGATCCAGTGAGCACAGTTTCTTAGACTCTTCCAATAACAATCAGAAGCTTAGGAATGCACACTGGAAAGGTCTATGTTAGGGATAACCCAGGGGTGAGAATTGGCAGGGCATGAATGGTGAAAGGGCAAACGAATAGAGGATGCAAGGGAAGATGGTGCCTTGTTACCCGGTTAACTATAGGGTCATAAATGTGAAGGGAGAAAAGTGAAGCCAGAGTGGAGGAGATGAATTGAGGGAATAGAGAAAGATGAAGGAAGTGGAGGAAGAAGAGTAGGTTGAGGAGGAGTGATGTAGTGGGAGAGGCAAAAGGACAGGAGATTGTGATCAGAGAAAAGAATTTCAGAATTCAAGATCGTGGAGGAAGAAGCGTTTTGGGTGGCGATTAGGTTTAAGGTGTGACGACTCATGTGGGTGGCTGAGGCAAACAGAAGATCGATATCATGGGAGTTGAGGACGATGAGCAGGCCAGGCTGTTCCAAGGGACATCAATGGTGAAATCACCATGGATGAGGCATGGAGTGGGGTGGGAGGCACAGAGTTCCTTGAAAAAAAGAAGAAAAGTGACATGAAGGTCAATAGATGACAGCAACAAGTATCTGGACAGGGTGATATAGAGAGTTGAAGAGGGAGATTCTGGAAATGGCAAAGGATGAAAGGGGTCTGATAATTCCTCTCCTGAAACCCTGGGGAAGAAGCAAAGGGATAAGATGTCTTTCAGAGACAAGCCAAGGTTTCTGTAAGCACCAGAAGAGGTAAGTCCAAGAAAGGAAGAGATTTAAGATAAAGAGGAATTTTTAAACAATAGGGTGGGAGTTGCAGGGTATACAGTAGAAGGAGAAGGACCAGAAAGATAGGGGCTGCATAGGGAGTGTGGGAAAGCTGTGCTAGATTGCATAAGCATGTAGAAAGGGTTTTTGTTTTGGCCAGAGAGTGGTTATGAATTACAGGGATTAAAGAAGTGGGAGAAAGGGCTTTGCCAGCCTTAAAATAGAGGAAGTACCAAGTACAGAGAAGTTTATAGATTAAAGGGAATATGATGAAGGCTCTAAGTGGCAGAGGAAGACTTCTGAACCTCTTCATTACAGTCCTTTGTGACATCTCCCTTGGGCCCAGGAATGCTCGCTCTTTTATAGTGTTACTTATGCATAGGAGTATTTGAAGAACATAGGGACAGAGGTAGGGACTGAACCTGTGATCTATTGGTTTAGGGGGCTTCCTCTATCAATGCAGGTGAGCACCTTGGCTGCCTCTTAGAATCTTAGTTGCCTAGACTGAGCACTGAGAGACTAAGTGATGTACCCCAGGGTCACACAGTTAGTATATGTAAAAGTTGGGACTTGAACCCAAGTCTTCCTGGCTTTCTGCTCACTATCCCATGTTGCTTAGTAATCAATGTTATCAATAGTTATTCGTGGGGGGGGGGGGCAGAGCCAAGATGGCGGAGGGAAAGCAGTGACTTGCTGGAGCTCTTCCCCCAAACCCCTCCAAATACCTATAAAAATGACTCTAAACAAATTCTAAAGCAGCAGAACCCCCACAAAAAGAGAGAGTGAAACAAATCTCCAGCCCAAGACAACCTGGATGGTTGATTGGAAAGGTATATCACGCCGGGCGGGAAGAGGAGTACAGTTCGGCGTGGGCACGCAGGCCGCAGCAACCCTGGAGCAAGCCTTGGAGGACTGAACCGCAGGCAGCTGTGGTGGTTTCCAGACTTTTCACCCCATGAATGCCAAAGACAACTTAGAAGGTCAGTGGGAAAAGTCTGTGACTGCAGTGAGAGAGGAGCTAGGTCTCAGCCACAAGTCTCGAGCGTGGCCTGGGGCCACAGCTTTTTCCTAAGCTTTGGGCCCACAGACTGAGGGGGAATCAAGTGGTTGATCAAAGGGGGATTGCAGGGATCTCTTTGCCAGTGCTAAGGCAGGAATCTCTTGCTTTGCCCATGCTTGGATTTGGGTTACAGTTCTGAGGGGCCGTTCTAGGATGAGAAGGAGTGCTGGCGTGGTAGAGCTTGTTGTGGTGGTGGAGAGGAAACACCTCGCCCCTTATCATAGCACCCTGGAAGAACTGAAAATCTACAGGTCCCTAGAAGTATCTCTGAAAACAGCTGTACAAACTCCCAAAGCTTGGGACAGTTCATTCTCCACAGTGGAAGCAGACTCTTACCTTAACAAAGAGTTTAAAACTCAAGTAATTGGCTGGGATCTTGAGTAAGCAGTGCAAAAAAAGCCAGACTATATTATCTTACTTTGGTGACAAAGAAGATCAAAACATACAACCAGAAGAAGACAACAAAGTCAAAGCTCCTCCATCCAAAGCCTCCAAGAAAAATATGAATCAGTCCCAGGCCTTGGAAGAGCTCAAAAGGGATTTTGAGAGGCAAGTAAGAGAAGTAGAGGAAAAACTGAGAGTGATGCAAGAAAATCATGAAAAACAAGTTAACAGCTTGCAAAGGAGACCCAAAAAAATACTGAAGAAAATAACACCTTAAAAAATAGCCTAACCCAAATGGCAAAAGAGGTCCAAAAAGCCAATGAGGAGAAGAATGCCCTAAAAAACAAAATTGGCCAAATGGAAAAGGAAGTCCAAAAGATTACTGAAGAAAATACTTCCTTAAAAATTAGAATAGAGCAATTGGAAGCTACTGACTTTATGAGAAATCAAGACACTGTAAAACAAATCCAAAAGAATGAAAAATTAGAAAACAATGTGAAATATCTCATTGAAAAAACAACTGACCTGGAAAATAGATCCAGGAGAGAGAATTTAAAAATTATTGGATTATCTGAAAGCCGTGATCAAAAAAAGAGCCTAGACATCATCTTCCAAGAAATTATCAAGGAAAACTGCCCTGATATTTTAGAACCAGAGGGCAAAATAGAAATTGAAAGAATCCACCGATTACCTCCTGAAAGAGATCCCCAAAGGAAAACTCCTAGGAATATTGTAGCCAAATTCCAGATTTCCCAGGTCAAGGAGAAAATATTACAAGCAGCCAGAAAGAAATAATTCAAGTATTATGGAAACACAATCAGGATAACACAAGATTTAGCAGCTTCTACATTAAGGGACCGCAGGGCATGGAATATAATATTCTGGAGGGCAAAAGAGATAGGATTACAACCAAGAATCACCTACCCAGCAAAACTGAGTATAATCCTGCAGGGGAAAAAATGTTCATTGAGTGAAATAGAGGACTTTCAAGCATTCTTGATGAAAAGACCAGAACTGAATAGAAAATTTGACTTTCAAATACAAGACTCAAGTGGAACATGAAGAGGTAAACAAGAAAGAGAAATCATAAGAGACTTATTAAGGTTGAACTGTTTATATTCCTGCATGGAAAGATGATATTTGTAACTCATGAGACATTTATCAGTATTAGGGTAGTTGGAGGGAAAAAAATTATATGTATATATAGATATATATAGATATAGATAGAGGGCACAGGGTGAGTTAAAGATGAAGGGGTCATATCTGGAGAATAAAATTAAGGGGTGAGAGAGGATTATACTAGAAGAAGGAGAAAAGGAGAGGTAGAACAGAGTAAATTATCTCACAAAAAAAAACAGAAAAGAAAAGGCTCTTACAGTGGAGGGGAAATGGGGGAAGGTGAGAGAGAATGAGTGAATCTTATTTTCATAGGATTTGACTTAGGGAGGGAATAACATACACACTCAATTGGGTATGGAAATCTGTCTTAACCTACAGGAAAATAGGGGGGCAAGGGGACAAGAAAGTAGGGGGATGATAAAGAAGAGGGCAGATTGGGAAAGGCAGTAATCAGAAGCAATACTTCTGAGGAGGGACAGGGTCAAAAGAAAGAATAGAATAAATGGGGGGTGGGATAGGATTAAGGGAAATAGAGTTAGTTTTTCACAGCATGTCTACTATGGAAGTGTTTTGCATAACTGCACATGTTTAACCTATATTTAACCTATGTAACATGCTTGCCTTATCAATGAGGGTAGGTGGGGAGGGAGGAAGGGAGAAAATTTGGAACCCAAAGTTTAAAAAGCACATGTTTAAAAAAAATGTTTTCACATGCAACTGGGAAATAAGAAATACAGGAAATGGGGTACAGAAATCTATCCTGCCCTACAGGAAAATAGAAGGAGAAGGGAATAAGAGAAGTGGGGGGGTAAAGATAGAAGAGAAGGCAGATTAGGGGAAGGAGTATTCAGAATGCATGCCATCTTGGGGCTGGGGGGAGAGGCGAGATGGGGTGAAAATTTGGAACTCAAAATCCCATGGAAGTAAATGTTGGAAACAAAAAAATAAATAAATTTATTATTAAAAAAGTAGTTATCCATGAAAAAAACCCCCTGTTTAGATTCTGTGTAAGACAGAGGGTCTTGGATTTAGAGTTGGAAGGACCTCAAAGGTCAACTAGTTTAACCCTTCATTTCATGTATAAGGAACCTGATGAGCTCCTGAAAAGTTAAATGTTTTTTTCTGAGGTCATTTAGGTAAGTAAGTAATAGAACTGAAATCTGAACCCATGGTCTTGAGACCAACTATTTCCCCCTTCCCACTACATTGTGCTGCCTCTCATCCTATATGACACTGGTGAATACCTCAGATAGGCATGTGCACCCCTGTTTTTTGACTCACTTTCTGTTAGAAAGTGATCATTAAACATGATCATTATATCATTAAACAAAATTTTCTATTATGGAACTCTGATCAAAGTGGAGTCCACTCGACTGGTCCATTTCAAAAGCATGTAGTATAACATAAGTTATCAAATATGATATCTGTAAAGCACTTTGCAATCCTTTAAATACTATATACATATTTTCTATTAATCACTATCTTCTCTTCTGGGCCTTCACTCCTTCATGTCAATCTTTTATTCATCTCTGATTCACTTTGTTTCTCACTCCCCACAAATATTGTTCTAAACTTTCTCCTGTTTCTTCAATCTCTCAATTCCACCCCTGCCTACTCACTATTAGCAAATGTACTCTATTTCTACTTTCCAGAGAAAACTGAGGCTATTGCATACGAGCTTCCTCATTTCCTCCAAGCCATACCTCAAAACCTCTCCACTTCACCCCTCCTCTCAACCTTTCCTTAAGTCTCAGTGAATGATCTAGCCCTTTTCCTTTCTAAGATTAATCCTTCTACGTGTGTTTCTTATAGCATCCCCCCATCTCATTCAGAACCTTGCCCTTACATTCATTCCCTCTCTCTCTTATCTTTAATCTCCAAATTTACTGTTTTCTTTTTTTATTGTCTATGAACATATTCAAGTCTCTCCTTAAAAAAAATTACTGACCTTGACATCCCCTGAAATGGTTATATTTTATCTCCTCCCTCCGCTATTATACTTCTGGAAATAGTAATTTACACTTACTGACTTTACTTTCCTACTGCTTTGTTCTTAACTCCTTGCAATATGGTTTCTTCCTTTACCAAATGTATTGAAACAGCTTTTTTATAGGTTACCAGTGATCTAACTGCCACATCTGATGGACTTTTATCAATCTTTATTTACTTATTTATTTTGTTTCTGTATCTTTCAACACTCTTGGCTAACACTCTTCCCCTAGATACTTTTTTCTCTCTGTTCTTATATGTTGCTGCTTTCTTCTACCTATTGGACAGCTCTTTCTCAGTTGTCTGTGCTGGTTCATCATTCATCTCCCAAATCCTTAGTGTAGTTTCTCCCAGAAATCTATTCTGGGTCCCTTCTTTCTCTATACTCCCTCCCTTAATAATCATATCTGCTCCCTTGAATTCAATGATAACTTCTACTCAAATGACTCCCAAGCTGCTCTCTCTGTACCTGTGTCTGTGTCTGTGTCTATGTCTCTGTCTCTGTCTCTCTCTCTCTGTCCACATTACCAATTGCTACCTAGACATCTCCACCTGGATATACATTTGCATTTCAAAATATACATACCATCACCAGCCCTGCAGTCAGGAGGACCTGAGTTCAAATCCGGCCTCAGACCAAACACTTGACACTTAGTAGCTGTGTGACCCTGGGCAAGTCACTTAACCCCTAATCTGTAAATATATATATATATATGTGTATATATATATATATATGTATGTATATACATACCCAAAATGGAAATTATAATTTCCCCTACCCCAAACATGCACCTTATCCAAACTTTTTCCTCTGTTGATTATATTATATTGTATTACATTATATTATGTTCTATTATATTACATCTCTGATTCTTTCTTCTACTTCAGCCCTCATATCCAATCCTGTTGATTCTCCACAACATCTCTGGCCTCTATCCCCTTTTCTCACTTTATCATCACTACTTTATTTTAGGCTCTCATTACTCCTCATTATCCATTACCTGAACCATTATAATGGTCAACTAATTGGTTTCTCTTGCCACAGGCGCTCTTTTTTCCACAATTTTAACCATATAGCTGCCAAAACAATACCCCTAAGGCATAGATCTAATCAAAAACCTTCAATGACTCTTTATTACTTTAGGATAAAATGCAAATTCCTTTTATATTACTCCCCCTCATGTTCTTTGCATTCCAATTAAACTGGACTACTAGTTGTTCCTCAGACTTAACATGTCATCTCCTACTTTCTTGTATTCACACAGGCCGTGGCCCATACCTCAATAGATTCCTGCCTCAGTTTCATATTTCAGGATCCTTATCTTCCCTTAAGGCTCATCTTAAGTTCTATTTTTTCTATATTCTCTGAAAACATTTTCTCCTATCTCAAATATTTTAAAAACACATTGTCTGGTTATGTCCTTTACTATCTGTGTACATGTAGTATTCTCTACTATCCCCCTCCTCTAATATAATTAAAGCACCTTAAGGGAAAGTACTATTTTATTTTTATCTTTATATCAACAGGGTCTTACCTAGTACCTTGTCTATAATAGATATTTAGTAAATATTGTTGAATTGAGCCCTAGATTATAACAAAGCATCCTCAAGGGTACATCATGTCATTCATGACAATATGAGAGTCATTAGTTTATCTATCCACAATGGAAAAACAAAAGCATTGAATCATCCATATTGTCCAAATCAAGGCATGTAGTTACATAGGAAATCCATTAAATGTGATCTTCAGTATGTATATAAATACATATGTGAACACACATATATCTACATCAATCTATGTTCCAGTTTGGGCAATGCTGCTATTTTTTCCTCCTCCTCCTCCTTTTTTTTCTCCTTCTCCTCCCCACCTCTTCTCCCTCTGTCCACATGAGGAGTGGGTGCATGTGGGTGCTCTGTCCAAAAGAATATAAATTTTGATCACTTGTACTTTGCAAGGTATCTTAGGGTTTGGGAGCTAGACTTTTTTTCTTCCCTACTCATTTATTCTATCATTTTTTTCAAAAAACTGGGACAATTAACTCTTTCGTCTCATGTAGTTTCCATTTATGATTTCTTGAAATATAACTCTGAAAAACCAGGCTTTGATAAAGCCTATTGTGGTTCAAATGGAACTACTTGACTATGCCTTTAAACCCAAACCATCCTGGCTCTCACTGATTAGCCAATAATAGGCCCAGCCCAAGCCTCACTTGCTCATTGTTTGGGTTTTGATGGCTCAGAGTGAGTGTAAATAGCAATTGTTTCTGTTCTGGCCAGAAACGCTGAGCATCTTCCCCTCCCTGATTGTTTCTTTGGAGAAGAAAAACTAGGCCATCTTTTGCCTCAATTCTTACTTAGCCTTTAACTACTGAATGGGCGTTGCCTCAGACAAACTGAGACTTCAGAAAGATCTTAGCTTAAAAAGGCCAAGGTCTCCTACTGCGTCTGGGGCCATCACCAGTCATCCTGATTTGTCTTGCAACTGGACTCTGAGGACTCTGAAAGAGAGAGTAAAGCTGGTGACTTTGCACAGCTCTGCCTCACATAAATACAGTTCACTTAATGATCCAACCATTTTGGAGAGCAATTTGCCCAAAGGACTATAAAATTGTGCATACTCTTCGACCCAGCAATACCACTTCTAGGGTTGTATCCCAAAGAGATCATAAAAATGGGAAAAGGACCCACATGTACAAAAATATTTGTAGCCGCTCTTTCTGTGGTGGCAAAGAATTGGAAATTGAGGGGATGTCCATCAATTGGGGAATGGCTCAACAAGTTGTGGTATATGAATGTAATGGAATGCTATTGTGCTATAAGAAATGATGAGCAGGCAGACTTCAAAAAACTTGGAAAGACTTACATGAATTAATGCAGAACCAGGAAGAACATTGAAATGAAGCAGAAATGAAGTGAAATGAGCAGAACCAGGAGAACATTGTACACAGTAACAGCCCCATGATGGGATGACTGACTTTGATAGACTTGGCTTTTCACAGCAATGCAAGGATCTAAGACAACTCCAAAAGATTCACGATGGAAATTGCTATCCACACCCAGAGAAAGAAATATGGAGTCTGAATACAGATGGAAGCATACTATTTGCTCTCCTTTTCCTTTGTTGTTTTGTTTTGTTGCTTCATTCTCATGGTTCCTCCCATTAGTTCTAATTGTTCTTTACATCATGACTAATGGAAAAATATGCCTGACATGAAGGTATATGTAGAGTCTATATCAGATTGTACGCCATGGAGAGGGGAGAAATGGGAGAGGGAGAAAATTTAAAACTCAAAATCTTATGGAAATAAATGTTGAAAACTAAAAATAAATAAATTAAATTTAAAAAAATAAATAAATACAATTCACTTGCAAGTCCAGATATCACCCTCCTGATGTCTTTGGTCCTCTTCGAGAACAAAGGACCAATAACAACAATAACAGCAAAGAACAACAAGTAACATCTCTCTCTCTTTACACACATACACACACACACACACACACACATTGTATAGATATTGTCCAATGAGCTGTTAAAACATTAATCAGTTTCTTGTGTATTTAGATGTAATTATTTTGATTTTTGCAATTATGAGTGTGTGTGTGTGTGTGTGTGTGTAGCTACCTATGCCCATTGTCTTTGTATTCTGCATGATGAAAGTGTTCCTGATGTACAAGTTTGAGTATCTGAATGTTTCATGTCTTGATCTTTAATCATATCTCCAACATAGTTTTCATCCTGCTTCTCCTTACCACTGGATAACAAAATATACATTGACCTAGTCTGGAGGATGTTGTCAAATTCTTCAGAGATTGTCTCTATAATTTGTAGCTTTTAAAAAATGAATTCAAATATTTTCTTTAAAATGTCCTTGCATTCCTTCTTATTTTATTAAAACATATCTCCCTGTATTTTTGTTTTCATACATTTAAAAATTGTGAACAAGTCTATTTCCTAAATCTATTTCCTAAGAGCCTTTGTTCTTTTGCTAGTGACTATTCTTCCATTTTTAGTGTAAAATAGGGATGGAGGGGAACTTTCTCTGATTTACTGGATTTTTATAGTTCCCATGTTGCTATACACGTGCACTGGCCTCTGGCTAAATGATCTACACCTTGCTGAGATGATACAACAGCATTCTTCTTATGCTTCACTTCCCTCCATGTGCCCTCCAATCCAGTAACACTGGCCATCTTGTTCTTCCTTGTACATGACACTCCATCCCTGTACCTTTTTGCAGGCCTGGAATTCTTCATGCTTGGAATCGTATCTCTTCTCATCTTTACTTCTTTGCTTCCTGTCTTCCTTTAGATCCTAGCTAAAACCCTGTCTTCTTTAAGAAATATTTCCTAGTCCCCCTCTAGTGCCTTCCTTCTACCATTAGCTTCAGTTTATGCTGCATGTATTACATTTGTACTTGATTGTTTGCATGTTCCCTCCCTTCCATTAAAATACGAGCTCTTTGAGAGCAGAGACTGTTTTTTTTTTTAACCTTTTTTTGTATCTTCAGTACTTAGCACAGTGCCTTCTATAGTAGGCAGTTAATAAATGTGTGTTGACATGATATGACCTGACTTGACTGATCAGTCCCCAGTGACTGAGCTTATGTTGAAAACAATTATCAAGTGTGTTAGAGAGAGCTGTCCATTTTGTGGGCTATGGGATCAGGGAGAAAGGATTTAACTTCTTTGAGGGACCTTTCTCTTCCTTGGGATGTGTCCAGTGTTTTTAATTTGGATCTTGTATCAGTTGGCATGTGTTGATGCATTTGTTAATTACTGCATTTTTCATTTCTCTTTCTTATTTTGCTGTTTCTGTTCAACTGCTTAGGTGCTAGTGTCATAAATGTATTATTGCTACATATCTTAATTGCATTGGTTTTTTTTTACTATTTGTGTATATACATATATATATAGATAGATAGATAGACAGATATTTACTATTCACATATATACTGATTTCATTATATAGGTACCATTACTATATCAGTCAATTACTATTATTGCTGTTAGCTCAGCTTTTTTGTTGTTTATGATGACTTGCTTATGAACTATAGCTATATGTATATATATATATATATACATAATGCACACACACACACACCATCATGAGGTATGTAATGTGTTCTATTTTGTAATTTGGACATTTTGTTATTAAAGTAGCTTGCCAATTGATGCTTTGAGTTGTTATGACTATTGCTTGTAATATTAAGGTGGATTGTACTATGGGATGATTATCTGTGATATTGGGGTAATTATTTTTGTTATATTGAGTGTTTGTGGACATTACCAAAATACAAAGTAAATCTGTAGATATCGGGTGAAATCTGAGTGATATTGCAGGGGCTACACAATTTTGGCTGTGGGGAGGAAAGCAACTTGAGGAAGACTTCCTCCTTCCTTAGAGATGTTGTCAAATAGATGATAGAGGAGCACAGGGCAGAAATACTTCAGGTTTTTCTGGTTTTCAGTGGTCTAGAAGGGAACATCTGATCAGGCACTTCATGGACAGAGGGACAAGGAGGAGAAAGAAGTGGCTACATCTCGTTAAAGGGAGTGGGAGACAGTGTGCTGCCATTTGCTACCTAAGGATGTGAAGCATAAGATGATACTTCATTATAGATCATGCATGGAGACAGAGAAATGAAAGTAAGATGTGAACAAATATGCTTGAGCCAGCTGGAGGAAGAGGAGAGTTAAAAGAGGGAAAGCATCATATACATTTCAAAAGAAAAAAGGGATCAAAAAGAGGTGGAGCCATTTTTTATCACTCTTCTTTTAGTCCACAAAGGGTAGCTTCTCCTGGCTCAGTAGATAGTGACCTTCAATTGATCCCATTCCATCTTTTCTCCTCCAACAGATTGATCCCTCTGTCATCCCCATCTGTCATTTATCTTCAATCTCTCCATGACTACTGACTGCTACCATACTCCCTGCAACTATGTCTTTGTGTCTCCAAAAAAGTCTTACTTGATTCTTCATCCCTGCTAACTATCATCCAACTGTTCCTCAGCCCTGTCTGAAACCACATTGGCTCTCAGGTAGATGACCATCTTCCAGGTGAAGGATCAGCCTATTAAGGAGGACTCTGGCAAGAATCTTGCCAGCAGTGACTAAGAGAGAGATCCTCTTGTGATTGTTACAGGACAATTTATTTGCTTTACCTTTATAGAGATGGACAGTGGAGGCATCCTTGAACTCCTGAGGGATAACCTCCTCTTGCCATATAACCTGAGCCTCACAGAAGTGGCTTGCTCATGGTCACATATCCAGTGCATGGTATAGAAATGAACTATTTACCACAACCTCTTTTAATGTAATTCATTCTTGTATTCATTCTTACTATCAGGTAATTATTTTCCACATTTAATTTAAACATCTCATGGTATTGTTTAAATTTATTTGATCTTGTTTTGGGCCTCAGGAGAGATGATGAACTGCTGCTCACCTTTCCCTTTGGCATCCCCTTGGATGTTTTAACTGTTTTGTTTTTTTTTTTTACTTTTTCAGGAGGCTAAATAATCCCAATTCTTTTAATCTTTGGTCCTCTTTAGGAAGCCTTTTAGAAATTCCTTTATTCATAGCCTCATAGAATCATAGATTTAGAGTTGGAAAGGACCTTAGAGATAATCTAGTCTGTTCAGTCATGTTCAACCCTTTGTGATCCCATTTGAAGTTTTCTTGGCAAAGATACTAGAGTGGTTTGCCGTTTCCTTCTCTAACTCATTTTACAGATGAGGATACTGAGGCAAACAGAGTTAATTGACTTTCCAAGATAGTAAGTGTCTGAGGACAGATTTGAATTACAAAGTGAGTCTTTCTGACTCCAGGCCCAGTGCTCTGTCCACTGAGCCACCTAGCTGCACCTAATCCCTCCATTTCACAATTGAGAAAACTGATACTCAGAGAGGTGATCTGTGTTAGACCACATTGGTAGTGATTAGTAGAGCTGGAATTCAAATCTAGAATCCTGACAATTCCATTCAACAAACATTTATTAAGTGTCTATTATGTGTAAGACACTCCATTACACGTACATTAAAAGAAGTTCTGGAATATTCTATAGCTATACTTCAACTCACTATGTTTCCATGAGCAGGTCACTTCCCTTTTCTGAATCTCAGGAATAGGACCACAGACTTTGAGCTGTAAGAGACCTTAGTGATTATCTAGTCCAACCCCACTCATTCACAAATGAGGCAATTAAGAGTCAGAAATGGTAAGTGACTTGTCTGGGTCACACAGTTTATAAATATCAGAGGTGAGATTGGAACCCAGGTCTTCTTTGCTTCATGAGGTCATTAAGCTCTCCACTAGTCACAGTGCCTATCAGTTTGCCCATTACCAAAAATGGAGATGATGGAATTTGTGCTACCTACTCCCTCACTGGGTTGTCATGAGGAAAGTACTTTGTAAAGTGCAAAATTCTACAGTATTATTATTTTTCTTACACATCTAAGACTTTTTTCTCATCCATCTGAAGTATGTTTTGTTCTACCTAAGGGCAGGGAGAATGGCCCAATTGACCTCCTAAAGTCTCTTCCATCCCTAATAAGTCTATGATTCACATGGTATCACCCCTTTGCAGCACCTCCCAAATTAGTGTCATATGAAATTAATACATTGTTTGCACCCTTAGCCATATGATTAGTAAGTAAAGTTATTAAGTAAAACTGAACCCAGCCCCAACCCTAAGGCATTGTTCAGTATCATTTTTGATTTGACACGTTGGTTGTGTCTACACATGTATTGTGGATAATTGAAGCATTTGTCTGGATAATTTAAGAACCATCACCCCCCCCCCCCACCCATTATTGCTCTACCTCACTTTATGAAGCTTATATTCCTGAATAATGCACAAATCAAATTTTTGTATATCAAATTATATTTTTCTGTTGACTTAAGTCATCATGTTAGAAAAGTTTTATCTCTATTTCTGACTGATCTCCAGTTGGCAGTGAATGTTAAGAGTTTGGTTGTCTTAGTTAAATAACCAATTTCCACTATAAAAGTATAATTCTGAACCATTTTGTAAATCAAATCTAAAATGGGTATTGGTTTTTTATTATTCTGAACTTGACAATCAACAACAAACATGAACATTTCCAGAAATAATGAAGAATAAGAGGCTTGCATATGAAATTATGACATAGACCATGTCCAGCTGGTTTTCTTTTTCAAAATATACAATAAAATTTAGTTTCAAAACTATTCTGTTTATCTTTGCCTCCCTCTGAGCCTCCCTCTGTTCTCCTAAGTTTTGTTATTTTTAATGCTTTATTGTTGCTTAAAAAATAATTACTGTCATTTCTAAATGACTCTTCCTTTCTCCTTCCCAATAGAAGCCTCCCTTGTCACAAAAAAAGTAGAATTAATACCAAACAAATAAAAATCAACACATTATTCAGGTCTGACATCAGACCTGAATCTACCACCATTTCTCTCTCTCTCTCTCTCTGTCTTTCTTTTCTCTGTCTCTATCTCTTTGTCTGTTTCTGTCTGTCTGTCTGTCCGTCTCCCTCTCTTCTGTCTCTCCCTCTTTTTCTCTGTCTTCCTCTCTGCCTCTCTGTCTCTGTCTCTCTGTCTCTTTCTGTCTCCTTCTCTCTCTGTCTCTGTCTCTCTCTCCCTCTCTCTCTCCCTCTACCTCTCTCTCTCTCTCTCTCTCTTCCTCTCTCTCAGGGGCAGAAAGCACCCATACTTCATCATCAGTCTCCTGAAGTCAGGATGAATTCATCACTGCATTGATTAGAGTTCTGAAGTCTTCCAGTGTTATCCTTTACATTACTGTGACCATTGTGCAAATTACTCTCATAGTTCTGCTTGCTTCAGTTCATACAAGTTTCTCTGAATTCTTCACATTCATCATTTCTTACTGTAATATTATTCAATTACATACATATACCATAATTTGTTTGGCTATTTCCCAATTGATGAGCACCCACTTTCTTTCAAGTTTTTTTGCTACTAGAAAATGTGATGCTATAAATATCCTTGTAAATATGAGACCTATTCTTCTGTTACAAAGGTCCTTATTGTGAAATATTTTGTAAAGCTAATAACATGAATAATGTTCTGGCTCTCTTATCTCCCATTTAGCTGTTCTGAGGTTCATATCATTTTCTTAAAAGCATGCTTTCAAATAGACATTTCTGATGAAATGAGGATGGCACAGTTACTGAGCTATGTGAGTAACTGCTTCAGTTGTTCACCTCCCTGGGTTTTTGTGACAGTTCTCTCTCTTAGTTCTCCTCCTACCAGTCTGACCATTCCTTCTCAATCTCCTTTGTTGTATCACCAACCATATCCTGCCCCCTAACTGTAAGTGTAACCCAAGACTGTACTGAATTGTCTTCTATTCTTTCTCATGCTCTTTCTCAGGGACCTCATCAGCTCCCATGAATTTATGTATCATCCCAACAGACAACTCCCAAATCTATATATCTAGTCCTAATCTCTCTCCTGAGCTCCAGTGCCTTATTACCAGCTACCTACTGGACATTTCCAAGTGGATGCCTTGTAATCATCTCCAACTGAACATAACCAAAATAAAGCTAACTCATCTTTCCCCTCAAACCCACCCCTCTTCTGAACTTCTCTATTTCTGTCAAGATCACAATGATTTTTGCTTTCAAATCCTGGCATCTAGCACAATGCTTGGTGTGTAGGAGATACTCAGTCAATACTTGTTTGATTGGCTGGTTTTACTTCACCTTTGTCATCACTAATAGCATTTAATGTCAGTCCTTTAATTTTTCAGTTCTCATGATGCTACATGGATCAAAATCCAATTCTAATAAATTTCAGTCTGGGACAAATCAATAAAAGTTGTGATTTAGTCCTTGAGGAGCTTCCAAGCTTTTAACATTATTTGTTCTTTAAAGTCCTTCCCCTCCATGGCTGTTTTTTGCTTATAACTCTTTTCTGAGCTTATAGATCATCTCTCAATATTTTTTTAGAAGTTTCGGGTCCAAGATGTCCTCAGAGATCATCCGTTCCATTTTGTTGCCTTTAGTTAGGACACCTAAACCATCTGATAGACAGAGAGATAGATGGGTAACTTGTTTTAGTGAAGATTTTTAGGTAAATGGAATTCATGCTATTCCCTGTGAAACTTTCTTAAATTTTATTTTGATCTTAACAAGCCCCCAAGAAGATGAGCATTTTCATATACAAAGCAGAAGTGAAAAAGAGGATTGCAGATGAAGCAGCAAATTTGCTGCTGCCATACCACTTGCTTCTCCTTCCAAGGATACAACAGATTTGCCATGTTATTTTCAAGGTTCTCTTGATTTGCACGTATAACTATTTTCTGTTTTCAGTCAGTCAGTTAGTAAGCATTTATTAAGCATGTGCCAGGTGCCAGGTGCTATGCTAAGTGCTGCACACACAAAGAGAAGCAAAAGACAGTCCTTGCCCTTGAGGAGCTCACAGTCTAATGGAAGAGACAATATGCAAACAGCTATGTACAAGCAAGCTATATACAGGGTAAATAAATAATCGACAGAGGGAAGGCACTAGAATTAAGGGGACTCAGGAAAGGCTTCCTTAGAAGGTATACATTCCATGAGCTTGCTTCCTCCAGGACTTCACCTTCTTCCTAGTTGTAAAATAAGCACTTTTGGGAATAAAGGCCAAGAGACTACTATTTATTAGTTACTGCTCAAGTGATCTAAACAGCAGAATATGCAAACACACCAAGAACCCAAACCAAACCAAATCATTCCAGTCTGATTGTGTTTTTCACTAGCATTAACGAAATTAAATATTGAGTGCCAATAGAACCACATTTAGGATAAGTTAAGGGACTGCTGGTTTAATTAACATGATACTTGCTCCTCCTACATGAGTGAGCACAAATGAAACCTAAACCAAGCTGTGACTTCCAGTGGTCTCTAATTTCTCATCAGACATCTCTGTTGCATTCTCACAAAAGGTATGCATTCCCATAAAGCACCAGAGATATCCAGCCACCCAGTGGTTCTACCCAGACTTCTGGAAAGTGCAATTAAATTTCTCCAAAGAGTGTACCACTGCCATTACATGAACAACAGAATATTAAATGTACATTTCATGGGCAACTCTAAGGAAATACTGAGCTGGGCAGAGTTGATGTGGGGGAGAATTATTATATGTAATAATTACTATTATACACCTGGTGCTGTTTCTGCTTATAATAATCAAAGTATGGACAGGAGAGATCACGATTTTAGAGCTGGAAAGAACCACAGAGATGATCTGACCTCTCTGTTTTTCAGAGAGGAAGTTGAAAAAGGAGAACTGATTTGCCCATTGTCCCACAGACTGTAAATAGCAGAGGAAGGATTTGAACCCATGGTCCTCCAGTTCTGGAGTCACTTTTTCCATTACACTTTTCTGTGTGTCACAGAACTTGGAAGGCATCTAACCCAACCAGAAATCTAATTCAGGACTCCCCTCTGCAGCCTCCCTAACAGTTGCATCTTGAACAGACAAGCTCCTTCGTACCATATGGAAGGTCTTATGTCTTTGTTGGACAGCACTAATTGTTAGAAAATTCTTCTTGATAGTCACGATCAGCTTTTCTGTCATTTCTATCCTTTGGTCCTCATTTTATTCTCTGAAGCTACACAGAAGAAGCCTAATCTCTCTTTATACAATTTTGTTCATGTGGGAGGAATCCAGAACTAATTCTCAATACATTTTCCTCTTCAGGAGGTGTTTTCTTTCCCCTTCTTAGCTGAACTTACATTCCTGGCATCTCAGGGCTGGCAGAGGTTCCAAGCTCATCCCCATCCTTTTACCAATACCTCTGGGATTGGTAATCAAAAGCAACTTGCATTTACCATCACCGCCCCTCACCCCATGGGACAAAACGTAATGCACAAAGCTGCAGCTTGCATGTGTCTTTGTATTTGCTTTCTGACTTCTATCTAGATCTGATCTAGTGAGAAGCCCTCAGAGCTAACTGGAGGTTTACACTTGAAAACATGAATAATACTTAATATCTGTATGCCTCCTATGATTCAGAGAGACTTCTATATTAAAAAAAAAACATTTTCCGTGACAAAGAATATTATGAATGCCCTAGTAATTATGGGTGGAGATTTTCACGCTGGTTGATGCCTTCTTGGATCAGGGCCATGGCCCTTGTGCATTCCCAGGATAAGATAGCTAAATCCTTGCAGGTCTCATGTGAGCTTTGGAAATAGGACAGGTGTGGCAGTTACTAAACCTGGTTACAAGAGAATATACTTTTTATTCCCAGGTGCATGCCATTTAGTCTCGTTTGGACAAGTTTTTTTTTTTTTGGCTGCAGGTCCTTTTAAAGAAAAACTTAATTAGTATGATATATAGTTTGGGTAGATTTCCTCTTAAAATTCAGCTGGGTAAATCTCTGCAAGAATGGATCTCTTTCAAAGAATAGGTCTTTCTTTCCTCCTCATTAAGATGTTGACCTACTCTCTAGGAATATCTCTTCAATATAATCATTGTAAAGACAACAGCAAAAATACTGCTCCCCAAAGAATAATTTACAGTAGTAGATAGTGAAAAGACCCAGCAGTTTCCTGGGTAATTTGTTCCAATTTGAAAGTCTGTCTGGATAGTTAAGATCACATAATACACTTGGAGGATTTGACTTAGCTCTTTTGGTGTCTACACCTGGTTCAGAAGAAAGAAGTTCATTTCATAGTGAGATCCGAAGACCTGTGTGTGAGTCCTAGATTGAGCACTTAGCTGTGTGATCTGGAAAAAAATAGCTTCCTCTCTCTGAACTCTAATTCCTGCAAAGAAGCAAATGTAGCATATAATGAAGAGTGCTAGGTTTGAAGTAGGAAGACATGGGCTTAAACCCTGGCTCTGTCACTGGACAAGTTACTTCACCTTTTTGGATGATTCCTAACTAATGTCCCTTCCAACTCTAAAATCATACAATCTAAAAATAATAGTCAATATCCAATAAACATTTATTTAGCACCCACTATGTGCCAGGCACTGTGCTCAGCACTGGCGATACAAATAAGAAAAAGACAAGTCCCTGCCCTCAGGGAGATTGCAGTCTAATGTGGGGGATGACAAAAAGAAGGTGAAAAGAGAGAGGTGTTGGAGGGTACCCAGGTCAGGGACATGATATTCATGGAGTCAAAAAATGAATGCCCAATGATTGTGGGTGGGGATTGTCCAGCAGCCGAGCAGTGGTGGGAAGCAAAGAGTTGAGTGGAGATTCTGAGCCCTCTCTGAAGGGAGGCTTTGGGAGGAGATTTTTGCTCTGCTCTCCAGCCCTTCAGCCTGAGGGGAGAGGCAACTAAGGATACTGAAGAGATGTTGAGTATCAAAGCTGAAGCAATCTCCATGATGATGAAATTTCTGGTGATGAGTTTATCCTAGGGAAAGCGTGATGTTTGGGGAGTCAAAAGCAAGCAGAGCAGCTGGTGGGAAATGAACAATAATAATACCCCGAAGTGTGTGGCAACCAGATGGCTCAGTGTAGAGAGTGGGCCTGGAGGGAGATGGACCTGAGTTCACGATCTAGACACTCACTACTTGTGTGATCCTAGGGAAGTCACTTAACCACTCTCTGCCTCAGTTTCCTTATCTATAAATGGAGATTTTAATAGCACCTGTCCCCCAGGATTTTTGTGAGGATAAATGTGAGATAATATTTGTAAAGCACTTTGCAAAACTTAAAACATTATATAAATGCTAGCTATTAGTGATTATTACTGTGAGGAAAGTATTTTATAAAACTTGAAGTGCTATATAAATGTGAATCAATATTACTATTATTTTACCAGATTGTTAGCAAGATATTTAAGAGGTTTGGTGCATTGCGACCCGAAGAATTTTTATAGAAGAATGTTCCTTTTATATGGTAGTGAAGATTTTATTATTATTATAATTCTTGTTCTTCATCCTTCATTCTTGAAGATCACCAATGACATCACGAGGGTGATGTCTTGACTTGTAAGCGACTTGGATTTAAGTGAAGTAGAGCTGCACAAAGTCATCAGCCTCAATCTCTCCTCCAGAGTCATTGGAGTCCAGTGACAAGACAAAAATCAAGACAATTGGTGATGGCCCAGCATTGTTACAATTAGATTTTCAGGGGAAGGGTCAGATTTTGGTATGGTGGAAAAAGACTAGAGCCAGTATCATCCAAATTCTGCCTCTGATGTTGACTACCTGTATGACCTTTGACAAGTCATTCAATCTCCCTGAGCCTCAGTCTCCTTTCTATAAGATGAGGATGTTGGACTAGATAGTATCTGAAGTTGTTGGATCTATGATCCTATGATTTTGAGCTCTTTAGAACATTATTATTAGGCATACATCATTAAACATAGTAAGACAAATTCCTAATACTGAAAAAATTGTCTGCTATGAGCTGGCTCTATATTGCATAGCAAGCACTGGGATAGTTCATAAAATAGTACAAAGATCCTGTAAAGATAAAATCAAGAATGTTACATTTGTCTTTAATTGTGGCAAAATATTAATGTTTGATCAACGCAACATGAAGAACTCAGTGACCAAAAGGAAAGAGCGAAAAGACCTTTCACCAGTTCCTACCCATTCCCACCACCAGACTATTTTTAGATAGTTCTTTTATTTTGTTAATTCATTCATGCAAATCAACATTTACTGAACATCTATTACATTCATAATGCTAATCCTGTGTTAAACACTGTGGGGGACAGAAAGAAGTATAATAATCCAGGCTTCTTTCCCACACAGTTGATGAGAAAAGACTAACATATAAAAGTAATAACTAGCATTTATATAGTGTTTTAATATTTGCAAAATTCTTTACAAATATTGTCTCATTTTATCATTACAAAAATCCTGAGAGGGAGATGCTATTATTATTCTCATTTTACAGAAGAGGAAATTAAAGCAGAGAGCAGTTAAGTGACTTGTCCAGGGTCACACAACTAATAAATACCTAGGGTTGAATTTGAACATGGGTCTTTCTGATTCCAAGTCCATTGTTCTATCCTCTAGGCCACCTGGCTTTGTTAATGATCAGTATGAAAAATGAGTGTAGTAGGAATTCAGAACAGGATGAAATCAACATGGGCTAGAGTAGCTAGGGAAGGACATTTGAGACAATTTGTTCTTGAATCTAGTGCCTAGGTATCGAACCCTAGGTAAATGTTTTAATTTTTTTATTTGTTGTAGATTAAACAACTCGTTGTATATGTAATAATAGCTAATATTTATATGGTGTTTACTATGTGTCTGCCACTGTCCTAAGGATTTTTACAATTATTATCCCATTTGATTCTCACAACAACCCTGGGAGATAGGTGCTATTTCCCGATATTACAGATGAGGCAAACAGAAGTGAAATGACTTGCCCAGAGTCACATAGCTAATAAGTGTCTGAAGCCAGATGTGAAGTCACATCGACCTGACTTCAGGCCTGACACTCTATTCATTGTGCCACCTAAATCTGGCAGTGTTGGAAAAGGCATCCTGTAGTAGGTAGAGCTTGAGTTGAATCTTGAAGGGAGTCAGAGATTTTAAGAGGTGGAAGTGAAAAGGGAAAGCATTCTAGAGAGGGGGAACAGCCCATGCAAAGGCTTGGAGATGGGAGATGGAGAGCATCATATCTGAAGAATAGTAAATAAGTCAGTATGTCTGGACTATAGAATGTGTGGAGGGAAGGGATATGTAAGAAGACTGGAAAGGTAAGCAAAGGCCAGATTTTGAAGAGCTGTCAATGCCTAAAAAAGGAGTTAATATGTGATCCTTGAAGTAGTAGGGAGCCATTTGAGTTTATTGAGTAAGGGAATGATGTGGTCAGACCCAGGCTTTAGAAAAATCATTTTGGCATTGGTGTGGAGGATGGATTGGAAAGGGGAGAGACTTGAGGCAGGGAGACCAATTAGAAGACTATTGCAATAGTCTAGGCCAGCAGCCATGGGGATCTGAACTAGAGAGTATCTTGTGAATGGGAAGAAGAGGATACATAAGGGAGATGTTGTGATGATAGAAAAGACAAGATTTTTCAATGACTGGATAAGGGGGTGGTGGGAGTGAGAGTGAGGAGAAGAGGGAGACACTAAAGTTGTGAAAATGGGACACTGGGAAGATGACAGTGTTCTTAACAGTAATATGGAAGTCCTAAAGAGAGATGGATTGGGGTGAGAGGGTGAGAATCCACTTCAAAATGTCTAATAGGAGGTTAGTGATGCTGACCCAAAATTCAGGGAAAGACTACTTATATATCTACTTAAATAAATATTTGGTGCATATGGAGTTGGAACTTACTTTCTTATACAAGGAAAGAGAATAGTAACTATTATACTTAAACAATATTTTTTTAAATTAAACTCTTATTTAATTTCACTTAACAAGCATTTGTTTTTCTCTCCTTCCCACCTTTCTGACCCTAAATTGGAAAAAAAAATAAAAATGAAAGTCTTGTAATAAATATGCAAAGTCAAATGAAACTGACCAAAATGTATGTCTCATTCTACATCACTTGTCTATTAGGCTTTGTCCAAAAATGTATGTCTCATTCTACATCACTTGTCTATTAGGAGGTAGGAAGTATGCTTCATCACTGGTGCTCTGAAACTGTGGTTGGTCACGGCATGGATCAGAGTTCTTAAAGTCTTTTGTTTTTACCATGGAATTATTGTATAAATTGTTCTCCTGGTTCTACTCGTTTCATTGCATCCTCAGTTCATATTAGTCTTCCCAGGTTTTTTTCTGAAACTGCCCCTTTCATCATTCTAACAATGCATTAATATTCCATTACTTAATATACCCTAGTGGGTTCAGCTCTTCCCCAGTTGATGGCTAACCCCTTAGTTTCTAGTTCTTTGTTACTACCAAAAGAGCTGCTATAAATATTTTTGTCCATTTTGTTTCTTTTCCTCTTTCATGACCCCATATTTCTGGGTTATAGGTCTAGAAGAGTATCTTTGGGGCCAAAGGTATGCACAGAATAATTGTCATTCTTTAAAAGAATGTGAAATCTGTCCTTAGGTAGAAGATCTTCTAAACACTGCCTAGATTACATCAGTCTGATATAATTAGATAAATAGGAGAAATTAATTTTTTTTTCTTCACTTTATTGAAATTCTACACAGAGTGATGTTCATTAATCATGCCAGTTGCCCCCTAGAAATGGAGAAAGGAGAATTAGCTATCATTTCAGACTAGTAGTCCTTCTAGTTGGGGCTGTGGCTCAGTGCTGATGCATCTGGGAAAGGGAAGCCATAATTTAAGGTACCCAGCCTGCTAGTCAAGCTGGTATATGGGGGTGGAGAGGTACCTTCTGAGGCCAGGTGTTAACTGCAGTTTGGCCCAGAGCATGAGATCTTATCTGCAGAACCATAATATTATGCCTGGTCCTGGAACCACTGAAGGAATTAGCTTGGATGACCCATTTACTGGGATGTTGTGCAGCAACTCTAAAGTAGTTTGTAACATTTGAGTGTTAATGTGTTAATTCACTTAGATATATTAAAAGTAGGCATACTTATGTTGCTTAAAACTTCCTCAACCCACATACTGGAAAGTGTGAATATACAAACTGACTGTATCAAGATGATTCTAGTTTGGAACACAATTTGAAAGTTAAAGTTGCTTTTGAAAAGTTACTTTAATAGCTACTTTTAGATATGGGACAGTTAGGTAATTACTGAAATATTTTTTGAAAAATTAATCCCTAAAACACACTTAAGCTTTCCCAACTTGGTTCTCAAAGGAAAATAGTGAACTTATTTTTGTCTTTTTTTCCCCTAGGCTTTAATTGGTTGCAAACACAAATCATGTATGTAGAAGGCTAGTGTGTAATTAATTATCTAGTTAGGCACACAATAGACACACCCTCAAAGCTAAGGGATTGGTAGCTATCTGAGCTTCTCCCACACAAAAATAATTGCACACACACCTTAAGGACATGCCAAATATCTGTGCAGGATAATTATAATCACCCAAGTTGCACCTCCAAAGAGGAAGCCAGTTTTTTTAGAATATGGCTCATCAAGTTAGGTGAGGATTAAATACCTATTAGAAGGCATTTACTATCTTGAGATGGAATCTTGAAGGAAGAATACATATGAGGCAAGTGTGTCAATCACAATGATATTTCTGTAACACAAGCCAGTATTAGAAAATTCCACAGTTGGAGAAATTAATGAATTTCTGCTGGCGAGATCCCATAATGTCACCATGGATCAAAACCCCACTGAAGCAATCAACCGAGTCTAAACTGCATTTCTTGGCTGACAGTGGGTACTTCAAGTGTACTGTTAAGTAGAAGGCTGAAGGCCAAATACCTCTAACCACTTGAGAAGTGTATCTGAGGCCAAGTGGCACACACCTTGATGTGGTTTGTTGGGAATGGAGTATGTAGACTAAAATGACTCCAGATAATTTGTGGCATCAACATGAGTATAACTTTAAAGGACAATTTTTCCATGCATTATTAAACCTGAAAAAAAAGGCAAGAAAAAAAATGAACTTGTTTTCTATCCATTCTCCAACAGCTACTTGACCTGGCAATACTTAGAAGGCAAAATGTATCATCCTTCCTTGTATCAATTATCTCTGAGAATACAATATTTTTCTATTTACCCAGGGAAAAATGTCTTATATAATTAAAACAATATTGGAAAATGTATCAGAGTCAGAGTTGAGTAGTGGTATGTAGGTCAGAAGTGTAAAAATGAAAAGAACCGATAGAACAAGTCATCACATGTCAGACAGAGAATCAAATGGCATAAATTTTCCTTGGCACATGAGTTTATAATTTACTGCATCGAGGAAACAACTGCCTATTGGTTTGTGAGTGCTCAACACTGATATAGAATCCCCAAATGGTTGCCCTAGCAACCTTCACATCAAGTGGGATTTTCATGAACTCTTTAACACTTTCCAAGACCAAATTTTTCTTTTCTGAAGCTGATACTCATTTTTATTGATGAAAATTACTGAGGCTAGAAGTTAGGAAGGCTACCCATGTGCCTTTGGGCAGGACTTTCATCTCATTCATACTGGAAATTATGCTAGGCAGTTAGCTGGCCCAATGGGTAGAATAATGAGCCTGGAGTCAGGAAAACCTGAGCTCAAATTTGACCTCAGATACTTATTAGCTATATGATCCTGGGGAAGTCACTTAACCTCTGTCTGCTTCAGTTTCCTCAACTGTAAAATGAAAGAAATAATAACACCTATTTCCCAGGCTTGTTGTGAGAATCAAATGAGATGATATTTGTAAAAGTGCACACAATCTAGCATCTACTGGGTGCATGATAAATTCCTGTTTCCTTCCTTTTTTTTATGTAGCCATGTCCCACCATTGACTCACATTGAACCTACATTCCAATGAAACCATCAGATCTTTTTCCAGTGAAGTGTTCTCTGCACAGAACTGTAAAGTAGAAAAAGGAAGGATAAGTTAGCACTGATCAAGTAAAGTGGAATGTGTAAGTGGAAAATCTGCATAATTCAGTCCAAAAATCCATTTCCCTCTTGATTATCATCATGATGCAGGAAAATGCATAATTTAGATCCTAATTTTCCTTAATAGCTGCAATTGTGTGGACATGGCCTAGAATACTTAGGGCCTATTTTCAGACTCCCAATTCCAGACTGAACTCAAGCAAAATTGGGAAGTAGATAAAGTAACTCCCTCTCCCACCCCTCCCTGTAATCTCTCTCTGCTATTCCTGGGCCCCTCACGATGGCTCCTACTGAAGCCTGCCTTTTCCAAGTGCTTCCCCCAAATCTTCTTCATTCCCCTCACCCTTATCACTCCACCCCTGGAAGAACTTTTATTATGTCAATATTTTTTCCAGCAATCTGATAAATTAAGCTACTAACATGCCAATACCTAGTAAAGTTTAATGTCATAACAGGGACAAACAAGTAAGCTTTTCCTTCCTACCACCTACAGGCCCTTAGGCCACTTCCAATGGGCCACATATCTGCTAAATGGCTGGCATTTGGGGATGATACAACAAAAAATGGGGAGACAGCTTCTGTTCTTGCTTTCTTCTTCTAGTCTCTTGAATGTGTGGTTTAGAGCTCCCTCTCTGAGATTTTACTTCAGGAGTTAGAGGGCAAGTGTTTCTCCAAGAAACACTGTAGTAGCTATAGGGGACACCTATCGTGTAGCCAGAACCCATGTGCTCATTCAGAGGACCCTGAGCCAGGATCTCAAGGACTCTTTAAAAATATATATATTCAATTTTATTTTACTTTCAGGTCTAGGTTCTCTCCCCCTACCCCCATCCCTTTCCTACCCATTGAGAAGGCAAGAAACACAAAACCCATTATAAATATAAAGTTATCTAAAACAAATTTCTGCATTATGTTCTAAGGGGAAAAACAAGAAAAAGAAAGAAAGAGAAAAATATGTTTCAATCTATATTTTAAGTCTATCAGTTCTCTATCTGGAGGGGGATGGCATTTTCATCATGACTCCTTTTGATGGGTCATTGTGTTGATCAGAATTATTAAGTCTTTCACAGTTGATTATCTTTACAATATTGCTGTTACTGTGTAAATTGTTCTCTGGATTCTGCTCACTTCACTTTGCATCAGTGCATACAATTCTTCCTAGGTTTTTCTGAAACCATTCACTCCATCATTTCTTATAGCATGATATTATTCAATCGCATTCATATATCATATTTTATTTAACCATTCCCTAATTGATGTTCATTCCCTCAGTCAAGGCCTCTTTTGTTTTGTTTCTTTATCTGAGCAAAACTGATCCTAAGATGGATGTTTTCAGCCTTGGAAGCAAGGTGAGGTCATGAGGTCAGAAGCTGCTGGGTGCCGGGTAGACTACAGGAGGTAGTTTCTATAGTTACTATAGTACTTCTTGGAGAAGATAACCATCTACAGGGGTATGAGCACAATCTCTGTCCCAGCTTGCCAAAAGACCTGGATTTGAAAGGAGTGCTGAGATAAGTTGTAGGTGAAATGTTCATTCAACAGACCCACTATATGCTTCATGTTTTTGTGTTTTAAGGATCAACTTCCTGGGAGAGTATAATAGTAGTTATGTTATTGCATCATGACACAGGTTAGAGACTAGAATTTGTCAGTGCATACTTGTGAGTTTTGCATTTTGGGTGTGTGTGTATAGAAGAAATAAATGACTGCCCTATACTTGATCTCCATTGTATATTAAGCACCTTTCTATCCCCTTTTTTGGGGAGACCCTTAACATGGGCCAAACCTAAGCTTTAAGTAATTCTCCTTGCGCTCAAATGGTAAGGGTACCAAGAACCAGATAGTAGAATAAAAAATTCCTGGATCCCCTCTTTAGGGGCCAAGCTATCTGAGCTCTGAGGACTGAAGCTGGTCCATGCACATGGATCTAGGATTAGTTATGCTTTACTGGGAGAGGGTAAACATCCCAGGCCCCTAGGCCCAATGACAATTTTATCTATGGGGATGATGTTGTTGTTGTTTAGTCATGTCCAACTCTTCATGATCCCGTGGACCATACCATGCCAATATTGTCCATGGGGTTTTCTTGACAAGGATACTAAACTGGCTTGCCATTTCCTTGGATTAAGGCAGATGTTAAGTGACTTGCCCAGAGTCACATAGCTAGTAAGTGTCTGAGACCAGATGTGAATTCAGGTCTTCCTGACTCCAGCACTCTATCCACTGAGCCACCTAGCTGCCTCCATTTTGTAACAATACATTAGTCTTTTTAGTAGTATCTGCATTTGTAGAGTTCACATTCTAAGTCCAGAGAAAAGAATCTCTAATGTTTAAAGTCTAGGTAGTATTTCGGGTAGCTGCGAGGCAAACGCTGGGCTTGTGGGATTTTCAAAGCTCATTAGCTTTCACATAGGCAGTTACTGACTCCAGTAGTTTTTTTTTTTTATATGTCAATTGAATTGTTTTGCCCAGGTTTGTACATGTTCTAGGTTAGGCTAATATCTCAATGATCATTGTAATGCCATGTGAAAAGCAATAGTAACCCAAGATTCCCACCCAATTGAATACTCAGTAGATTTACAAAGTAGAGGAAAGAAGACTAGGTACACTTATAGATACTGGAGAAGAGATTGAGTGAACTGTTCTTATCTATTTAGACCCTTAGGTTGGACAAGGAAAGCCTCATTCTGTTAGTATGCCAGGATGGCCAGTCAGTAGCTGGCAAGCTCCCTTGGATTGGTCCTTAAGATAAGGAGATTTTGCTGAGAATAAGCTTTAGTTGGCAATGCTTCGATACCTCAAGGATCTTTGATTTCATATTGGTGTGAGTCCCTCCATTTAGATTGTATTCAATCAATCAACAAGTATTTAATAAGTACCTACTTTGTGCCAAGCACTAAGAATACAAGAGTGAAATAATCCATACTCATGAGGAGCTCATATGCTAAAAGAATCAAAAGGAATGAAGTAGATTAAGTGAGTACCTCACAGCTTGATAGACAATCTTCCAGAGTCACTATGGCCAAAATATCACCATGAAGCCAACTAGTTGATGAGTCTCTGAAAATTTAGAGACGTTGATCCTCCTTAGTCACATATAGTCCTATTAGACCTGTTATCAAAGCCATTCCAGTACAGTCAGTCCTGCTAGGGATTGTACTCTGCCAGAGTGACCTTCAAGAGCTCAGGTTAACCTCCTTGAGGTATTTCAAGTAGGATATTACTACAAGAAAATAGATTGATGAAATCAGGAACACTCCCCTAAAATCTGAGATATCTGGTAGCTTTATTATGAAATCTCACAGGAAAAAATGATGAAAAATTTTAAAATGGATGTTACAAGTGTAGATTTAAAAAGTTCGATTCCATTTTGAATAGTTAAGATCTTATAAAAAAGAAAAAAAGGCAGATTTTGAGAGCGTGTGGGAGAGTTGAGGAAATATCTGATTCCAATTAGCTAAAAAAAGAAATCACTCTGGCAAAATGCTGACATACAATCTCTCTTCACTGCTGGGATAGAGATAAACAGTATTCTCTATCCATCATGACTTGAAGGGGAAAAGGAAAACATCAAACACTCAACGGGAAAACTAATTTCATTGAGGTTACATTGCAAAATGAAGAATTAAAAGAATATGTTCTAATGCTCTGATACACCTAATTGATTAATTTTGTTGCATCAACATGATATTCATTTAAAAGAAAGTTTGTGACAGTCTATATTTATTTATTCAATTAATTAATATATTTTTAAAACTTGCCCAAATATTTGAAGGTCTCTTGATCCATACACTTAATTCTTCTACATGAAAAGATTTGGAAACAATTTTTTGGTCAAATAGCTCCCTTTATTATCCTTCAAAGTATGTCAAACTATTGCATCTCCATGGGCAACAATTTTGGGACTTTTCAGGAAAGAAAAACAGTCTTGTACCCTTATTTCCAGTTCCCTTAACCTGAAACCTGGTATCAAATATTTCATGTGGAATATGGAAATGATCCATTAAGTTCCACAAAAAAATAAATCTGGGGGCGGCTAGGTGGTGCAGTGGATAGAGCACTAGCCCTGAAGTCAAGAGGACCTGAGTTTAAATTCGGCCTCAGACCAAATACTTGACACTTACTAGCCGTGTGACCCTGGGCAAGTCACTTAACCCCAATTGCCTAAAAAAAAATCTGAATTCTAATAAGAAAACACAGGATGAAATTTATAGTAATAGCATTCAAACTTCAAGGCCTTACCAATATTTGTACCTGGAATTGAAATTAAAAGCCAGTGTAAGCCCTATGATGTTGGTTTTTAGAGTTCCCAAAATATACAATTAAGTTTTACAAATTGTCATTTTTAAATACACATGTCATTTAAAGCAATTGCATTGTTAATTTATTTGTAAAGCATATCATCACTCCCTGAACTTATTTTTTGAAAATATCCACATTTTTACATTAAGGATAATATGAGCAGAGATAGAGTAGGCAAACACTATGGCCATGCTACATTTCCAACTTCCTTCTCTTTGTCCAGTCACTCATGTTCAAAACCCTAGGAATCATCCTTGACTCTTCACTCTCACTCATTTCCCATGTCCTATCAATTCCATGTGATATCGGAGGAACTAATACAAATATGTAAGGCCAAAAGTCATTCACACTAAACCCACCCTAGTTCATGACTTACTGTCTCTCACCCGGACAGTTGTAATTACTCCTTATTAGTTTTCTGCCCTAAAATACCTCCCTTCTCCAATTCATCCCCCATACAGCTGCCAAGCTGGTCTTCCTAAAGCACAAATCTGATGATGTCACCCTTGCTTAAGAAGTTCCATTGAATTGCTCATGCTAGAATCTGGACAAAATGTAAAGTTTTCTGTTTGAATTTCTAAAGCCCCTTGTAATCTTGGCTCCAAACTGCATTTCCAGGCTAATTATTCATAATTTCCTCCTAATTCATTGAACTATTCAGCCAAACTGGCCCATGTGCTGTTCCTTGTACATGATGTCCCACCTCTGTTCTTAGAATGCTCTCCCTTCCCACCTCCTGAAATTCCTCACTTCCTTTGAGGCTCAGGGCAACTGCCACCTCTGACATGAAACTTCTCCTGATCCCCCTAGTTGCTAATGCCCCTATGAAATTACTTTTATAGTTTCTATATATTTTTATATGTACATATTTTTCTTTCCAGTAGGATGTAATTTCCTTGAGGGCAGGAATTGTTTCATTTTTTTTTCTGTATAGGACTTCTTAGGACAGTGCTTGGCACAAAGTAACTTCTTAATAAAAAACTGTTAAGTTGAATTGAATTATTCTTCTTTACATACCCAGCCAAGGACCTTGCTGTTCTTCATGTATGACACTCCATCTTCAATGTTCAGTCCGAGTACCCTTCCGACATGAAGCTTCTCCTGATAATCCCCAGCTGCTGGTGCTCCCTCCCACCCCCACCAAATTACCTTGCTTTTACTATGTATATACTTATAAATGGACATGTTGCCTCCTCCAATCTAATGTAAGCTTCTTGAGAGCGGAGAGTATCTCATATATATCTTTGTATCCCCACTCCCTAGTTACAATATTTGACATGTATCAGTTGCTTTAAAAATGCTTCTGGATTTATTCACTGGTTGAATCTGGGTAGGAATAAGGCATTTGAAAAAGTCTTTTATGGCAGCCTTGCAGACAAGGTAGAGAATGTGGGCTGGATGATTGATTCACAATTCAGTCCTTCCAAATACCAAATGAAATGGAAAATTTTAATTATACAAAATTTCAAAGCTGCTGCATGAACAAAAATTATAATTATTATAAAAAGGGAAGCAGCTAATTGAGAAAAAAGTCATTGCATAAAAGATCTCTGACAAAAGTGTGATATCTAAGGTATATTGACAAAACAACCATAAAAGGTCAAAAGCTATTTTCCAATGGATAATCCATCAAATGATATAAACAAGTTCTCAACAAAATAATTGCAAACTACTGACGACTTTTTACAGGCATACCTCAGAGATATTGCAGGTTTGGTTCTAGACTACCATAATAAAGTGAGTATCGCAATAAAGCAAGTCAAATGATTTTTTGGTTTCCCAATGTATATAAAAGTTGTGTTTCGGTTCTACTGTAGTCTTTTAAGCGTGCAATAGTAGTGTGTTGAAAAAACCAATGTACATACCTTAATTAAAAACACTTTATTGCTAAAAATTGCTAACCATCATCTGAGCCTTTAAAGAGTTGCTGGCAGAGGGTCTTGCCTCAATGTTGATGGCAGCTGACTAATCAGGGTGGTAGCTGCTGAAGGTTGGAGTGGTTGTGACAATTTCTTAAAATAAGACAACAATGAAATTTGCCACATGATTGACTCTTCCTTTCACTTGAATACTTAGAGGCCATTGTAGGGTTATTAATTGGCCTAATTTCAATATTATGTGGCTCAGGGAATAGGGAGGGCTGAGGAGAGGAAGAGAAGGGGAACTTCCAGTCCATGAATTAGTCAGAACACATACAACATTTTATTAGCGAAGTTCATGTCTCGTATGGGCCTGGTTTGTGGCTCCCCAAAACAATTACAATAGTAACATTAAATATCACTGATTGCAGATCACCATAATAGATATAATAATGATAAGAAATTTTGAAATAGAGTGATAATTACCAAAACCTGACACAGAGACACAATGTGAGCACATGCTGCTGGAAAAATGGTGTCAATAGACTTACTTGACACAGGGTTGCCACAAATCTTCAAATTGTAAAAACAAAACTAAAAAGCACAGTATCCATGAAGCAGAATAAAGCAAAGTGCAACAAAGCAAGGTATACTTGTAAAAAGATTGTGCCAAATGATTAATATTAAGAGAAATACAGATCATGCTGGAGGGATCATGGAAAGATGGGCACACTATTTTTGGCGGAGCAATGAATTAGTCTGACCATTCAGAACAGCAATTTGGAACTATGCTAAGAAAGTGATTAAAATGTCTCCATAGATTAATTTGCTAGGCATATTACCAGTTAATGATAAATAGAAAGGTCCCATATACATCAAAGCAAATGTAGCAGCACTTTTTATTGGAGCAGAGAACTGCAAATAAAGAAGATGCTCATTGATTGGGGAATGGCTTAACAAATTAATGAGGTACATAAATATAAGAGAACATTACTGTGCAATAAGAAATGATGAATATGAATAATTCAGAGAAGCATGGGGAGACTTGTACTAACTGATATGATACAAAGTGAGGTAAATAAAACTAAGAAAACAGTATACATACTACAACAACATAAATGAAAAACAATTCCAATAGCAAAACAATAGAAACTGAATGTTGTGAAAATATAACAATCAAGCTTGACCTCAGAGAAGTGAGACAAAAAAAATGTGCCTCTTTCTTGTCTTTGACGAGATGGGAAGCTATGAGTGTGCAACACTACTTATCAATAGATGTGCTGGTTGGTTTTGTTGAACCGTTCCCTCCGCCCCCTCTCTTTTAACTCTTTTTTTTAAGGAACAGATCTCTGAAAATGGGGGAGGGATATAATGAAAAATGAAGGTGATGTAAAAAACAAAAGACATAAGAATTTTAATTTGAAAATAAAAAATTCTATAGTATTCTATGAGAAAACTTGCAAAATATTTCAATGCTAAAATATACGATATACATTAATATGTATATATCAATCAACACTAAACATTCATAAACATCTACTAAGTACCAGGTACTATCCTAAGCACTTCATGTACATACCTATCTTTCTATGTATATATACATATGCATATCTAAATACATCTATACAACAGATACAGAGAGATAATAGAGATGGATATAGATACTGTTCCTGAAGAGTGTTTATTAATGGCAACCTAGAGGGAAATTTCTAACGACATACTTTAGACCATTATTCTAAGTCTTTTCTTATTTAACTTTAAAAAAAAAAACAACTTGGATGAAGACAGACAAAACATCTTTATTGATGATTATTTGTAGATGATGTCAAGCTGGAAAGAAAAGCTAATATTCATTCAGTCAACCTGGACTGCTAGTTGTTTGATGGCATGGTATGCCATTTTCCTCCTCCATTCCTTTGTATAAGTGGGCCTCCACATTTAGAATACATTCCTCCCTTCACTTGAAATGACTTTGTGTTTCTTTGTATATCCACTGTATTTAATTACTTGGGGATGGTATTATATCTCCCCAATGGAATGTTTTGTTTTGTGGGCAAAGGTTATTTTGTCTTTGTCTTTATATCCCCAGTGCCTAGTATAGAGAGCTTTGCACAAACATAAAATAGGCCCTTAATAAAAGTTTGTTAAATTGAATAAATATGAAATCCTGCTTTTAGGTTTTAAAAATCCATTACATAAATATGAAATGGTGGGGGGGGGGCATGACTTGATGATACTTCCTGTGGAAAAGGTCCTGGAGGTTTTAATTCACTATAAGCTCAATATGAGTCAGCCATCTGATATGACTGCTAAAAAACCAACATGATCATGGATGCCTTATTCACAAAATTATAGGGCCCAGAACCAGGGTGGTTGTAATTCCATTACCTTCTGCCTTGGTCAGACCACATTTGGAATATACAGTTATCCCTTCCACATTGTGACTTTCCCCACTGTGGTTTCAATTTATGGTGAATCGGCATAAGAAATTAAATGGGAATTTAAGGGGAGTTTTGTGGAAGCCGCAGACAACACAGAAAGAACAGCATACAACACAGAAAAAGTTTAGAAACTCAGAAATGCATTAAATATACGTATAGTATTGTATACTGTCAACGTATTTTATTTTTTAATACCATAATAATTCAGATTTCTCTGGTATGAAAGGAGGGCCCAAAAATTTTCTGTGATTTTCCAGATCACAGGAGGCACCTCACCTCTAACCCCCATGATGTGGAAGGGATAATTATAGTTTACTTCTGGATGCCACATTTCAAAAGAGTTCTTAATAAATCAGACAATGGCTAAAAGAGGTTGAACAGGATGATGAAGACTATTGAAACCATACCAAACGAAAAATTGTTTAAGGAATGGGGGAGGTTTGCCCTGGTGAAGAGGAAACAAGGGGGGAAATGTGAAAAGCTGTTTCCAAATGTATGATTTGGCCCTCAACTATCAGCAAGTAGGTCCTTTCAAGAGTTAAACAACAATGGAAACTAAATGCTATGAAACCATAAAGACTAAATTTGACTCTCCATGAAGAAAGACAAGAATGCACTTCTCTCAGTAAGTAGGTCTTACTCTTTTTTCTCCTCCATGTCCTATTCAATTTAGTGACACTGACCTCCACACTGTTCCTCATACAAGGCACTATTTCCAGGCTCTGGACATTTTCATTGGTAATCCCCCCATGCATGGAACTCTCTCCATCCTTACCCTTGCTTCCTGGATTTCCTACTTCTTTCAAATCTCAGCTAAAATTCTACCTTCTGGGGAAAAAAAGTCTCCTAGTTCCTATTAATGTTAGTTCCTTCCCTCTGAGATGACCTTTAATTTTATATATGTAGTTTATTTGTACATAGTCATTTGCATGTCACCTTCCCATTAGAAAGTGAGCAGAGGCAGAGGGCAGAGACCCTTTTTGCCTTTCTTTGTTTTCCCAGGGTTTAGCACTGGGCCTGATACATAGTATAGATTTAATAAATGCTTTTTGATTGGTTGGTGCAAGATACTCAAATACTTAAAGAGATCTCTGATATCGTCAGTTTGGATGTTTTCTCCAATGATGCATAACACAACATATTCATGACTGCTCATCTTCTTATCCTTGTCCTCCCATAAGTTCAACACAGGGGGCCCACCTAATGTTCTCCTTAAAATATATATTTTCCATTTACTTGCTCTTTCATCTGTGGACGGCCAGCCAAAGTTGTTTGAGTGTTATAGATCTCTTCTAAAAGGCTCTGCAACTTCCCAGGGCCCGATGTCACCAGTACAATGTACACTAGCAGGAGTATCTGGAGTATTATCCACAAGGAATTGATCCCTCTTCAATTTGGACACTGAATTGACTTGTAAGATGGCCTCTAAAGTGGTGTATTACTCTACTAAATCAAATGCTTTAAAATTTTTTTACCTACTGTAGTAATTTTATTTTCCCCAATGTATTTTTATGTATTTCATATATTTTTATTTTTCATTAAACATTTCTCAATTACACATGAAAAAGATTTTAATATTCTTTTTAAAAATTTTGAGTTCCAAATTCTCTCCCTCCCTCCCTTCTTTCTCCGCTCCTTGGGAATGCAAATAATTTGACATGTTATATATGTGCAGTCGTACAAAACATATTTCCATATTAACCATGTTGTAAAAGAAAACAGATTAAAACAATAAAAATAAAGAAGGTAAAAAAAGTATGCTTCGATTTGTGTTCAGATTCTATTAGTTCTTTCTCTGGAGGTGTATAGCATTTTTCATCATAAGCCCTTTGGAATTTTCTTGGATCATTGTATCGCTGAGGATAACTAAGTCACTCACAGTTGATCATTGTGCAATATTGCTGTTACTGTTACAATGTTCTCCAGGTTCTGCCCACTTCTCTTTGCATCAGTTCATGTAAATCTTTCCAAGTTTTTTCTGAAAGCATCCCACTCATCATTTCTTATAGCACAATAGTATTCCCTCACAAACATTTATCACAACTTGTTTAACCATTCCCCAATTGATGAGTTTCCCCTCAATTTTCAATTCTTTGGCATGACTAAAAAGCTGCTATAAGTATTTTTGTACGTATAGGTCCTTTTCCTTTTTCCTTGATTTCTTTGGAATACAGACATAGCAGTGGTGTTACTGGGTGAAAGGATATGCACATTTTATAGACCTTTGGGCATAGTTTCAAATTACTCTCCAGAATGGTTGGGTCAGTTCACAACTCCATCAACAGTGTATTTTTTTTTTTTTTTTGCTTTTTGGTGATGCTGTAGGGGTTAAGTGACTTTCCCAGGGTCACACAGCTAGTTAAGTGTCAAGTGTCTGAGGTCAGATTTGAACTTAGGTCCTCCTGACTCCAAGGCTGGAGCTCTATCCACTGCGCCATCTAGCTGTCCAATTTTCTCACATCCCCTTCAGCATTTGACAATTTCCTTTTCTGTCATATTAGCCAATCTGATAGATGTGAGGTGGTGCCTCCCAGTTGTTTCAATTAGCGTTTCTCTCATCAATAATGATTTAGAACATTTTTTCATACGCTTATGTATAGTTTTGACGTCTTCTTCTGAAAACTGCCTGTTCATATCCTTTGACCATTTAGGAATGACTTCTATTCTTATAAATTTGATGCAGTTCCCTATAAATTTGAGAATGAGGCATTTATCAGAGAAACTTGCTGTAAAATTTCCCCTCAGTTTCCTGCTTTTCTTCTAATTTTGGCTGCATTGTTTTTGTTGGTGAAAAACTTTTTAATTCAAGGTAAGATCTTGGGCAAGTCACTTAACCCTGTTTGCCTCAATTTCCTCACCTGTAAAATGAGCTAGAGAAGGAAGTGGCAAATCACTCCAATATCTTTGCCATGAAAACCTCAAATGGGGTCACAAAGAGTCAGACACAGCTGAAAATGACTGAACAACAATAGCAACGAAATAAAAATTATCCGTTTTACATCCCATAATGCTCTCTATCTCTCGTTTGGTCATAAATTCTTCCCTTCTCCAGATATCTGACACAAAATTTTCCATGCTCCCCTAGTTTACTTTTGATGTCAATGTTTATGTCTAAATCATGTATCCATTTTGACCTTATCTTGGTTTATGGTGTGAGATGTTGGTCTATACCTAGTTTCTGCCAAACTGCTTTCCAATGTTCCCAGTAATTTTTGTCAAAGGTGAGTTCTTGTCTCAAAAGCTTGGGTCTTTGGGTTTATCAAACACTAGATTACTATGGTCATTTACTACTGTGTATTGTATAGCTACCTATTCCATTGTTCCATCACTCTATTTCTTAGCCAGTACCAGTTGTTTTGATGATTACCACTTTGTCATGCAGTTTGAGATCTGGTGCTGCTACGCTACCTTCCTTCACATTTTTTTTTCATCGATTCCCTTGATATTTTCAACCTTTTGTTCTTCTAGATTAATTTTATTATTTTTTCTAGCTCTACAAAATGATTTTGGTAGTTTGGTTGGTATGGCACTGAATAAGTAAATTAATTTAGGTGGAATTGTCATTTTTATTATATTAGCTTGATCTACCTATGAATAATTAATATTTTTCCAATTATTTAGATTTGACTTTGATTTTGTAAAAAGTGGTTCATAATTGTGTTTTTATAGTTCCTGGGTTTGTCTTGGCAGGTAGATTTTGAAGTATTTAATGCTATCTGTAGTTGTTTTAAGTGGAATTTCTTTTTATCTCTACCTGCCAGACTTTGCTGATCATATACAAAAATGCTGATGATTTATGTGGGTTTATTTTATATTCTGCCACTTTGCTGAAGTTGTTAATTGTTTCAACTAGTTTTTAGTTAATTCTCTAGGATTCTCTAACTGATAATTTTGTTTCCTTATTACCATTCTAATTCCTTTTTTCCCCTCTTATTGCTATAGCTAGCATTTCTAGTACAATATTGAATGATGGTGGTGATAATGGGCATTCTTGTTCCCTGATCTTATTGGGAAGGCTTCCACCTCATCCCCATTATAGATAATGCTTGTTGGTAGTTTTACATAGATATTACTTATCATTTGTAGGAAATCTCCATTTATTCCTATGCTTTCTAATGTTTTTTTTTTCTTTTTAAATAGGAATGGATGTTGTATTTTGGCAAAAGTTTTTCCTGCATCTCTTGAAATAATCATATGATTTCTGTTGTTTTTTTGTTATTGATATGGTCAGTTAAGCTGATAATTTTCCTAGAATTGAACCAGCCCTGCATTCATGATATAAATCTCACCTGGTCATAATGTATGATCTTTGTGATATATTGCTGAAATCTCCTTGCTAGTATTTTATTTTAAAATTTTGCATCAATATTCATTAGGGAGATTGGTCTATAATTTTCTTTCTCTGTTTTTGCTCTTCTTGATTTAGGTATCAACACCATATTTGTGTCATAAAACAAATTTGGTAGGACTCCTTTGTGTATTTTTCCAAATAGTATATATGGCATTGGAATTAATAGTTCTTTAAATGTTTAGTAGAATTCATTTGGGATTACATCTGATTCTGGGGATTTTTTCAAAGGGAACTTGTTGATGCTTGTTCAATTTGTTTTTCTAAGATGGGGTTATTTAAGTATTCGATTTCCTTCTATTAATCTGGGCAATTTGTATTTTTATAAATATTCATACATTTCTCCTAGATTGTTAAGTTTATTGGCATCCAATTGGGCAAAATAGCTCCTAATAATTGCTTTAATTTCATCTTCACTGGTGGTGAATTTGCCCTTTTTGTTTTTGATACTCATAATTTGATTTTCTTCTTTTAAAAAAAATCAAATTAACCAATGGCTTACCTATTTTATTGGTCCCTCCCCACCATAAAACCAGCTCCTAGTTCTATCAGTTCAACAGTTTTCTCACTTTCAGTTTTATTAATTTCTCCTTTGATTTCCAGGATTTAAAATTTGGTATTTAATTGGTTATTCTTAATTTGCTCTTCTTCTATTTATTTTTATTACATGCCCAATTCATTGATCTGCTCTTTCTCCATTTTATTGATGTAAGCATTTAGAGATATAAATTTTCCTTTAACTACTGCTTTGGCTGCATCTGACAAATTTTGGTATGTTGTCTCATTATTATTATTCTCTTGAATGAAATTGTTTGTTTCTATGATTTGTTTTTTGGCCCACTCATTTTTTAAGATTGTTTAATTTCCAATGAATTGTTAATCTATGTTCCCATGGTCCTTTACTGAATGTGATGTTTGTTGTATTATGGTCTGAAAAGGATGTATTTAATATTTCTGCTTTTCTGCATTTGAGTGTGAGGTTTTTATGCCCTAATACATGGTCAATTTTTGTGAAGGTCCCATGTACAACTCAGAAAAGTTATACTCCTTTCTATTCCCATTCAATTTTCTCCAAAGGTCTATCATGTCTAATTTTTCTAAAATTCTATTCATCTCCTTAATTTCTTTCTTATTTATTTTATAGTTAGATTTATTTAGTTTTGAGAGGGGAAAATTGAGGCCCCCCACTAGTATAGCTTTACAGTCTATTTCCTCTTGTAACTCATTTAACTTTTCCTTTAAGAATCTGGATGCTATGCCCTTTGGTACATATATGTTTAGTACTGATATTACCCCATGTCTATGATACCTTTTAGCTAAAGGTACTTCCCCTGCTTGTCTGTTTTAATTAGGTCTATTTTTGCTTTTGTTTTGTTTAAGATCATGATTGTTACCTCTGCTTTGTTAAACCGCAGCTGAAGCATAATGGATTCTGCTCTAGTCCCTTTTTTTTTTTAATTAAAAAATTTTTTTTAAATTTTTAGGCAATTGGGGCTAAGTGACTTGCCCAGGGTCACACAGCTAGTAAGTATCAAGTGTTTGATCTGAGGCCAGGTTTGAACTCAGGTCCTCCTGAATACAGGGCTGGTGCTCTATCCACTATGCCACCTAGCTGCCCCTTCTAGTCCCTTATTTTTGCTCTGCATCTCTGTTTCAAGTGTGTTTCTTGAAAACAACATATTGTTGAATTTGGGTTTATAATCCATTCTGCTATTTGCTTCTGTTTTATGAATAAGTTGTCCCATTCACATTCACAGCTATGATTACTAACTCTGTATTTCCTACCATCCTATTTTTTCCCCAGTTTATCCTTCTTTCTCTCTTTTTTTTAACCCTGTCTCTCCTCAAAAGCAATTTTTTTTAAAATAACCAGCAAATAAAAAGCATAGTGCAACCTTGTTTTCACTACATCTTTCAATCAATTGTGGACAGTAGTCTGTTATTGAATATTGATTGTCAAAGTCTAGTTGTTCCTAAAACCCTTATCAAGGATGCCCGTGATGCATGTATAGAAGAGTTTCTTTAAAATTTTGACAGTTGAGAAATCAAGCATAGGTCAGTAGTTGTTTTCTTGGTTCCCTTGTTTCAGCACTGATAAGACTTGAGATTTTTCAATGCTGGTGATATTTTCCCCTCTTTCATATTTCTTGTGAATTGATCTCTCAAAGCCCTCACAACTATATTATCTCTACCATAGAAAGATCCAATCCAGCTTTCCCATATTTGTTCTAAATGTAAGATATGTACAGAAATAACTATAACGCAAGATAAAATGTGATAGATGCAAAGCAGAAGTGTTCAAGCATATGTTGTATAAGCATCTATTAAGGGAGTTATAAACATGATTCCCACTGTAGGTATGATGGGAATACATGACTTCTGAGAGTCTAAGATTACATAGTTCTATGACCTAGCATTCAACTCTATGATTATAAAAGTATAAGGATTTACTCATTCTGCTATACCAAGTACATTAAACAGACTCATAGCACTTTTGACTATAAATTCAATGAGGCATAGGGATCCAGGGTAGTCATTAGTAAATATTATTTCTTTGAACCATTATGTTGACTGGAGAATCCTGCTAAGTTCTTCATAGCATTTCTCTGCTCCTTTATCCTTTACAATATGTGATGGTAATTATCTAAAGGGACAAAAAAAATATGTTCTTAGTGGGGACACACATATTTGGACTGGATGGAGGCCTGGCTCTCTCCTCCACCCACCCTTTTTGCACTTACTCCCTAAATTGTGCATGCCTTGTGCCGATAGTAGCTACCAGCTCTGCCCTTTCTCCCACTTTTGGAAATCTTCAGAAAGGCCAGGGAAATCACACAATAATTTTCCTGGCTTGGCCTAGCTATTCAGGAAGAGGCTGGAAAAGAGAAAGGCTCAGTTTCCTTGTCTATAAAATAAGGGGATTGGACTAGATGAGCTCTAAAGTCCCTTCTAGCTCTAAATCTACGATCATTTTATCAACTGTAAAGGTGGGTACAAATTATTTTTTCAGTCCCCAAAAGATATGTGGCTTGTTGCCTCAGTGGGAGGCATGCTGCCTGGGGAGGGGAAAAGATGAATGAGACCAACTTACACTAATGTACCCAGCAATGGGGAACTGGGACTTTTGGCAGAGTATTGAAAATAGAAATGCTTCCAGAATGATTTGAGGCATCACTTTGTGTGGTGCACAGGGCTGCTAACATTCAAGCAAAGGGGTAGAAAATCTTAAATGGCTCAGAGGCATCAAAACCCTATGCTTGCCAAAAAGCATGTGAATGCTTCAAATTATTCCAAGGCACCATAGAATTGGCTATTTCATTTTGAAAGAGCTGAGACAGATAATTATTGCACTCCCAGCATAATCTCTGCATAGTCTGACTCCTGGAGAGATAGGACCATCTCCAGGGTAGAGGGAAAGAATATACAAGGAGACTCAATGAGAGGGAGAGAGATAGGGAGAGGAAGAAGGAGAGAGACAGAGAAAGGGAGACAGAGAGACTCAGAGAGGAGGAAGTGGGGGTGGTGAGAGAAGGACAGAGAGAGAGAGACAGAGAGAGAGAGACAGAGAGACAGACAGACAGACAGAGAGACAGAGACAGAGAGCCAAAGAGAGACCAGGCCTTAATCAAAGGAGTAAGCCTTTGAAATAAGGAGTTACATACTGAGCAAATTATGCTATTAAGACTGTTGTAAATTATTATGTTGGTGCAACAAGCATCGTCTAGGGCCACTCTCCCAACTGGGCACTCACAGTCCTGTGTCCTTGGGATCCCTGGAGGACAGCTGACTCATCTCTTCAAGATCCTAGTATAACCCTAAGGAGCTGAGGTTTCTAGTATTATAGTTCCTGAGCCCTGACTGGTATACTCTCCATTAATAAGCATGTCATCCAAAATTGATTAGCTTTTAGCAAAGGTATTTATGGAGAAGGTATAGCAAAAATAGTTGGTACAGGGAGCTGGAACCAGAGAATGAGGATGTGGCTTCTCAGTTGTTCATCTTCAAGACGGTGGTTAGTGCTTGATCATGTGGTGCTAGTAGGGGTAGGGAGTGAGAGTGGGCCTGAGGGAAAGACTGGTTGAGCCATAGGCTTGTGGACATGGTGGCTGCTGTCCTTCTGAAGGGGTTCTCAGGGCATGATGAAGAGGAGAATGAAAAAGAAGAGGAGCGATTGGCCCTTGTGGATTTGTCAGGAATTATAGATTCAGAGTCTTTTTTTAAACAAGATGTGGAAATGGATGCAAGATTTTTGGAAATTGACCTATTTTTCAAGTGGACAGCTATGTCTTTACTGAGGAATATGAAGATACTCTTGGGCTCTGTGTTGTGTTTGAAGAAATAGAGATCAGGTCAATGCAGAAGGTAACTATAAAACAGAGCTCAATTATAAGTGCCATACAATGAAGAAGGTGAGTATGATGAAAGCACTTCTGATTGAGGAGAGAGAAAAAAACAGGTGGTGTGGAATGGATGCAGATCAAGGACAACGATTTTTCATATAGACCCAACATGATTTGTAGCTCTGCACATCAGAAGGAAGATGAGGATGTTACAGCTCAAATCCCAGACAAAACTTCAGAAATGGAAGAGCAAGAGATGCAAACCAAAAAGAATAAAGGCATGGACAATGAACTGGAAAAACCAGACCACTTGGAAATGGAGGATGGTGGTTCTACTCTTGATACCTCTTCTTCTGATTTTTTTTTTATTTTTGGGGAGGCAACTGGGGTTAAGTGACTTGCCCAGGGTCACACAGCTAGTTAAGTGTTAAGTGTCTGAGTGCAAATTTGAATTCAGGACCTCCAGACTCCAGGGCTGATGCTCCATTCACTGCACCACCTATCTACCCCCGATACCCTTTCTTCTGAAACAAAAGATTCTACTGCTATGGAAACTCTGGAGTCTACCTTAGAAGCCACTCCTAGGTGACATCATTCTTGTACATTCTAGGCAGAGGCACAAATAGAGTTCTGATTCTGGAGAATTGCAGGTACAGCTTTCATTTCTTAATGGATTCCATGACTATTGGCTATACACATAGTTTAGCTGTAAACTAAAAACCAGATTTTTTTAAAAAATGGGGTATTGTCATTGTTTGTTTATTTTTAGGATTCCTCTCTTTCAGATTCTCTAAATTAGAAGTTTTGGCTGAAGTGAGTATTGTGTATAGGTAGAGGCACTATTTTTGGAAGGCTTAGTGGACTTCTGGGAGCTTGAGTAGAGGGATCCTGACATAGCTACATAGCTACAAATTCAAAACTTTCTTTCTGGTCCTGCCAATTAATCAACGCACTTTGTTCTGTGCCAATGATTATATTGACCATGCAATCCCTATCCTTTACCTCTTTCCACCTCCCCAACTTAATTTTATAGAGTTGTGAGGGGTCCTCAGAGGTTAAGTGATTTACCCAGGAGTCATCCAGCTGGTATGCCAGGCAGGTACCTAGGATTTTGTGACTCTCAAGGCTTTCTCCTCTGTACCATGATTCTACTCTATCTTGGAATAATTGGCAGAAATTTAATTTTCAGAATTATTACAGATTTCTGATTCTATAACATTGGGTACATATACCCTATTTCTACAGTGAGAGGAACTATAGAGGATCATTTTATAAGGTTGTACAACAAACCATTCCAGAAAAATGAAGGTCAGATAAATGAGGTGGTAATGTAGTCTATTTAAGTGAAAATGGAGTAATAAATATGGTGGGGAACCCAGATGCATTTTAGCTTCTCAATTATTTATAATAATGTTTGGTGTATGGTAAAACAAAGTCTTAATTTTCAGGGGGAAAAAAGGACAGGTGGCATAAAACATTTTCCTGAAACCAGGTATATATTCTCCCCTTATAGACATAAGGTCCCTGGGGAGAGTGGGCTGCAAGTCATCGTACAATGGTAGTGAAGCAATAGTATTGGAGAACACCTGGGGTCAAGAAGTACCTCTCACTTGGCCCTGGAAGATCTTTTCTCCTTTTGTGGAGTTTTAATGAACTTCCCCTCAGGTGTAGCTCTCCAATGGGCTCCAAGGATCAATCCTTTCTAGAATCCATAGCTGGCACTTCTCTCTCTCTCTCTCTCTCTCTCTCTCTCTCTCTCTCTCTCTCTCTCTCTCTCTCTTTGTGAGGCAATTGGGATTAAGTGAGTTGCCCAGGGGCACACAGCTAGTGAGTGTTATGTGTCGGAGGCTGGATTTGAACTCAGGTCATCCTGACTCCAGGGCTGGTGCTCTATCCATTGTGCCACCTAGCTGCCCCATGGCTTGCATCTCTTGCTTTTCCATTTCCACTGCCAAGGGTCAATTTCATTCTGGTGGCTCCTGCCACTGGTAACTGGTGAGACCATTGACAGGACTTCTGGATGTCCTAAACTTACAAAGTTGTTGCCTGGACATGACCACGACTTCAGAATACCTATTTACATAAGGCTAGGAAAGAGCAAACATTAAAGACAAAAGTGGTCTTATACTCACAGCCATCATAGCTAGGTGGGAGATAGGATGGATGCCTTCCCTCCACCTGGCTCTTGAAAGCATTCAGCTCAAAGTAGTCCTGATTCTTGGAAGCCACCAAAAAAGAGAACAAGAATGAGTGGGTTGCCCATTTTGCATTCATATTCAGTTCTGGCTCAGAAGCCAATTAGAAGACTTTCCACCATCACACAGTACTAGCCCCCTCAGTCATTCATGGTTGGAAGTAGGCTCAGCCCAAGCTTATACATGATTATACCAAAACCGAGCAGGAAATATCTGTGCATGCTTCATGTACTGACTTTCATAGGCCAATCCATCCATCCTACATTTATCGATCATGAGCAACACACTTCTTACTGGGAAGTAAATTAAGACTTTCTTTGATAGTTTACCTTTCAGTAGGACAATCCTAATAAATTGACATCATGAATAGTAAATATGAAGTGACATATAGAATTCTGAATGGCCTCATTCCTTCCCACCTCTTTCATATTCTTTACTTTCTCTTTCCTTTTTACCCATAAAAGACTTTTCCTTGTCCCCCCCCCTTAATAATGTCATGCATTATTTTTCCCTCAATACCTTCTCCTGTAAACTGGAACAGAGAAAATATCCTGATTTTTTTCTACTACTTTGTTAATAGAAAGACAACTAAAGGGAAGTAAATTGTACAAATGAGTCCTCACTCAGCATGATTGTTTTCAAACATTTATCTTTAGTTATAACTATTTTAACATTAAACAATTAGTAATGTTTGAATAGTATTTTCTTTCATTATTTGTCTGAATCCACCCAGAGACAGGCTTGGGAATTATGTTCAGTTTAATAAAGAAAACACACAACTGATTAATCTTTGTAATGTTAAAATAATAAACAGCCCAGAGGAGACTATTTTAAACCAACACCTGAGATCAGGTGGGGGTGAATTGAGTTCTAAATGCTAATGGCCAAATTACAGAATAATCTATACAAAAGTGCATTCAATCATAGATTCCCAAAGGACAAGAAGACAGAAGAAAGATGAAAAAAAAGTCCAAATATAAACCCAGCTGTCATGCTGTTAACATAATTGTAGGTATTGACTTAAGACAAATGCTATTTTCCAATAACATTTCCCTCTTATTAATTTTGTAGCCATAATCATTTGTTCAGGAATGATTAAAATTGCTTAAATTTTTTTTTAAATTTAGGGAATAGGAACCTTTAAAAATGCTTTTTAAAACTGTACAATAGAATGTCACTGGGTTAGTCTAGGAGAATATAATTGATGTGAACATAATTTAAGTTTTGTTTAAGCAGTAAAGCTATAAAATACATTATTTAGAACACATCTAAAAATTATCACCCTTCATTTACATTAAAAGCTTCTATTTTGTAGGCTATAAAAATGAAATCACTCTGCACCCCAGGCATTTTCTTTAAATAGGGAATTAATATACTACACATTAAAAAAAAGTTTCTAGATAGTAGTCCTTGAATATATGTTGAATGCCAATGATGTAGAGAATATACACATGATAGGTTTCCTGTAGATGAATAGTTTAGATCAGTGGTTCCCAATAGTTTTTTAGAATGGCAACACACTATCACTGATTGATTTTACAATATTGTCCACCAACTTGAAAAGTGGTTTGACATAATTTTTTAAAAATTAATTTGAAAATAATTTTATCACTTTTTTTATTTCTAGATTGCCTACATTTCCCAATGTACTCCTCCCCCTCCATAGTCTCCTAGAGAGTCATCTCTCTCATACAAAGAATAAAAAAGAAAAAAAAAACTAGTTCAGCAAAACTAACCAAAATATTTTAAAAGTCTGACAAATGCTGTGTTCCACATCTATCATCCTCTACCTCTTCAAAGGAACATGGAAGAACACTTAATATCTCTTCTTTGGAGCCAACCTTGATTGTAAACTTTCACAGAATTCAAGGCTCCTCCCCTTCCCTCTTTCCTGGGAGGAGCTGGGTCAATGACCCACCACATTCGCTTCTAGATATGGCATAGCCACTGAATGAGTGGTTCTCTTATTGTAGGTCAAAGTGTCTTGCCTACTACAGTGATTCAGTGCTGGGCTGGATCCTTGACAATGCTTGACCATCAGCAGACTTTGATGCATCGTGAAGTTGTTGGATGTCAGTGGGCTGGTTCTTCCAACCTTTCAAAGCTGATAAGGTCATAGCTATCTCTAATACACCTTTGTAAGAAAGAGCAAGAAAGAATAAACATAAAGAGGCAAAGAACAGAGAATCCTTGTATTCATACCTACATGTGGATTCGGGTGGGGAGAAAAGGCTGCTGATGCTGACTCTACTTCTCCCCCAATCTGGAAGCTGCTTCCTCACGCAAACAGCCTTCAGTCTGGACTATTCTGTTACTGTTGTTGTTTCCATCCACACAAAGTCATTATATTTGTATAATATCATATATAATGCATATATATATATACATATTTACATGCATATCATTTTACTAATTCTGCTTCATTTTGCAACAGTTCATATATATTTTGTTACACAAATCTGAATTTTTCACATCTATTATTTCTTTGTTGTTTTTTTTTTCTGTTGTTGTTCATTCATTTTTCAATCACATCCCAACTCTTTGTGAGTATATTTGGAGTTTTTTTGGCAAAGATACTGGAATGATTTGCCATTTCCTTCTCCATTCTGAGAAACTGAGGCAAACAGAGTTAAGTGACTTGCCCAGGGTCACACAGTAGGTGTCTGAGGCCAGATTTGAACTCACAAAGATAGTCTTCCTGACTTCAGGTCTGGCGCTCCATCATCTGAGCCACTTAGCTGTCCTCATTATTTTTTTACAACATAGTAATATTCTATTACATTCGTTTAGCCATTCCCCATTACCCCAATTTGTTTAGCTAATCCTCAATTGATGTGCATCTATTTTTCTGATTCTTTGGTACCACAAGAAAGAAAGAAAGAAAGAAAGAAAGAAAGAAAGAAAGAAAGAAAG
>NW_020954564.1:20757195-21073760 GCF_900497805.2 Vombatus ursinus | reverse complement strand
AAAGAAAGAAAGAAAGAAAGAAAGAAAGAAAGAAAGAAAGAAAGAAAAAGAAATGCCACTAAAAATATTTTGGTATATATGAGGCCTTGTCAGTTACTTCTTTGGGGGTATATGTCTAGTATTAGAGAAATTTCTGGGTCAAAGGGTAATTTCTTCACATAATTGCAAATCACTTTCCCAAATGGTTGAACCCATTCACAGCTCCACTAACAATGTATTAGTGTACCTTTCTTTACACAACACATTCAACATTGATTATTCCCTTATTTTGTCCTCTTTGCCAAATTGCTAGGTGTGAGGTAAAACCCCAGAGTTGTTTTGATTTTCATTTCTCTTATTATTATTAACGTCAAGCATTCTTTCATATGATTGTTAATAGTTTGTAATTTATTTGAAAAAAAGTCACTAGCTTTTGGTCATATATATGTATTTCTATTAGTTATCTATATATCGTGGATATCAGATACTTATCAGAGATATTTGATATAAGGATTTTTTCCTAGTTAATCACTTTTTAAATTTTACTTGCATTAATTTTGTTCATGCAAAAGTTTTTCAAATTCATGTAACAAGCTATCTATTTATCTTTTATAATTTTTTTGTACCCTTGTTAGGTTAAGAATTCAACAATAAGCCATAACTATGAAAGGCACCTGATCTGGCTCTTTTCTAATTTTTTTGATGATAATGATCTTTAATATTCAGTCCATGTAACCAAAAATATTCATTTTGTTCATTATGGCATGTAATATAAGATACTGATCTAAAACGAATTTCTGCCAGACAGCTATCCAGTTTTCTCAGAAATTCTTGTCAAATTTAAAATTCTTTCTGTGGTCATTTATGATTTGGAGTTTATCAAATGCTGGGTAATTGAATTCAATTATTTCTGAATCTTCACTCTCTAGCTTTTCCTATTGTTCCACTTTTCTATTTTTAACCAGTACCAAAAAGATGTAACAATTGTCACATTATAAATAACATAGTTTGAGTTCTAGAAGCACTATTCCACCTTCACTACTACTCCCTACCTCTTATCCCCATACACATTATTTCCCTTGATACTCTCAATCTTTTGTTCCTACAAATTAATTTTGGTATTATTTTGTCTAGCTCTATAAAGTCAAGTCAACTATTATTTATTAAATACCTACTATGTGCCAAGCACTGTGCTAAGTATCCTTTTGGTAGCTTGGATGAAATAGAACTAAATCTACGAATTAATTTTATTAGTATTGTTAGTGATGTGACTTAGCCCTGAGTGTAGTCCTAAGCAAACTATAAGGTCATCAACAAATTTGGATAGGTTTGCCTCCTCTTCACCTATCCTTCTTCCTTTAATTTTGTCCCCTTATTGCCATTACTAGTATTTTTTTTTTGTACTATGTCAACAGTAGGAAAAGAAGACATTCTTGCTATACTCTTCTATTCATTGAGAAAGCTTATAATGTTTCCCTATTGTATATAATGATAGACTTTGGTTTAAAATAGATACTTTCATATAAAAAAAAAAGAGGTCTTTGTAAGTCTAGGGTTTTTAGGGTTTTATCATTAATGAGTGTTGTATCTTTTTTCCAAAGTCTTTTGTTGTTATTACATTTATTCAGCTATTCATATGATTTGGTATTTTTTGTATTTAATTATGCAAATTGTTTTCCTAATATTGAACCGTCTTTGTATTCTTGTCCAACTACATTATATTGAATGATTTCTTTTTTCATACTTTTATGTTTTCTTTTCTTTGCTGGGATTTTGTTTTAAAATTTTGAATAGATGTTCATAAAAGCTGTTGGTCTATAGTCCGTTCTTTATATTATCCTCTGATTTAGGTATTAGGAACATGTTGATCTCATAAAGGGAGTTTGGTAGAGTACTATCTCAATTGTTGAGACTACTTTGTATATTATATATTAATAGTTCTTTAAAAGTTTGATAGACTCTGGTAAATTCCTCTAGACCAGTGGGGTTATTTTTTTCCCTTTTGTGGTAGTTATCTTACAATTAGTTAAATTTCCTTTTTGGAAGTTAGATTATTTAAGATCTAGATTTGGTATTCTGGTAATTTACACATTTTATATTTTTGTAGATAATTCCCAATTTCTTTTGAATTATCAATTGTTTTGGCATATAACTGAATATAGTAGGCTCTGATAATGCTTTTTATTTCTTCTTGTGATTTCATCTCATTTTATGTTTTTGTTAATTAAATTTTCTCCCTCTTTTATATTTGATAAGCCTTGGCTAAAGGTTTATCAATTTTGTTACTAATTTTAAAGAACAAACTTTCAATTTTAATTTTCAGTTCTATCATTTTTGGGGTTTCTAATTTATTACCTTCTTTAATTTTAATAATTTGATGTTTTGTACTTATTTTGGATTAGTTTTTTATTTTTCTCATTTTAATTGTGTGTTAATTTTATTATTTTTTAAACTATATTAATTAATTTTCTGTTAGTTTGTTTTTCAGGGATATAACTTCTCCTCTGAGGACTACTTTAACTGCCTTTTACAAATGTTGGCATATTGCATTATCATTATAATTGTCTTTCATGTAGTTAATATTTCTGTAACTTATTCTTTGGATCATATATTCAGTATTTTGGTACTAAGCTTCCATTTAAGTATGTGTATTTTATTTACATTCCTTGTATTTACTACTCATTATTGATTTTTAAAATTCTGCATAGTGAGCTCTATATTCTGACCTATGTTCACTCTCAATTTCTCATTTTATGGATTTCATTTCTCTCTCTTTTTTTTCTTTTTAACCGTTTTGGGGTCTCTTGTAGTGTATTTTCTTGGGATTCATAGAATTCTGTACTGTATTGCATTACAGGAAAAGTTTTCTCTTTGCTTTGTCTCATAGTATTTGTTCTCTCTGAGGATTTATTATTCATCCTTCCTTCTGGTTTTAGAATCTCTTTGTTGAGCTACTTGCTTGTGCTCTGGACTTTAATTGAGGGTTTTCCCCTTGAGATCTTAGGTGTTTTAGTGCTTTGTGTTTGTGTGTGTGTGTGTGTGTGTGTGTGTGTATTCTCTTCATTCATTTTCTTGCTTCTTAGCCAGTCTCAACCTTAAGGGCCATAGACATAGGATTCACACTATGTCACTGCCCTGATAACCTCTGAAGAGAATAAGGTGGGGGAAACAGAACTGTTCCCAGAGGCATTTTACTCTCTTTTCCTTTAGGCCTTGTGCCCCCAGCAACCTGGTCTCTGCCTGGATTTCTGCCTTGGTTCTCCTCTTTCTCTTCTGTGGCTGGTCTGAATCAACATCTGCTAGTTTCTGTGGGGTAGGAAGGATATTCTGGGTAAAGTGTTTGCAGCGTTGGGAGTCCCTAGGGCCAGACCACATTCAGAAAGCAGCATGTTTCTAGTGCTACACAAGCCCACCCCTTCCAACATCAGCTATGTGTGGATGGACTAGAGAGAGAGTGAGAAGCTCCCACAAAGTCTAAGGGCAGGGGATCCCAAGATGAGCTGCAGGGATAAGTCTGTGAATAAGCCTATGTCCCTTGTGTCTCTGTAGGGATCTGTGAAGCCTGGTGTGCAAGCAGTGTTAAGTGAGTACTTTAAGGATTAGGATTTTCTGGTGTTAATTCAAAAGGATTTTACATTGTTATCAGGGTTTTTTTTTTTTCTTCTTACAGTGGATTCAGTTTTAATTGTTATATATCTGCTGCATATTCCCCTTTCTGGAGGGTTTGAGAATTGCCAGGATCTAGAGGAAGTGACAATCTACTATCTTGAATGTGATCTAGCCATCTCAAGTTCCATTAAAAATTAAAATTATTTTGGTTTTTGCAAAACTAGGCACTAATGAACCAGGCTGGAGAATTACACATTGGCTTACATCAGAAGATGGGATACCATATACCAATATTGATATTGATATATTCACAAACATTTATCATTAATTCTACATTTATCAGGGAAGAAGCAGCACAGAAATATATCAATTATTTTTAAAGATCAGTTTATATATTTAAAACTAGTGTTACTTTTTTAAAAGTTTGATGGGGCAAGCATTGATAAAGATTTAAGGAAAGAGTAACTTGCATTAGAAGACTTTGGGTTTTTTTGGGCGGGGGGGGTTTTGGAAGACATATTTTAAAAGAGAGGCAGACTGTAGTTTAAAAATTGGGAAGCTGTTGGGAAGGGCAAAGTTGCCCAGTGTCAAGTCTGGTTGGCTACAAGGCCTTCCTAAGATCAAAGGAAGAAAAGCAGGAGGAAAGAGTTATATTCAGGGATACATAGAAGGAAGCTCCTTGAAAGCAAGGAATCTTTCTTTGGATTTGCATCCTGAGAGCCCAGCATAGTACCTGATAAATAGTAAGTGCTTGTTGATTAATTTATTACCATTCATTCATTCATTCACTCAATAAACGTTGAGGTTCTGTTGTTTTATTTTTAGGCAATTGGGGTTAAATGACTTGCCCAGGGTCACACAGCTAGTAAATGTCAAGTGTTTGCTCTGAGGCTGGATTCGAACCAGGTCATCCTGACTTCAGAGCTGTTACTCTGTGCACTGCACCACCTAGCTTCCCCAACAGAAGTATTTTTTGTTTGTTTTTTGTTTTTTGTTGCTGATAAATTTTCTTTTAAGTCATGTAGCAAAAACCCAGCACCCTCTCAAATGAATGTTCTACAATTCCTGGGAAGAATTGAGTAAAACAGTATAAATATTGTTATGACATAATGAAGGCAACCTTATTCGTGAATAGCTTTCCATTTGATAAAGGAAAGGACATGACAACTGCATGCTTTATAAATTAGTACCAAGCTTGTCCTTTAAGTTGGCATTTTGCACCAACAAATCAAATTAGTTTATATAGTCAATAGACAACAAGCACAGTGAGTTTTGTATTCTCTTCACCTCTTAGTCAATTGTGTGACCGTATAGATATGGAGATGTTTCTTTTGTATACCTTCATCAAGGATGGCTTCAATGTGTGTGTCTGTTCCTCTATGTACACATACATATCATATATACACATATACACACACATGTGTACATGCATGTAGATACATAGATAGGTATTATTCTCCTTAATTTTATAAAGATTGAGAAAGTAGGCACATGGGTTAATAAATATTTATATTTTATTTCTTTTTTTTATAAAAAGGTTTAAGATTTTTCCCAAACCTTTACTATTTCTCCTCTTTAAGATATCTTGAGTCTATCCCTCAGCGCCTTCAAAATTATGTCACTTCAAGTAAAGATTTTCCATATATATAGTTTAGACCAGTTGTACTTTCTAAGTTTTTAGTGCCATTTGTACTTCATTCAGTGCATTGGAGACTGTGATATTAGAGCTCAAATATGATGATTTCACTGACATTTGTGGGGAGGGATTTTTTTTTAAAATAGAAACTCTTGTAAATCTTTTCAATTTTTGTCTGTTTATTGTTTCAGTTTCATCCTTAAATGCCCTCAGCATGATTTTGCTTAGCTGGGTCTCCCACTAAGATTTCTGCAAACTTGGTTTTTTATTCTACAGTTTTATAGGATTTTATTGACTGTGATCACACAGAATCACAGTCTTAGAACTGGAATGAACCATTCACTCATCTTGTTACGTTATCTTTTTACAGACAGTAAAGACTTCTACCATATCCCTCCATGATATAGTACAAATAAATGTATATTCTAAATTAGTGTTGTCCTTGACTGCTTTATATCTCCATTTGGCAGAGAGAGTAAGTATTTGCTGACTGAGGTATTTCATAGGTTCCTTTGGCCTTATTATAGTGACTGATTTACATTGGTTACATTTCCTTACAAAATGGTGACATAGGGGCAGCTAGGTGGCACAGTAGATAGAGCACCAGCCCTGGATTTAGGAGGACCTGAGTTCAAATCTGACCTCAGACACATATCACTTACTGGCTGTGTGACCCTGGGCAAGCCAAAAAAAAAAACCAAACAAAATGGTGATGTAGTTTGTATCTATATCGGTTTCCTGTTTTTCAGCAACAGCAGTTTGCTTTGATCAGTCACATTAGAGTTACTTTAATTAGGCACCATTATCTTCTTATTCTTTCTTCTAACTTAGTATTGATTTTGATTTTTGCTTGAATAAAATGGTGGTCTACATACAAATGGCTGATTTGTATATTATGCCCTGTCAAGAATTAGTCATTTCCTGCTTGCTGTATTATAACCAATTTTTAAAATATCATTTGGAGCTTTCTGTATCCATCACCTCCCAACTTTCTCCTTGAAGAAAGTATTCTTTAGATTTTTAGTGCAGTTTTAAGCTTTAATTGATTAAAACTTTACCATGATTTTTCAAAAATCCTGTATATTAGTGGGAGGTTTCTACATATCTACAAGGTATGGAACTGTCTCATTTTTCACTCCTGAGCTATGCTTTCCAATATGTTTTTCATTATCCCCTCCTGTGTCCACCTATACATTGAAATCATTGAGTATTAAAGAACATATTGATTTGATTTCCTTGGGTTTTATCAAATTCTTCATAAAAACTTTCTACTGCTCTTTCCTCAACAACAGATGTTGGCACATGAGCTACAATTATTTTCATAGTGGTCTTTTTGCAAATTCATTGTATCCCATGAAATTATATTTCTTGCTGCCTTTGAACACACAATAATATCAACACAAACAAGTCCTTTATTTCCTGTCCAGAGAAAACCTGTGAGCCATCCTTCCATTTAGCCGCAATTTCTTTTTGTATTCTGGTTTTATTAATAGGGATAATGTCAAGATTGCTATGATTCAGCTCCTCCATTAGTATGCCCAACTCATTTGGCCACTGGACAAGAATCTCATTTTAGAATATCAACAGATAAGTTAATGTTTATGGTTGGTCTAAAAACCAGGTATTTTTAGCATCTTTTGCCACCTTTTCTTCAACTCTACCACTTATAAAAGTAGAAGTAGGTCTTAATAGAATGAATTCTATTTAAAAATTTTCTTTGTTGTACTAGTTGCCATATGTGGTATCTTCATGCTAATTAGGTTAGTTTTCCTTTAAAAGGTATTGAAATCATTTTCACTACTTGATTAGGGGACTAAAGGCCTTGATTAGTTTAGGGGCTCAATTCTTGGTCACCTGAGTAAAAAACAGCCAAGAGGAGCTTTGAGTACTCTTGTGATGCTTGTTGGAGCTTTGCTCAGTTGAAGCAACTTGGGGTGTCCTCAATGTATATCCTTGCTGACTATTCATCTCCTGACATGGCTAAGTAAATCCCTTTTTGTTAATTGTTGAATGACCTACTAGGGTCTCATTTTGTTCCAGTACAAAACCTAAATTGCCAGAGGACTGGCCAAGATCAGGCCCAGCCTAGAACAACACCCTGGTGAAAAAATTAATCACCAAGTGGTCGGCCTACTTATATAAGCCTTTCTATACTTAGGCTAGTACTCAGAAAGTAGACAAAGTCTTTTACTTGGGTCACACTTGAAATCTTCCCTCAATGGTGGAAACTGTCACAGATTGTATTCCTTTGGCAAAACCTTAAAAATCCAGGGTCACATTCATATCATAATCACATCTATTTTAATGAGACATTAGAGTTAGACTTGAATGGGGAATAGTAAGCCATTCATTAATAAAACAAGCACTTTTTAAGTACCTATAATATGCCAATCAGTCAGTCAATCAGATACTCAACACATAAGTAAACATTTACTATGGGTTAGGCACTATACTAAGCCCTGGGAATACAAATACAATCTGAAAGAAACAGTCCTGGTCCTCAAGGAGCTAATAGGGGAAAACAACACACCCATACACACACACACACACACACAACTGAAGGGGTGAATAGGCGGTAATGAAGGTGCCAGACATGAAAGCATGGTAGCGAAAGACCAGAGTGCAGCCTGCAGAGGAATGAGACAGGACTGGTCTGGACTCTTTCCCTAAATAGAAGTTCTGTGAGAAGTCATCCAATCAGGAGAGACTTTAGGGCTGGAGTGAGATTCAAGATGAAGAAGTTTCCGGGGGCATAGTAGAAGAAGTCTGGATTGGCTTGGAGATAAATGAGAGTCATAGTACTATACCAGGTTTTGGGGGATGCAAGGAAAAATGGAACTTACATGTTATTAGGAGAAAGTAGTATATATATCATATATATATGTGCATACATATATACATATGTAATTAAATACAAAAAATGTGCAAAGTAGTTTCTGGTGAGAGACCAACTAAAGGGAACCCATGTAGGTTTTTGGTAGGAGGTAGCCTTTACAACTGAACTGTGAAGGAGTCTGGAGATTCTACAAAGTGGAGGTGAGGAGGGAAAATATTGCAGAGATGGGGCACAGCCTTTGTAAAGGTATAGAGAAAAGAGAAGGAATGTGGAGTACAAGAATATGTGAAAGAAAGTAATTTTCATTAATCGTAGAATGTTATACTGCAGTCAGAGTGTGAAAGGCTTTAAATGTCAAACAGAGGAATTTGTATTTGATCATAGGGACAAGAGAGGGCCACTGGAGTGTCTCCAATAAGGGAGTATCATGGTTAGACTTAGGCTTTAGGAATAACAATATGGCAGTTGTTTGGAGGATTGGAAGAGGAGAAAGACTGGAGACCAATTAGGAGGTTTTTACAATAACACAAGTGAGAATTGATTAGGACATGAATTAGGGTGGTAGCTGGTAAGCAGAGAGAAGAGGTGGGATGCAACAAACATGGAGGTAGATGTGACAAGACTAGACAATTGCCTGGTTGGGAGTGATGAGGAGAGTGAAGAGCTAAAAATGACCCCAAGGTTGAGAATGTGCACAACTGGAAGGATGATGGTCCCCTTAGAGAAGCTGGATGGTTGGTTGTTGTCCTTCTCGAAGAGGACTTAATTGACATCACTATGTTAGAGTCAAGTTACAGTGTATCTGACTGTGGCTGATAGACCAATATGAGTTTGGAATGTTCTACCGTGGGTCAGGTACAAATAGTTCATGTGAATATTTGGGGTGGATTCTCTAAATTTGCACATCTAGTGTTTCTTTTGAGCTCCTTCAATTCTGCTTTACACAGCACCTTCTCTGATGTGGGCATGCCATGCTGAGTGGTCCTGTGCCAGTGTCTGTCAAATCATACAATGAATTCCAAAGTTCTTAAGAGAGACCTTGATTGAGAGTGTCCTTGTATTACTTTTTCTGACCACCATGTGAGCTCTTGCCCTGTGTGAGTGAGTTCTCCATAAAATAGTCTTTTTGGCAAGCTTACATTTGGTATTCCAACAATGTGGCCAGTCCATTGGAGTTGTGCTTTCGGCAGTAGAGTCTGAATGCCTGGCAGTTTAGTTCAAGTGTCTTATCCTGCCAGGTGATCTTCAGTCTTCCTAAAACCATTCAAATGGAAGCCATTCAGTTTCCTGGCAAGGTGCTAGTATTCTATCCCGGTTTCACAGACATACAACAATGAGGTCAGCATAATGGCTCTGTAGACCTTCAGTTTGGTAGTCAGTCTAATACCTCTTCTCTCCCATACTTTCCTTCAGAACATCCCCACAACTGAGCTAGCTCTGGCAGTTTGAGTATCAACCTTACTATCAATGTGTACATTCTGGGAAAGTACACTGCCAAGGTAAGTGAGCTTATCCACAGCATTCAAGACTTCTCCATTTACTGTAACCGATGGTTCCACATACAGATAGTGTGATGCTGGCTGATGGAGTACCTGTGTTTTCTTGGTGTTAATTGTTAGGTCAAAATTAGAACAAGCAGCAGAGAATCAATCCATACTTTGTTGCATCTCATTGATCAGAGGCTGCATTGAGTACATAATCATCTGCAAACAGAAAATCATGTACCAACACTCCCTCCACTTTGGTCTTGGCTTATAGCCTTTTCAAGTTGAAGAATTTACCATCAGTGTGGTAGCTGATCTTGATGCCATGTTCATTCTCATTGAAAGCATTTGACAACATGGCTGAAAACATCATGCTAAAAAGCAGGGGAGCAAGCACAGAGTTTTGTTTCACCCCATTGGTGACTGGGAAAGCATGAGAACATCATCCATTATCCAGAACTCAGGCAATCAGGCTGTTGTGAAATTGACTTACAATGCTGATGAACTTCTCTAGGCAACCAAATTTTGACATAATTTTCCACAAACCCTCATGACTGACAGTATCAAAGATCTGCAAATGTTTTGTACAGACCTCTGTTCTGCTTCTGGCATTTCTTCTGGCATTATCAGGCAGCAAACACCCTATCAACTGTTTCTCGGCCTTTTCTGAAGTCACAATGGCTCTCAGGTAGATGACCATCTTCCAGGTGAAGGGTCAGCCTATTAAGGAGGACTCTGGCAAGAATTTTGCCAGCAATAACTAAGAGAGAGACCCCACTGTGATTGTTATAGGACAATCTATTTGCTTTACCTTTATAGAGATGGACAATGGAGGCATTCTTGAACTCCTGAGGGATAATCTCCTCTTGCCATATAACCTGGAAAATTTCAGTCAGCTTTTGTATGAGCAATGGACCCCCCACATTGTAAACCTCAGCTGGAATAGAATCAGCACCAGGTGCTTTGCCACACAAAAGGAGACTAATGGTATTCAAAACCTCTTTTTCAGTTGGACCTTCAGCTAGGAAGGACTTCAACCTGAGGAAAATGGTCAATGGTTTCAGTGTTGATTGATGATAGTCTATTGAGAACACTTCGGAAGTGTTCAGATCATCTCTCTAGGATCGTGTCCTTATCACTAATCAATGTGGCTCCATCAGCACTGAGTAGTTGAGATTCACCATAGGTCTTTGGCCCATAAATAGCATTCAAGGCATCATAAAAGTGCTTTGGATTGTTGCTATCAACATAAAACTAAATTTCATCTGACTTCTTATTGAGCCAAGAATTCTGCATATTTTAAAGCTTCACTCGGACTTTACTTTTGATGGAATTACATACTGCCTTCCTAGAGATGAATGAACTATCCTGCTGGTAAACCCTGTAGAGTTCTCATTTTTCATTTAGCAGTTTCTGCATTTCCCCATCATTTTTGTCAAACCAGTCTTGATGTTTGCAAGTGTTCTGACCTAGAGGAGCAAACGCAGTGCTATACAGCAAATCTCTGAAAGCTGCCCACTTCTTTTCTGCTCCACTGTTGCCAATTGTGTGCAGGGCTGTGACTACAGCTCCCAGTGTATCTGCACTTGCTGCTTCATCACTTGTCCATCACCACAGAACTTTGAAATAGGTAAAAATGGTAAAATGGGTATGGGTATGATTTGTGCATAAATTGAACTTAAGTGAAGCAGAGTTGCATGAAGTCATTGGCCTCTGTCCTCCAGAGTCATCACAGTCCAGCGGCAGGATAGAGTCAAGATGACTGGTGATAGCTCAAGATGCAGTGGATGACCTCGGCATCTTCAATGTCTAACTAAGCTCTAAGTACTTCATAGCCCCTGCTTCAACTGCCTTCATGGCCATTGGAACAAATTGTTCTCATCTGCCCATTCCATGAGGGGAAGTCTTCACATGCTTGGGGGAGACAGCCCCCCTAACTCAGTGATGGGTTTGAGACCCCTCAGTTACCCTCAACTTGGTTTAGCCTGTCTGCTGAAACAGTTTGCCAGGGTGTGGCCACTGCATATGCCACGGCTTCTTGGAGCCACAGGTGAGAGTTAGGTGAAGAGGTGGACACCAAAGGTAAAAAGCAGCACTTATACCAGAGGTCCTAATCTACCCTGAACACACCCTACACCCCACTTAGAGAAGCAGGGAAGTTTTGGATATGGGGTAGGTGTGTTTTTTGGGGGAAGATAATGATCTCTGTTTCAGATGTCTTGTTTGAGATATCTATGAGGGGCATCCAGTTGGAAATGTCCAATGATGGTCAATGTGGGACTGGAGCTTAGGAAAGAAACTAGGGCTGGGTATATAATAGATCTGGCAGTCATCTTTACAGAAGTGATCATTGAACCTATGAGAACTGATGAGATTTCTGATGCCTTGTCATATTCTATGCCCTAATTTTAAGGTCACCAGTAACAATAACCCTTCAATTCCATTTGCCTTTCACTAGTTAGACTAAGTACTAAGTTTCCTTTACTATTCTTACCTTCCAAAACAAAATATACCTGTGCCCTTTCTGGTTCTTCCTGCTGCTCTGTTTTGAACCTTTTCTTTCTAATTTTTGAGAAGGCAAGATATTGCTCTTTACATCTTTAGTGGGTAGGATTAGAGGGTGAAAAATCCTACTTTTCAGAGTATTAACCTTTGAGAAAACCTTTTGAAATCCTAGTCCCAATGCCCTTTGGCATGGAACTTTCTCCTCTATTGGTGGAGATTAATATCCCCAGCCAAGCCGATCAATATCCCCAGCTTCTCGGTGGGGAGGTGGGGGTGGGGGTGGGGATGCAAGTTGTCCAGAGCCAAAGAGTTTTAGTCTTTGAGTTTTCAAGCTTCAAGTTTTTTCTGGCTTCCAGCTTTGAGAGAGAAGAAGGAAGAATCTAACCCTGCTTCAGGTCACTGAAGAAAAAGATTCTGGGAAGATATGAGAGGAGCTGGCAATTTCTATTATGCCCCTATCCCCAGTTTGCTATAGTAGGGAATTCAGGGAACTTCCCCTTGAGTGACATCTAGAACTTTCATGGTTGAGCTGAGTTACCTTGCTCCCAATGAGAAAGCTCCTTCACTCTGTATTGTCTGGTATATATTTTCCTATGTATACCTCTGATTTCTGTTTTGCTACCAATTTGGATAGATTTTTTTTAAATAGTATGTTATTTTTTCCAATTACATGTAAAGATAGTTTTCTACATTCACTTTTCATATGATTTTGTGTTCCAAATTTTTCTCCCTCCCTCCTCTTCTTCCTTCCTCCCCTTCTCCCTCCTTTCCTTCCCTTCTCCCTCCCCAAGATGGCAAGCAATCTGATATGTTATACATGTGCAATCATGTTAAACATATTTCCACATTAGTCATGTCATGAAAGAAGAAACAAAAGAAAAGCAAAAACCATGGGAAAAACAACAACAAAAAACAGAAAAGTGAAAGTAGTATACTTTGATCTGCATTCAAACTCCATAGTTCTTTCTCTGGATGTGGATCAAATTTTCCATCATGAGTCTTTTGGAATTGTGTTGGATCATTTTATTGCTGAGAAGAGCTAAGTGTATCATAGCTGATTATTGAACAATGTTGCTATTACTGCATACAACGTTCTCCTGGTTCTGCTCACTTCACTCAGCATCAGTTCATGTAAGTTTTTCCAGGTTTTTCTGAAATCTGCCTGCTCATCATTTCTCATAGATTAATAGTATTTCATTATATTCATATATCACAACTTGCTCAGCTATTTCCCAACTAATGGGCATTCCCTCAATTTCAAATTCTCTGCTATCACAAAAAGAAAAGAGAAGATTCTTTTTTTGTACATGTCCTTTTCCATTTTTTTTATGATCTCTTTGGGATACTGACTTAGTAATGGTATTGCTGGACCAAAGGGTATGTACAATTTGATTGCCCTTTGGGCATAGTTCCAAATTGCTCTCCAGAATAGTTAGATCATTTCGAAACTCCATCAAGAATGCATTAGTGTCCCAATTTTCCCACATCTTCTCCAACACTTATCATTTTCCTTTTCTGTCATATTAGCCAATCTGATAGGTATGAAGTGGTACATCAGAGTTGTTTTAATTAGCATTTCTCTAATCAAGATTAAGAGCATTTTTTCATATGGCTATAGATAGCTTTAATTTCTTCATATGAAAACTGCTTATTCATATCCTTTGAACATTTATCAATTGGGAAAAGACTTGTATTCCCTACTAATCTTGGTTGCATTGGTTTTGTTTGTGTAAATTTAAAAAAAAATTTAATGTAATCCAAATTATCCAGATAAATGGATTTTCTTGGCTAAGTGCTATGTTCATTACGGAACCAGTATTTGGTGGGAAAGTGGTCAAGCCTTGTATATAAAGTTTTAGGTCCTACTTCCCCCCAGTAATGAAACAGTGATCAGAAATTAGATTGAGCCTGATCACATTCCCTAGAGTAACAATATTGAAGGGACCAGAAAGATATAATTCTGGCCCAGTACCCCATCTCTCTGAGAGCAGAGTAGCCTTTGGCCCCAACTTACTGCTTCCATTCCCAGCAGGAATTAAAGTCTCCCTTGGAGAAGGGTGGGAGGGAGTGGATAACAGGCTAGAGATGTCTATTCTGCTTCCCTTCTATCCAAACAAAGACATTTCCATGTTACATGCTAAAGGAACAGCCCTTGAAACACATGGTTCTCACCACATTTTTTTTTTTTTAATAAGGGACAGGTAGAGAACTTCATACATAAGTCTGACCATGTCACTCTTCTGCCTAAAAAACCTTTGATGGCTTCTTATTGTCTATAGAATAAAATGCAAAATTCTTAGTCTGGAAGTCATGGTCCACAATCTAGCTTCAACCTCCTTTCTAATCTCATATATCATGATTTCCTTTCATGCACTTTACACTCTAGCTACACTGGACTCCTAGCTGGTCCCCTTTGCTCTCTTCTGCTCTGTGCATTTAGCCTCTACCCCTGGAACACACTTTATTCATTGTTAGCTTTTGGAATCTTTCTCTTTTCTTCTTGTATGACTTAGCTCAGGGGTCAGATCAATTCAATTCCACAAACATTTATTAAACACCTACTATACTCAAGGCATTCAGCTAGGTGCTAGGGATAAAAAGACAGAAATAAAATAGTCTCTGCCCTTGAGGAGCTTACATTCTTCTAGAGAATGTACTCAGATGTACATATACTCAGATCAGAAATCTGTACTCAGAACAATAAACATAAAATGCATATAAAGTAATAGAAATGAAACCTTTTGAAAGTTATCTTTCAATTCAAATTTTTGTATACAATCTTGGGCGAATTTTCCTTTTGCTCTTTGTTAAAGTCTATCTTATATAATACTTACATGAGGAATCTTCTCTCTCTCTCCTGTAGAAAATCACATTCAGAGCAGAAATGGTGTCTTTTGTTCATCCTCATTGCTGAAAACATGCCTGGCAAGTAGTAAATACTTAATGTTTAATTTGTGGTTGAATTGCAGGCCCATCAAGGACTTTTGTATTCCAACTCCTGTGACACTCACTTCCTGGAACTGCTAGAAATATAGCCTGTCGAGCCCTGTATATGACAGGCATAAACAGACTAGCAGAGGCCCTTGAAAATCAGTGAAAAGCTCAGCTATATTTGAGGCAGAGTATGTTACAGGGAACATGGTATCAATAGAATGAATACTAGACTATGACTGTGAAAAGCTGTCCAGTTTCAGCACTTTGACCAACAACCTTAGACAGTTCACCACTGTTTAGGAGGAGGTCTCTCTATCTTTAATCTCAAGGAATTAGATTAGATCTCTAAGGTCCTGTTTGGCCTAAAATCCTATGAGGGAACTAGTGGTAGGTCTTGAGGAATGATATGGTTAAAGTGCAAAGTGCCTGGCCTGAAAGATGAATTTTGATTTGCTATTCATTTTTGGAATGATAATAAGATTGATTTTGCAAAACGTGAAAACTGGAAGACTGTCAAATTTCCATTAAAAATATAATGGACCCAAATAAAAAATATAGATATTGATTTTTAATGATAAATTTAGAAGATTAACATATACAATAGAATTTTTAGATCAACTCCTGATTAATGTAATGAGAGGCAGTGTGGCATAATGGAAAGAGCCTTGGACTTAAAGTCAGAGGACCTAGGTTCAAATCCCACCTGTGTGACATTGGCCAAGTTATTTATCTTCTCTGGGCAGTAGTAGTGTCCTTATTGGAGGTTGGATTTGATGATTTCTAGCACCTTCCAGTTCTTGAAAAGTTTTGTGATTTCATTGGTAAAAGGAATTCCTCTACGGATGCAGTTGGCATCTTTTTCTGCAGTTTAATTTTGAGAGAGACCTCAGAATACTGAGAGACTAAGGGACTTGCCCAGGAACACATAGCCTGTATGTATCAGGGGTGGGCCTTGAGACCTCTACCTGCTAGCCCCAAAGGCAATTCTCTAGACACTATATGCTGTCCAGTGCTATGTCTGATAATGTAGTAATTTATAATGTATAATTTATACATCTTTTTATATTTTGCAAACGTTTTACAAACAGATTAGCTATTCCTTGAAACAATTTTATGAGGAAAGTTGGCATTAATTCCTGAAGAGATGAAGAAAGTATTTCCTCTTTCAGACGACTTATTTCTTATGTGATAAGAATTGCTAAAGAGGAAGCAATCAAACCAATCAGTTCTATTCATCCAGAAAGTAGGTGCTTCCTGATTTATAAAAACGAATTCCTATCCTTTTGTCAAAGATCTCATTTAAATAGGAGAATGGTACTACGATTCATCTTGTGCAATGATTCTCCTCCTTTTTGGGAGGTATATGAGTACAGGCTTAGGAATTCTACCAGAAAAAACAAAAACAAAAACAAAAACAAAAACAAACTTTACACTAGCAATTTTATCCTGCAAAACTTCTGGTTTATTTTGTTTTAAAAAGCTTGCATTTACCTCCAACACTTAAAAGCTAAAGGTTCAAAACTCAGTAGTGTCCTCTAGAAATTCGAAGGATTTTATTTCGATCAGCTACACGGCTTCTTAATTAAATGCTCTACATACACATCCTTCGACCTGTAGTCCCTCAAGACTCGATCTTAATTGGGGACTCAGCTAAATTGTCTTTTCTGTGAGAGCTACTGATGGATTGATTCCTCCAGGAAATGGTAAAATTAGAAATCTCACTGCGGAGATGTTTTACATATTAAAAAAAGACAGAGCCCCACCCCCCACCCCTTGTATTTTTAGAGGCACTAATTTTCTTCCAATACTTCCTGTAGTAGTTCGGCTTGAGGACAAGCGAGGCCACAGAGCTCGGACAGTGTGCGGGCTCCGAGGCGCGACCTTCCAGGGTCCCTGGAGGTTAAATGCCCCGCTTTGGAAGCAGCAGGAGGGCGCGGGCGACCCTGGCAGGAGGCTCGGGCCCGGGGATGTGCTGGAGAGTCACTCCTCCCTCCCGGGTTAAAGCCCCAACACGCCACGCGCAGGACGGGAAGGAGGGCGGACCACAGCGGGACTCCCTGGCCCCCGGCACAGGGTGCCCCTCTCGGCCAGCACAGCGAAAACCCCCGTTAGTGCGGCTTCGAAGCCACTCCGGGAGGCAGCCCCACTGGCTTAGCCAGAGCTGTCCAGCTGTGGGGAAGGGGAGGGGGAGGAGTCAGGCGGGGTTCAGCCCCACCCTCCTAGGTCCTGTCACTTTAAGGCAAGCAGGAATTCCTGGGCCCCGCCCCCTTCCCGAAGCTCCACTTCCGATTGGCTCGTAGAGATGCCAGTCGCGGGCGGAGGTTTCGTCATCCTCCGGCACAGGGCTCTCCCATTGGCCCAGGCGCCGGCAGCTTGTAAATGGTGCTGGGAAAGGGGGAGGGGAGGAGAGTGTGAGAGCGAGCGCGAGCGAGGCCCGGGTGGGAGCGGGAGGCTGGCTGGTTTCGCAATCGCCTCTCGTTGTCCGCCGGTTCCAACTCCTCGAAGTAAGGCGTCGGGGTCGCGCCGCAGCGGGGGCCTCGCTGGGTTCGCCTCGGGTGGAGGCCCCCTAGGTAAGGAGCGGGGCCGGGCCGGGTTGAGGCGGCTTTGGGGAGCCCGAACGGGCCGGGCCGGGCCGGGCCGGGCTCGGCTCGGCTGGGCGCCGGAGGCCGCGGCGGAGCCGGGCGCTCGCTTGAGCGCGAAGCTACGAGGCCTTTGGGGGCGCGCTCCGGGGCCAGGCACTGGAAGCGGGGACTGGCCGTGGCGGGTCCCGAGCCCCAAGCCCAGAACGCCGCCGCCGTCGCCCGGGGAAGTCCCCGCGTGACCCGGGGTGTGGATGGCGGCGGGGGGTGGGGGGTGGGGAAGCGGCTCCGTGTGCAGCGTCTGATGCAACCTGCTGGCAACACCCACCCCCTGCTGCGGTGAGGTCATCCCTGGCCCCCACCCAGCGCCCGGGGCGGGGCGGGGAGGCCCGGCCCTTGTCCTCTGCCTTCCGGGAGGAGACCCCTTCCCTCCCCTCCCCCCGGGAGGCCGCGTTGGGTGCGTGGAGTGGGAAGAGGCTGGGGGGGGGTAGCCAAGTTTGAGTCCCGCCTCCATTGTTTACTTACCTGAGTGATCCCAGACTAGTCGCTTACTGGATCCCTAAGCTTCCTTCGTGCTTTGAAATCAGTGAACTGTCAGTGTAAGCATTTATTAAGCTCTTTTGGTGTGCCTGCCACTGGGCTAAGTGCTGATGATAATAAGAAAGGCAAAAGCTATCCCTTGCACTTAAGGAGCTCTTGGTCTAATGGAGGAGACAACTTGCCAACAACTACGTACAAACGGGACATATACGGGATAAAATGGGTGTGATCGGCAGACGGAGGCACCCGCCCTCCAAGGAGATTGGGAATGACTTCTGGTAGGAGGAGGTGGGATTTTAGCCGAGACTTGAATTGGAGCCAGGGAGAGAATGCCAGGCCTGGAGTAGGGAGCATATCGGGGTGTAGGGCTGCTTCCCTTTCCCGTGTCATAAATCCCCCTTGGCATCTGCCGAAGCTTCTGGACCCTTTCTCAGAATTATGCTCTTTTTTTTTTTAAACATTCATTTAAAATTGTTTTGAGTTCCAAATTCTCTTCTTCTCTGCAGTCCATCCCCCACCCATTAAGGAGGCAAGCAGTATAACTACAGAATAATGTTTTTAAATGCACAAAATTAGGATTACAAAGAAAATAAATTATATTGAAATAGTTACCTAAGTTCGTAAGCCTCAGGTTAAGAACCCCTGTTGTACTGACTGAACTTTGTGGAATCTGTTGAGTTCAACATAGGTTCAAATACTGTCTTGAGTACTTAATAACTGAGTGATCCTGGACAAGTCGTTTAACTTCTTTGACTTCAATTTCTTCGTGTGTAAAATAGAAATAACAAGAGCACTTACTTCACGACTTCTTTATGGAGCCAAAAAGGTAATATATGAAAAGCATTTGAAGTGCTTTGTAAATGTCAGCTGTTTCCATTTTTTATGGTTGATATTATTTTCCCTATCAGAGGAGACTCAAGCCCAATCCTGCATTTTATCTCCTTTCCCTTGCTTTCCCAGCTTGAGAAAACTGGGATGCTCCTTTACTATCTTCCTGTGTCCTGCTCTATCAGAGTGGCCCCAGCCCTGCCTTCCCCTTCTGTCCCAGTCCAGGTGAACCTGATGCCATTCATTTGCTCACCAGCCTGGAATCTAGCATGGGTAGCCCAGAGTCATAAACTGTAAGAACTGGACGGGTTCTTTAAGAGCATCTCGATCACCCCCATTATTCAACTGATGGGAAAACTGAGTATGTACCCAAAACAGGAAGGGATTTGCCCAATATCACATTGAATCAAAGTTAGTGGATAAGATGGGACTAAAACCTATGTTTCTTGGCACCCAGGCCAACTGCTGATCCTCCCAGAATGTCAAATGAATCTCTGCTTCTTCTTTCTTCCTAGTCAGAGCCACCTCCCTCTCCCCTGTGACCTTCTCAGAGCTACCCCTGCCCCCCCAATCAACTAGGCCCTGGGGAGCTAATTTCTGGCTCTTCTACAGTAATACTGGGAGAGAGTTTTGTTTTTCTCTTATGTGGGAGGGGAATATCACTTCCTATCATGATGTAGGAGCACAACCCAGTATTCTCTGTCAACACTTCCTCCCCCTGGGGAAACATACCCCACCTCCTCCCTGGATTGGAGAAGTAGCCTATTCTCTTGCTGGCTGCTAGCCTTGACCTCTGGAGTGAAGTGCTAAATACTAGTTTGGGGATCAGCAATAAGGGCATCTGGGGCTGTATGAATTAAATAAAAAGCTAAATGTTCTTTCCAGAATGGTTTAATTTTTGATTTGTTTGCGAAATGTGTATTTGACAACCCAGACATGTAATATTGGCCCTTTGGGATCAAGTATGTTTCTAAATATCAGGAAGATGAACAGTATTATAAGTTATTACCAAAAAGAAACATTTTTTCTTTACTGTCTATATTTTTGCGTGGTAAAATTTTCAAAATGAACAGCAGTGGGTTTAGAAAAACTTGGGTTTTAATAAGCTGGTTGTGAATGTCAGATGATACGGATCTAAATTGAGATATAGTAATAATAGTCTTCTGTTTGTTTATGGGAATCAATTTTAATTTCTTGCAGTTCACAAATTGAATATACAAGGTATTCATTGTGGATGATCATGTAACATTCTGAGAGTCAACTGGGAAAAGAGGTGGGTATGAAAATTTATCACAGCAGCAAGAGAGTTTGAAGTGAAAATGAAGTTAATGAAAATGGTGAGCAGAAGTAATCATATAGAGGGGTGATAGAAATGTGGAGTTTCTGTTTTTTTTTAAGAAGGTATATTTTCTTCAGGGGCACTCTACATATCCCACCTGGGGTAGAGTGGAAGAGGGGCATCCTGATTCCCAGACCCCTTCTTCCCATTTCCTTGAATATCCTGATCCTATGCTTTCCCACTTCAGATACTTATGCCCCTACTAGGTATTATTTAATTGTAGTTATTTGTTGATTTGCCTATCCCCTCTACCACGATAGCTCCGTGAGAGTAGGGACATAAATAAATTTTGAATCTCCAGTTCTCCAAACCCAGAAGTACTTAATGAATGTTAGATTGAATCAAAACTAAGCAAATAACATTTTTTCTTGTTTTTCCACTTTTACAGGTGGACATTCCTTTTTTCCCTTAGTCAAGTATTATGTTCTGTTGTTATTTAAGTTATTAGGTTTTTTTTTGTATTTCCTTAGCACTTTATTGAAAAAAAAATACCTTTTGTCTTTGTCAGTCACTTCTCACCACTACTTTTATAGATTAAACCATCTCTTGTGACAGAGAAAAACAATTAAGCCGAAGACATATAATAAAGAGACATCTGATAATGTATATAATAACTTGTCATCAATCATTGCCTCTCATGGTAGTCACCTATCTTTCTGTATTTTTCTTTGGGACTTTCATTGGTTTTTACATTACTCAGAGTTTAACTTCCTTTTAGGCATCTGTTCATTTACATTGTTATAGTCACTGTGAATAGTGTTCTCTGGGTTCTGCTTATTTTATTCTGCATCAATTCATGCAAATTTTACATCTGAATTCTCCGTATTCATTATTTTTTACTGCACATTAATATTTTATTACATTTCCATGCTGTAGTTTTTTTCAGTCATTGCCCTAAAATGTTGATTTTAGAATGTTTTAAACTCAGTTTCAGGAGCAAGTCAAAAAAAACCAAACCAGAAATAGATGTGGCAAAACTTGGTTAGTTGTTCTAGCTGTACCACTATATGACTTTGGATTAGTTAATCTCTATGGGCATTTGATTCTTCACTTGTGAAATTAAAGTTTGAGCTAGGTGGCCTATAAAGTCCTTTTGACTTTTGATTCGGTGATTTCACAAATTAAGTTCTGAGAAGCACATATAATTATATATGCTTTTTTTTTTCCGAATTAGAAAATAATGTCTAAAGGAATTGTTTTTGACTTTTTAGTACTGTCTTTATTATAAATAGTGAATCAGGCTTTTACTTAGTAAAAATCTGTATGTCTTGTTTGAGTTTTCGGTCATTCTGTTTAAGAGTTCAATTTATTGAGATTCCTTTTCGTGAAATTCTTGGTAATACAAAACATCATGTCAGTTAATTCTGTCTACCTCGTATTTAGGCAAGGTTAATCAGTTTTTTTATGTCTTCTGTTTTTTACATTATCATAATTTTCCCCAGTATCCTTCCAGCTCCCGAAGGGCCACTCCATATGATAATATTTTTAAAAAAAAAAAAAGAAAAAGAAGAAAAAAATCAGCACAACTGATCCTTATGTTGAAAAAGTCTGAAAAAGTGCAGTGTGTAACACCTATGGACTTTTCAGTTCAGAAAGAGATGGGTTGGGAAGGTATCCTTCCATCATAGCTCCTCAGAGGTTAGTTTATTTATTTATTTATTTTTTAATATTTTGAGTTTAGTTTATTTTTAAGGTAGATGCTGTGATATTCGAAAAACACTTTTTCTTACTGTAAATAAAATGGAAAAAAATCAAATTTTTTTTGTATCAACATTGTTACTTTAGAAGCATTTTTCAAAAGTTTTGAGGAAATCTCTGGATCCTGATGGCATTGTAAGGAGAGGTACATCATTTGCCTAGTTTTGCCCAACCATGTGTCTATAAAGCCATAAAAAGATATGCAGTTTAATTATTCAAATCTCTTTTATCATAAAGGATATCAGAACACTTTATAAATATCAATTCAGTTTCTTTCTCTAGTGAGGTAAGTATTATCCAGTGGGTAAGCAAAGGTCACACCTATGAGTCATTGGTACAACCATGAGCAGAGCCCTAGAGAGCTGACATCTGAGTTGCATTCCTTGTTCTTAGATTGCTTTGCCCTGTCAAAATAACATTAAACACATCTCCTAGCTGCATAAATTGTTTAAAGGTCATTTTCAGTAGGTTTAAAAATGGGGGTATATGGAAGGTGGGTTCCTTTAGGTGCCAGTGGGAAACAAATACTGGCATTAAGGATAAATAACATTTACACTTACCCTCCTTGAAACTTGTTCTAGAGGGGATAAGCTTGGTGAAGATGGATAGTCAAGAGCTGTATAATGCTATAAACACATTGAAAAATAGGGTGATTAGGGGGCAGCTAGGTGGCGCAGTGGATAGAGCACCGGCCCTGAATTCAGGAGTACCTGAGTTCAAATGCGGCCTCAGACCAAACACTTGACGATTAATAGCTGTGTGACCCTGGGCAAGTCACTTAACCCCACTGCCTAGCCAAAAAAACCAAAAACAAAACAAAAAATAGGGTGATTAATTGGGAAAGATGATGAGCTGAGAGGAAAGAGGAGCAGCCAGCCATACTGTATCGAAACAGACATGAAGGGGCCCAAAGAGCTTTGTTTTCACAGTCTGTCCTGTTATCTGCTCTCAGTAATCACAAACTTAGTGGAGTGTGAAGACATTTCAGTAACATTATCTTTAATTAGAACGAAGCTGCTTTAAGAAAGCTTCATGCTGGAAAAGACTGTAAGATGAATCCAGTTTTTTGTCACTTACCTGGATTCTGGGAGGCCTTGAATCTAGGTCCAGGCCTTCGTTAAGGTAAAAACAAATTGAGGGAAACTTGAATTTTAATTAGGTTAAAAAAAAAAAAGGATGAATTGCCTAGGTATCTCCCAAATCAAATTATGATAGATTGAAAAAATTTATTTTTACATTTTTGCTGTAGCTCATGTGAGTTTTGGTGTTTCTTTTCATTATTGTATAAAAATACCCTGAGCCTTCAGTATGATGCTGATTTGGAAGCAATGGTTGAATTTGAGAGTTATGACTCAATAAAAATGTTGGCGGGAATTTACAGTTTTCAGATCCAGTTTTAATCTGAAGCATTTCCAAATGCTTCACACTTGAAATGATTCTTATGAAAGGGATAAAGGCACCACCTCCTTCCAGTAGGCTGAGCTTTGGGGTAGTAGCTAGTTGAATGTGAACCCAGCGTTTCCTATTGTGTTCACTGTATACATTTGAAATACTCTGATTTTTCTGTCCAGTACATAAATAACAAAAGCCCAATTTCTTTGATAAGGTGCTGAAATCTAAACCTAAGGTTTTAATGTATCTCTTTGAATTAGCAGTAATGATTTATCCATCAAAATAACTCTTTTGCTTAAAAGACTGAGGCAGTGTGATCCATCTAGCATTAGTCTCACGATAACCTATTTTTTTAAGTACAGTGCCTGTGAGTCTTACTGCTGAATATTTGATTAATTTGTAAATACAATCAAGTAGAGGCAACTGGTTTAACCATTTATACACATGGACACCTTTTTCAGGGTAGATTATTATGAAATAGAATCTTATAGCTCTTTGCTATAGTAAACTGAAAATTAATTTTGAGTCAGAACTTTGATCTACTTTACTTGGTGTTGTGTTCTTTTAATTAAGTGGATTAAATATCTTTAGGGACTCTGGCCTTATGTATGGCTAAGATTACCTACTTGATGATATTTTAGTTTAAATTTTTAGAGGCTTTTTTTTTTTTTTTTAGCCAAATCAGTGATTTCATTGATGTATTGAGCTCCAGGTGGGGACCTTTTGCCCTTGGAAATGGATACCTACTCTGAAACTTTTAATTTTAGAGAAGGTGGCCTGGGACACTGAGAGATGTGAATTGCTAAGGGTCCCATGAAGGTGGGACATGAACTCAGATCTCCCTGACTCCAGGGTCGGCTCTCTAGTGTTACGCAATGCTGCCTCTCTCTCTAGTATCATATTTCTGTTTTTTGTGTTTTAACTAGACATATATTTTCCATGCCCTCTTCTTTTTTAGCATGATGCCTATATGCATGGATCATGATGAATCTGTCATCTTGTTCAGAAGCCTTTTGGCACTCCCTGTCTCCCCCCCCCCCCCCCAAAAAAAATCGAGGAAGCTGAGTTTGGAGCCTAGGGAGCAGAATTAGAACAGACTGTTAAAGCTTGAAGGAAGGGGCCTTAGAAGTCTTCTAGCCCAACTTCCTCCTTTATACATAGGAGAGCTTAGGCCTGGAGGCCTGAAACCAGCTGTGGAGCAACCTCCAGATACCTTTCCCCTCCCCCACAGTCTCGGACTCTTTGGGGCCTTTGCCATCTTCAGGCTGGACCCAGGTTGGCCCCTGAGTCAGACATTTGAGGGTGTACCAAATGTAAATGATGAATAAAATAGCCAAGAGCCAATAATTGGATGGCCTCTGTGTAGAAAAAGTGATCCTGGGAGAGAACATTAAATTGAAAGGATATAAAAAGATCCAACTAAGAAGACTTTTTTTTTCACTCCACATTGAACAAATAAGTAATAGTGGTAAATGGCTGCAGGAATAACTTAAGTTAATATTAGACAGTCTCCTCATAACTAGAAGAAAAGTTAGGCAATGCAATGAACTGTCTAGGGACGTTGTGAAATGACTATTATGGAGATTCTGAGTGCTGAACTAGATGTCCATCAGGGATGGTTTTTTGGAGTAATGCAATCTGTCCTCCCATAGTACTGGAGCTGGAAAGGATGACCCATTAAATACTCCTTCCAAATTAAATGATTTGAGACTTCTAAAACATCTGAAAAGTTGGCAGTTCTGCCATAGACTTTTTTGCAGTACAAAAACAATGTTGGATAGCTATTGCTGAGATTATGTTAAGTATAGTCAAGTGCAAAGTCTCTTTTAAACCTGTTATTTAAAATGTTTAATAATGTTTATTTTTCTCCTAGGTGCATGTGAAGATTTCTTGGCAGTGGAGTGTGGAAACTTGGTTGCTTGTATCTTCCTTCACCCCTTCCTCTGTTCCCCCTCCACCATTTCTAACTCTGTGCTGAAGTTAAAGAAGAGTGTCCAAATGAGCAAGACATCCCAACAGAGCAGTACTGCAGGAGCAAATGGAATCAGTGTCATTCATACACAAGCACACGCCAGTGGTTTGCAGCAGGTTCCTCAGGTGGTGCCGGTCAGCCCTGGGGGAGGAGGCAAAGCTGCACCTCCCAGCAAGCAGAGCAAAAAGAGTTCATCTGTGGATAGGAACAGTGACGAGTATCGACAGCGGAGGGAACGGAACAACATGGCGGTGAAAAAGAGTCGGTTAAAAAGCAAGCAGAAAGCCCAGGACACCTTGCAGAGGGTCAACCAGCTGAAGGAAGAGAACGAACGCTTGGAAGCAAAGATCAAACTTCTGACTAAGGAATTAAGTGTACTTAAAGATCTGTTTCTTGAGCATGCACACAATCTGGCAGACAACGTACAGCCTATGAGCGCTGAAAGCACTACAACAAATCCCGATAACACAGGACAGTAGAGGTGTCTCTTCACAACCTTGGGGAATTGAACTTTAGAAGGTGTGACTTGCACCACTCACATTAGTATCAGAGCTGATCTGTTTTAGTATTTAAAGATCCTTTTTGGGATATTTTCTAGGTTAAGCACTGAAGATTTGATTAGCCTAAAATGTTAACTTGTTGGTCTTTTTTGAAGTAATAAGTTGCTTTTTATCAAAAGTTGGATAATTTTTTCAAAGATATGAAAATCTCAGAACTTGATGTTATTGCTAAGACTTGGATTTCCCCAGAAATGCTCATTTTCTTTTTTTGGCATGGAGAAATAGGAGTATACCAGGCAAGTGGCAGATTAGGCAGACGTTTACTGGTTTTAATGAAGAGAATTGGATGAAAAAAATTGATGTTAAATGTTCTTTTAAAAATCTGTACACTGTAATGTAAATTGGCTGTTTAGAGACAGATCAGTTTATAATATGAGGGTTATAAATACATTGTTTTAACATAATTAGAAGTTTTTCCCTAGTTGGCATAAATTGTTTCTCAATAGTATGGTTCAGCAGTGATGGCTAAAGTGTTACAAATGATTATTATAAACAGGGGATTGTAAATGTGCTATGTAGCACATTGAAATTGGCATACCAAAACTGTAAATGGCTAAGGGAGCGAGTGGATTAATATTTATTCTTGTAAGCCTCTATATCAGCGAAATTTGTTAGAATTCTCCTTTCAGGTTTTCTGGGATTATAGGGCTATATGAAAAAAAAAAAGTCAGGAATGTTTAGAACAACTCAGAAAAACTGAAGTGTCTCTCTAAGTGTTAGTTTTAAAGAATTGTTAAAATAGACATTTTTGGCTACATATGTTGAAAAGTACTTCATGTAGTATATTACCAGCCTATTTAGTATTGGGCTCAAGAGGTAGTTTTACTGAGAATGGAACTTTTCTTAGGTCACAATTTTATAGGAAGCCTTCATCAAAAAGTTTTTATTTTAACAAAAGAGTGATTACTCAAAAATTTGTGGATAATTTCATACTTTTCCTGAAAATACAGTGGTAATGTACCATTAAGATGGCTCTTAAAAAGACAAACTAAGATGTCAAACCCTTTTAACTTATTTCATCGTTTGTAATATCAGCCTGTCGTATTTCTTATCTGGTCATCACACTATACTCTCCCAAATATTTTTTCACCCTTTACTTCCATTCATTAATTTTTAAGCTTGTGTGCCCTATAAACATATTTAGAAAGAGTATGTTGGTGAGAAAGTTGTTAGGATGCTGATAGAGAAAGCACAAAATTATTTTGTGATTAAAAATGTCAAAGGGAAGCTGTGGAGACTGTTCCATTTAATAGTAGCAGTTTAAAAGTCTTTCTTAACATTTTTTTGGCTTGGCTTTATCTTACCTGTTTTACTTTGTAATTTTATGTGGGGCTGGCTTCCTCGCCATTTAGTAGAACTCATCCACTCTTTGTTGACAGACTATCCGTCAGGTAAATCTGTTTACTGTGTGTCTGTCGCTTCAAGCTACTGTGGTGGGCCTCAGTTTTTAACTGTAGTTTGGTGCTTCATACCAGTATAATTGAGACAGGTTAGGGAAGTAGGAGTGCCTTTTATTTACTGAGTGGAATACTTTGCAGTGCACCTGTGAAGGTTTTCAATAACCAGGGTGATAAACTCCCTTTTCTTGGCATCTCAGCCATTTTGCTTGTCAGGATAGCCCTTTGGCTTAGGGCAGGGGACAGACTGGAAACCCTATGGGATAAAATTGATGATTAAGGTTTGGTTAATATTGTCAATTTGAGCTAATTTGAAACTTGTATTAGACTCAGTAGTTGGAATTGTGGTAAGTGACATTGGGCTTGCTTGTTGTAATAGGATGGGAGTTAGCTAAAGCCTTTGTAGTTGTAGCTCTGTTTGTGAAGATAGGAACCATATGTCATTTTATGAATGATTGGACCTTTCTCAGAAAGGTTATTGACTTCATATGGAGCAAGGAAGGAGTATAGGGAGTTTTATAAGGACCAGTTCACTGTGTTGGCTTGAAACGTTTAGCTACCTGTTAAAGCTAATGGAGATTTTGATTAACTGGGTCACCCCATATAAGTCTTTAGAAGCAGTTTGAAGCTGGATCATCTCAGTAATATTTTAAAATGAAAGTTTCATAACTGGGGATATCAGGTCACTTACTGTCAAGCACATATGGTTCTAGACTTTTTTTCTCTCCTATATCATTTGCTGAAAAACACATCCATCATAGAAATACACAATGACAGCTTATAGAAATTTGGTCAAATCCCCTTACGGTATAGATGAGGAAACTAAGGTACAGAAAGGTTGTGACCTGCCCAAGATCGCATGGCAAATTAGTGACTGAGCTAAGACTAATATCCGGATCTCCTCACTTCCAGTCCAGTGCTCTTTGCTCTGCACTGTGTTAATAACCTCATCAGGCTTCATATGTTTTTCAGTGATTCCAGATGGATTTGTGGGTGCTATTGGGGGTGTTAGATGTGATAAGCATTTTAAAATCGGCTAGAATATAACTTGAAACTATTTCTTAAGTGGATTCAAGCTTTCGTGCTTGAGCTAAGTAAATTACAGAGTTTTAGTTTAAGGTATAATAGAGACAAATTTCATAGGTTATCAGTTTCTGAATAGAAATAACTTCAGAATGCAAGATTTCATCATCTAAAAGCTTACTGTTGCTTAGGCTCAGTCTGCTTCATTGACATAATGTTAGAACAAGAGCTCAGACACTGGAGAAGACATGCTAACAAAATGGAACCATGTTCTGGAAAATCAGGGCTTAGACAGTGTGGAAATTGACATAAATTGGAAGTGTGTGCAGTTTAAAGCACTTCAGCTTTCTCTGTTGTCTTTAGCAGGCTTAAAATACTTAACCTAAACAAGATAGTGCTCAGAGTACTCCAAACTGCCTTAGAAATAGGGAAGCTGGTTTTTATGTTGAATTGACAGAAGCTAGGGAGAAGAAAGACCACTTTATGGATGTTAGCTCTGCCTCTCAGGAAAAAAAAAGTACCAACTTGTTCTTTCTATTCCTGGCTTTTCTCAATTTGTGAGATTTCTATTTTTTTAATAAAATTTGATTTCTTCCAATGAATTTGAAATAAAAATCTTTGGAACAATGGTACCAATTTGCATTTTTACTTAAAAAGATTGTATACACAAGGCTTTTTTGTATAATGAACAAATGGGGTGGATGAGAATTGGGAAATCTGTTATTCAGACTTTGAAATGTTTTTGCCTCTGATGGCATCTGGATTTTAACAAGCTAGGGGAATAATTTCATGTAGTATTTGGTGAAAATAGAGGTTTATTTTTGGTTGTTTAGATGTCACCTCTTAATTAAAAGTTAATATCTATGTAGAATTAGGAAAGCAGTACATTGGGTTTTGCTGATTAGACAGATACCTTGCTTCCTAGTGAAGAAAAAAAATTCATTCATTTTTGTCTTGTCTAATCTAGCATTTTTCAAGAGTTATAAAAATGGAATTTTCCTTAATGATTTCAGAATTGGACTTTGTTTGAAAGGCTAATTTAGTTGAAGGACACTCAGAAGTGTCAGGCTTAGCCTTTCTGCCCCTCCTAAAATGCCATTTTTGTCCTCACTAGGACATTCAGGCTCTGAAGTGGTAACATTTTTAAAGTAATAGATATATAGCATTTTGTTTATAAGATAGTGAATGGAGTTTAGTGTTCAGAGGAAAATAAGGTTAGATTATTTTTTACTCATACATTTCAAACAAAAAATGCCTTGGAAATTATTCCTACTTTCTCTGTCTCTCATAAATGAAAACAATGGACTATGACTTAAGGTGAGCTTTGTCCCTTTTGTTTTTATGATTTGGTTGCAGTGCAGTATCGGATAACTTAAAATCAGGAGTGTTCCTTGGCACCTAGTTCTTTGCTGGGGCTGGGTCTTTGGAGTAAACTGACACCTGTTACTGTTTTCAGTTTGTGTTCATCACCTGAGTAGTTCTGCATTTTGTATCTCAATAAGAATGACAGGGATCTTCCAGGTTAATTACTCCAAGATGCAGTACAATGAGGTTCAATAATATGCCCAGCTCCTGCTTTTAAATTTTTATTGTTCGAGGTGCTCTGCAGAGAAGATTTAACCATGGAACCTTTTTGTGACTGATGGCTCACTGCAAGGTGAGTAAAAGGGGTAAGTAAAAGTGAAAATAACCAGAAGGCAGAGAAGAAGTGCCTTTAGACAGTTGAATGTGAGAACTGGGGGGTGTGAGTGGAGGTTTTGGTGATTAGTCTGGCCTGTAGATGCTTCTTCCCGTGTCTAACATCTGTGAAATTTTTCTGGTGCAACCAAAGCTTATACTTAACCTTGAAGGAGTAAACATGGATTTTGACCTAACAGTGTTTGAAAGGGCTATACTCAACTCTTTACCTTACCCTTATAAAAAGTGGGGAAGAATCATAGCTTTAGTGATGAAAGGGACCTTTGAAGACATCTAGTCCAATTTTCTCATTTACATCTGAGGAAACTGAGCCCCAGAGAGATTAAGTGATCAGTCCTAGGTCAGTCACACAAGTAATAAATTGGCAGAGGTAGATTTTAAACTCAGATCCTCTGATTCCAACTCCAGCATGCTTTCCATTGCACCATGTATTGCCTTCCACTTTCTGGCCCAAGTCAAATGGATCGGATTTCCTGAGGAGAAATATGAATTCCAAAGTTGTCTATATATAAAATTTCTTAATAAAAAAAAGTAACTGAAATCACAGAACTGAGCATTAGGATGAAATGGGGTGGTGAAACCCTTCTATAGTTGAAGTATAATGGTGGTTCTTTCCCAGTAATGGCTGATTAGTGATGATTGCTTATCTTAACTCTTGGTCTGTTTATCCCTCTCCCTCAACTTTGAAAAAACACCTAATGCTACTATTTTTGTTTAATAAATTATTAGCTAAAAGCTATCTGTTGCAAAATGAACACTATAGTGTATACTTCTAAGAGGGAGTTAGAAGGATTGCTGAACTGAATTAGAAAATCTGAGTTTCTACACTTAATAGCTGTGACATTGTGGGCAAGTCACTTAAACTAGAAGACTTTGTTTCAACATTGTGAGTTCCTTGAGGACAGGACTATTTTTTGCCTCCTTTTGTATCCCTAGCACTTTGCACAGTGGCTGGTACTAATAGGCATTTCATAAATGTTTATTAATTGATCAATCAATTGTTAAGTTGTGTCTGACTCTTCGTAACCCCATGGCTCTTCTATGCTCCACTATCTCTCAAAGTCTGTCCAAACTCATGTTTATTGCTTCCAATTATACATCTCATTCTCTGCCATCCTCTTTTCCTTTTGCCTTCAATTGTTCCCAACATCAAGATCTTTTCAAATGAGTCCTTTCTTAAACTCTTTTGTGGCCAAAGTATTTAAGCTTCAGCTTCTGTATTTGACCTCCCAGTGAGTAGACTGAATTAATTTCTTCAAGTATTGACCGATTTGATCTTGATGGCTAAGAGACTCAGAACTCTTCTCCAGCCCCACAATTCAAAGCATCAGTTCTGTGGTGCTCAGCTCTCCTTATAGTCCAACTTTCACAGACCATGCATTGCTACTGAAAAAATGATAGCTTTGACTCTGGGGACCTTTGTCGGCAAGGTGATATCTGTTTATTAGTATGCTGTCCAGATTTGCCATAGCTTTCCTTCCGAGGAGCAAATGTCTCTTAATTTCATGGCTGCAGTTACCATCTGCAGTGATCTTTGAGCCCAAGAATATAAATTCTGACACTGCTTCTGTTTCTTCTATGTCTATTTGCCAGGAAGTGATGGGACCAATTGCCAAGATCTTCGCTTTTTTAATGTTAAGCTTAAAGTCAGCTTTTGTACTCTGCTCTTCCACCCTCATCAAGAGGCTTGTTAATTCACTTTCTGCCATTAGATGGTATCATCTGCATAGCTGAGATTATTAATACTTCTCCTGGTAACCTTAATTCTGGCTTTTGATTCATCCAGCTTGGCATTTAACATGATGTGCTCTGCATATCCGTAAAACAAGGTGACAATACACTACAGCCTTGTATTCCTTTTCCCGTCTTAAGCGATTCAGGTGTTCCATGTTCGCTTCTACCTGTTGCTTCCTGGCCTGCATGTAGGTTACTGGGGAGACAAGATAATCAGGTACTCCCATCTCTTTGAGGAATCGCCACATTTTGTTGTGATCCACACAGTCAGAGACTGTAGTGTAGTCAATGAAGCAGTAGGTGTTTTTCTGGAACTCCCTTTCTTTCTCCAAAATCCAGCAAATGTTGGCAATTTGGTCCCTAGTTCATCTGCCTCTTTGAAAACCAGCCTACTTTTCTGCTAATTCTTGGTTCACATATTGCCAAAGCTCAGCTTGCAGAATCTGAAGCATAACCTTGATTTAACATCTCATAAGTAATGCTTGAGCTGCCTGTTATATGGGGTTGCTGATAAGCGTTGCGGTAAGAAGACTTGACTTTGAATCCCACTTGAGACATAATAGATGTGACCATAGGCAAGTCACTTCACTCCCAGAGCTTCAGTTTTCTCATCTTTGAAATGGGAACAACACTTGGAATTTTGCTTCTGTATTCTCTGCCAAGGATAGTAATCTTTATACTTGAAGGGGCAGAAATGACTACCAGGGAGTGGATTTCTTAGAGCATTGATGTCAAACAGAAGGGGGGGGGGGGTGTGACACTCTGGAGTGCTTCATGGGAGTTTTAACATCTCTGCATTAGAGAGATAGTAAATAGATACCCTTGATGAGTTTTAAGTCAGATGAACTACATCTTGGGGTACTGAAAGAGCAGGCAATTATGATTGTTGTGACACTACTGTTGGCAGTCTTTAAAATATTGTAGCAGTGAATCAGTAAGCATTTATTAAGTGCCTACTCTATGCCAGGTACTGTGTCCAGTGTTGGGGATACAGACTGGGCTAGAGAAGGGCAAATATCCCAAAACGTTTTTGAAAGTATATGTTTTTATGTTACTTTCCCTTCCCCCCATTCTACCCAGAGAACTTTCCCTTGTAACAATAAAAAAGGTAGTTTGGTGAAACGATTAGATTCTGACAATATATCCACCCTCTTTCATAGCTCCCCACCTCTGTGAAGAAGAGTGACTTTTCTCACTTTTTTTGGTGCCAGGCTTGATCATTATAATTGCACAAAGTTCAGTTTTATTTTGTTGTTGCTGTTTTTAGATGTTTTTTATGATGAACTTTAAAGTCATAACAAACATGAATATTACCTTGTAAAGGACAGAAAAAGCATTGCATATGAAAATCTGTAATTTACAGCTTTTTGAAAGTGTACATTAATTTTAGCATGGTAGTGCCAACACTGCGCTATCTGTGTCCCCTTCTGAAATCTGTGTTCTATTGTGTGTATTTTTCTTCATTTCAATACTTTCTTCTTTTTTTTTTTTTGTACCATCACTCTCTGTTGCCCTCACATTACTCTCACCTCCCCCAGTAAAGGTACTCCTTTATAACAATTACAGTCAAGCCAAACAAATTTGCACAGTGTTGGTCATGTCTGAAAATATCTCATTTTGTCCTAACAGTCCATATCACCTCTCTGCCAAAGGTGGGAAGCATGCTTGATTATCAGTCTTCTATAGTAATGATTGGTCTTTGCTTTCATCAGAGTCCTTAAATATTCTCAGTGTTATAGTCATTGCATAAGTTATTCTGGTTCTGGTCATTTTATTCTTTTTTCAGTTCTTTGCTAAAACAAAAAGTGCTGCTACAAAGATATTTGTACTTAGGCTCCTTTTCTTCTTTGATGTCTTTGGAGAGAATAGCCTAGCAAAAGCATAAAATGCCTAATGTACACCAAAGAAAGAGACTGAAGGCTTCAATCTTGAGTCCAGAGGTAAAATTGAACCAATGGATGAAGGCAATATCTTAGTCTCCTCTAGGCTGGTGTAGTAGATAGAATTCTAGGCTTGCAGTCAGGGAGACTTGAGTTCCGATTTGATAGTAGGCACTTAGTAGCTGTATGGCCGAGGGCAAGTCACTTAACCTCTGTCGGCCTGAGTTTCTTCAACTCTAAAATGGGGATAAAAAAATAGCACCCACTTTTCAGGATTGTTGTGATGATCAAATGAGGTAGTATTTGTAAGGTGCTTAGCACGGTACTTGGCACGATGACATTCAGTGCTTGTTTCCATCTTTTATTTGGGCAAGACACATCAGACATATGGGTATCAGAGAAAGCTGTGGCTTAATATGTTAAGAGATACTAGTATCGTAAATGGGCAGTGAGGTGGGGCAGTGAATAGAATGCAGGGCCTGGAGTCAGAAAGATTCCTCTTTGTGAGTTCAAATCTGGGCTTAGATACTAGCTGTGTGACCCTGGACAAGTCACTTAACCCTATTTGCCTCAGCTTCCTCATCTGTAAAATGAGCTGGAGAAGGAAATGGCAAACCACTCCAATATATTTGCCCAAAAAAAACCCAAATGGGGTCATGAAGAGTGGGGTGTGACTGAAATGGCTGAACGATGAAAAAGTATCCTAAATTCAAAGCTGAATGAAGAACATATTTAAAACAATTAATACCCGTGCAGTACAAATCACTGTACATTTTCAGAACTATAAAATGGTCCATGATATATGTGGAAAGTATCTTTTCACAAAATCCATCCAAAATTTAAAAAAATTTTTTTTCAATTAACAAAATTTTTCTCTTTCCTTTGAAAAAGAAAAAGAAAATTGAAAAACAAAAACAAAACCCTTGTGACAAATATGCACCATCAAGCAAAACAAATTCACCCACTGGCCACATGTAAAAAATGTGTCTCAGTCTACACCCTGAGTCCATCCCCTCCTTACTAGGAGTGAGTAGCATGTTTTACCGTGAATCTTCTGGAATTGTGGTTGTTTTTTGTTCTTTCCATTTATATTGTAGTCGTGCTCATTATTGTTTCTGGTTTTGCTTACTTCACTTTGCATAATTGCAGGTAAGTTATCCCATGCTTCTCTGGATTCTTTTAATTTTAATTCTTTTTTTTATTTTAAATTTAATTTTAAAAAATTTTAAATTTAATTGTAATTCATTTTAATTTCTTTTCATGCAATAATATTCCTTTACATTTATGTATAGTAATTTGTTTTGCTATTCCTTAGTTGCTAAGCACTCCCTTTGTTTCCAGTTCTGTAGTACCAAGACCTGGAAGCAGTAGGTGTGCATCCATTAATTGAGAAATGGCTGAACAAGTTGTAGTGTGAAAATGTAAAAGAATATTACTGTACTATAAAAAATGAATTTGAAGAATGCAGAGAAGCATTGAAAGACAAACTGATGGCAGAGGAAGACAACATAATGCCTACAAAAATGTCAATGGAAGAACAACAACACTCAAAACAGTTGTTATGAAAATTATAATGACTGGGCTTGACCCCAAAGGTATTTTGAGAAAGCACTTCCCTTGATCTTTTGAAGTGGGGTGTCTGTGGCATAGGGCGGGGAACTTTAGGTAATAACTGCCTATAATGTTAAGACTTTTTTGATGTGTTGGTTTGCTTTGCTGAACTTCTTTTTCCACTTAAATTCTTTGTTATAAGGAATGGCTCTTTAAAAAGGGGGAAGGGAGAAAGGGACATATTGGGAAATGTGATCGATATAAAAACAAAAGACCATACAATTTATTTTTTGACAATCCTAAAATTTTTTGGTGCGTATGGGACCTTCTTTCTGTTTTTGAAATGTCCCAAACTTTAAAGAAAGGACAAGAATGGCATCTTTAAAATAATAGGCCAGTGGATTTGGCTTCAATTACTGGCAAAATGCTAGACTGTATTGTTATTTATCCTTTGTACTTGAAGAGGATCGTGATATCTGGGAGGTGATTCGATGACGTGCAAGTGAACTGGATTTAAGTGAGGGAGGGCTGTGCAGTCACCAGCCTTACTTTGTCCTCCAGAGCCATCTGGATCCAGTGGTGAGATAGAGATCAGGACAACTGGAGATGGCTCTGGATGCAGTGGGAAATTTTGGCCTTCTTAAGCTAAGGTCTTTAACAGGTTTGACACCTGTTTGAGGCAACGCCCATTTAATGATTAAGGCTGGTAAGAAATAAGGCAGAGAATAGCCTCTTTACCTAGCAGATGGCTCCAGAGGAGAAAGTGAGGCTGGTGACTTTGTACAGGTCTCTCTAACTTAAATCCAATTCACTTACATGGCATCACCTCCCTGATGTCATGGTCCTCTTCAAGAACGAAGGACAAACAACAACCTCTGAGTGAAAAGAGGAGCTGCCCCACTGGGGACCCAACTGGAACTGGCCAGTTGGACAACACAGCTTGCTTTTCTTTCTATATTTCTACCTTCCTTCCTTTTTTTTTTTTATTCTTTCTTTTTTTTTCTTTCCTTCTTTCCCTTCCTTCTGCCCACATAGAGTATCCTACCCTTACCTGGAGTGCTCTGCCCAAAGGAATATAAATTTTGATAGCTGAAACCTTTTTTTTTTTTCCCTTAAGGACTTTACCTTAAATCCAAATCACTCTGACTCTCGTTGAGTGGCCAACAATAGGTCCTAGGCCAAGCCACTTGGTCATTGTTTGGGCCCTGATTGGCTCAGAGTGAGTATAAATAGCAATTGTTTCTGTTTTGGCCTGAAACCCTGAGGGTCTTCCCCTCCCAGACTGTATTATTTTAAGAGATGATTACTGAACATCTAGAAAAGGAAATGTTGGTCCCAAAGTCAACATGACTTCATCAAAAAGAGACTCTACCTGACTGACCTCATTTCCTTTGTTGACAGGTCAGATTGTTCCAGATCACAGCAATAATGTTTACCCAAATTTTAGTGAAGTGTTTGATCATGACTGCCATAGGCTTGTGGACAAGTTGGTAATGTGGGCACAGACAGTAGTATAGCTAGGTGGAGTAGGAACTGGGCGAATGGCTGGACCGAAATCGTAGTTAGAAATGGCTCAAGGTCAGCTTGTAAGGAGGTCTCTAGTGGAGTACCCCTGGGATGCTGATCTAGACCCGTCAATCATTTAAAGAAACTGGGAATGTTTAACCTGGAGACGACTTAGAACGGATATGGTAGCTATGTTCTGGTATTTGAAGGGCTGTTGTATGAAGGATGGATTTGATTTAGTCTACCCAGGGGGTAGACTAAAGCAATGGGTAGAAGCTGGCAGAGGCTGTTAGGCTTAAAATAAGGGCTAACTTTCTCACAATTAGAGGTATCCAGAAGTGGAATGGGCTGCACAGAGGTTTATTCCTCTTTCCTACCCTCCTCCCCAGGTTCTCAGGCTACAGCTGCATCACTTGAGTATACTTTAGAGGGAATTCTTGTGCAAGCACAAGTTGGACTATGTGGCCTCAGGTCCCTTTCAACTCTGAGACTTTGTGATTATATAAGCCAGGGGTGGGGGGAACCTGTGGCCTCGAGGCCCACCCCTGATTTTAAACCCTTACCTCAAGGTAGTTGGAAGTGCTTTGTAAACGTTAAAACACTGTGCATGGTCGAAATGGAGAAATGTGAAATAAAGATCATGAGTTGAAAGTGAATGCTTTTCATCTTGAACGGAGGCAGGGATAATCAATGATTGATCATGGCTTAATTGGGTCCTTAAATGTACAGTCTAAACTAGCTTTCTGGAAATAGCTATTCACCCAAAGATGGTAGAATAGAACGACAGTTTTCTTAATCCTATAGCATTACATTCCAGAAGGAAGCAAATTGATTAAATAAAACTGTGGGATGAAAAATATTGGGCACTTACTTATGAAGCTAATCTGCACTCTTGTTAAGCTAGATGACAATGAATTTTCATGTGTCTGGGACATTCTCAACACTGGTTTACTAACCATAGCTATTAAGTAGAGCAAAGGGAAATACAGGGAAAGTGTTGCCCAGAGTATAGTGTTTGCTGAAACATAGTTCATAGGAAAGCTAGGACAATTCTGTCATTCTGTTCTGTCTGAAATGAGATGTAACCTACCGCCAGCAAGGGACCTCTTATTGTATCCCAGTGGTTATTTGTACTTGGCTGTATTCAGTATAGAACAGTTTCTACAGAAAGTTAGATATATCTGTGTCCCTAGTTTATGCTGGCTGTGGATTATAGACATATCTAGTCAGGGTAACTAGCTCAATAAAATTCCTCCCCATTAAAGGATCATAGGGTTTAGAGCTGAAAGGAAGATAAGAATTCGCATTTATGTAGTGCTTCAGGGTTTATAAAGTGCTTTCCTTGTGATAATTCTGTGAGGTGGGTAGTATAGATGTTACCCTACATTGCAAATAAGGCATCTGAGACCTAGAGAAGCTAAGGGTCTTTGCCCAGGACACAGAGATCTAGTAAGCAGCAGAAGTGAGACACTTAATGGTGAGCAAATGTTTATGAAACATTTCTATCTAGTCAGCTAAGGCACTGTTACTAAGGTCATCATCACACCTAGCATTTGCTGAGAATCTTGATGTGACCATGGTGAATATCCACACAATCCTTTTTAATCTTCCAATTTTTACTGACCCCTTTTGTTTTTTTATGCCAATCATTTCCTGATATGCCCTTCTCCCACCAAACCCTCCATTGTAAGAAAAAAATGATTAATTTTTTTTTCTAAAATTCTACCAAAAAAATAAACACACCTGATAGCACATGCAACTGCTCCCAGGTGCTCTTATGTCTAAGAAGAGGGATCCCCTCATTCCTTCACAGGATGAGTCAGTGGAAGCCATTGAGCTCAGCTTTTAATTATTGCTAAGCTGTATAGTTTGTCCATGGGGTAGTGCTGACAGTTAATGAGCTCAAAGCTCCCAGCACCTGTACACCTAGATGACTCTGCTGAATCATGAGGGCAGAGATTGTTCCATTGACTTTGACTCTCCAGTGCTTAGCATGTAATAGGCACTTTAAATGTTTGTTGATTGTTGTTTTAGTTCCAGGCACAAAATCGCCAGTGCTTGGAGATAGATGTAAGGCATACACACAGATTGCAGATATTAATGAATTGTTTTTTTCTCCATGAAAATATTTTTTTTTATCTTATGGGTTCATCCATTTTGGGTGGGGGAATTAGAGCCCCAGAGAAAACATGTTTCATCTAGCACACTGGGTGTTGAATATATAAACTCAGAAAATAATCTGAAATCATGAGATTGTAAGCATCTCAACAAGGCTAAATATAAATTGTGGCTCTTAAGAATTGAAAGCTAAAAACTGCTATATAAATGGTTTATTTAAGGAAATAACCAGAAAAAAACAAAACAAAACCAAAAACGAGTAACTGACATTTATATAGCACTTATGTGCCAGTAAAAAATAATATGCTTATATCTGCAGTAGGCTACATCTCATTTCAGCAGCTAAGTTTAACTAGCTGCTGCTCTATGGTTTTCTTCTAGTGTCCAGATATTACAATCTAGAAACTTAAGATTGAAAGCGTATAAAAGATGGTTTAGAAACAGATTCGCCATGGTTGTATTTGAGACAATATATGAGCAGTTTTGTATTAATGCCATAGAAATGAGTCAATTCCTACTGAACTCTTAAGTGACTTTTGCATAGGCATTTCATGCAGAAATGATTAGACTCATTCTTTAGATAGAAAGTTGGCCTGTTCTACTGAGGCTTTCCAGTCTATCTGTGGCATTCTAACACAACAAAATATTTTAATTAAGTACAATTAAGGCTTCCAAGCTGTATTGAAGTGGTTCAACTATTTAGTGAGCTAGGTAATAATTTGGGAGAAAAAGTGGAGGTGTGTATGGAGAACATTAAGAATTGAGAAAATTATCCAACCAAATATGGTTCTAGTTATGAAAGGAAACCATCTGTGATAGATATCTGAGGAGCCATTAGGATTGAAATTATTTTGTATTTGGCAAGTTAACATATAAAATACAGCTGGGTCCAGAGTGGGATATGACCAACCTTTGCCCAATTCATTTCCAGGAATGGTTGGAGGATGGGAAAGGGGGAGAGAACCTCCAATAAAACCCTGATGGGGTCTGTAAGTAAACAGAAAGGAATGGAAAAACTCACCTTGCCCAGGAATCCTTAGGAAGGACTGAGTTTTTCTTAAATCATCTCTTCCTGCCTGATGACTCATCTTTCAAGCTCCCTTTGGGTCCAGGTTCCCTCTCAGCAGGCAGAGAGCACTGATCTGAGCAGTAGTATTCTCATTCCCCTCATCCCTCCGAGTGCCCCCGCCCCAGCCCCCCGCCTCCCTAGCTTCCAGTGTAGTAGGCCAACTGGCCTTCTCAGGCACTGTAGAGAGAGCATTAAGTTAGGAAACCTTGGGCAAGTCACTTAACCTGTAACCTCTCTGTCCTCAGTTTCCTCCTTTGTAAGGTAGAAACAATAGCATCTACCTCACAGGAGTGTCGTAAGGATGTGCGTACCTTGTGAACTTTAAAGTACTGTATAAATGCTAGTTACTACTATTTCTTAGGTACTGATAAAAGAGTCTCAACCTCCAAAGAATGGTGGTACCTAGGTTCAAATCTTGCCTCTAATCCTAACCTCTGTGATCTTGGGCAAATTACCTAACTCTCTGGGCCTCAATTTTTTTATCTATAGAAGAAAAGGATTGGATCAGATAGAGCCCGAGGTCCCTTCTAGTGTTTGAGCTATGAAATGCCCCCTCCCCCATGGATTTTTTTGAGCGTTCATTACTTCAAAGTATTTCACAGATTTGAAGTCTTGCTGTGGAGATGATAGAAATATGACACTTGTGAATAAGACCGTGTACAGTAAAATGAAGCCTCTGACATATAACTAGGTGCAGTGAGTTGGAAATGAGGGGACCCTTGTAGGCTGGAGTGGTCAGGAGAGGCTTTCTGGAGGATGTGGGCTTTGAACTAGGTCTTGAGGAGATACAGAAATGTCTCCAGTTGTCAGTGTTCTTGCTTCAGCCCTGTAGATTTGCATTTTTTCTTGCAAGCACAGAAAAGGCACGTAGAGTTCGAGCGAAGGCCAATTTCCCATCTTCTACCCCTTTTGAAGCCTGGTCCAACAAATACTAGGTTTCTAAGTAGGGCTAACAAACCAGACAGTCACACAGATGTTTCAAGTAGGCATCTTCTCCCTTGTATTTTCTTCAAAGTGCATTAGTAGGTTTGTGAAACAGTGTATTTCCAAAAGGCAAGGAAGTATGAAGAAGGGATGTAATGAATTAAGGGTACATGTTTCAAAGTGTCCCCTTCCCGTTCAGCTTGAGTCAGTCTATTTTGCCCAGAGATAATGGTATCTGCTCTACACATGCACTTGATCTCATTCCCTCCTGTCTTCTCCAGCAGATTACAACTTCTATTGTCCCTTTTCTCTCAGATTTTCAATCTCTCTCAATTAACTGGTTCCTTCTCTACTTCTTTCAAACATGCTCAAATCTTTTCTACCTTACATGTAAAAATAATTTTTCAAAACATTTTCATTTAAAAATTTTTTGAGTTTCAAATTCTTACCCTTCCACCCCTTTCTGAGATGGCAAGCAATTTGATGTGTTATATATGTGCAGTCATACAAAAGATGTTTCCATATTAATCATGTTGTAAAAGAAAACACAATAAAAAAAAATCCACGGAAAAAAATAAAAAATAATATGCTTCTATCTGCATTCAGACTCCATCAGTTCTTTCTTTGGAAGTGGGTAACATTCTTCATCATTAGTCCTTTGGAATTGTCTTGGATCTCTGTATTGCTGAGAATAGCTAAGTCTCACAGTTGATCATTGTACAGTATTGCTATTACTGTGTACAGTGTCTGCTGGTTCTGCTCATCACTTCTTATAGCACGATAGTATTCTATCACAATTATATACCACAACTTGTTTAGCCATTCCCCAATTGATGAGCATCCCCTCAGTTTCCACTACTTTGCCACCACTAAAAGAGCTGTTATAAATATTTTTGTACATGTAGGTTCTTTTCTATTTTTAAAAAATTCTCTTGGGTATATAGACCTAGTAGTGGTATTGCTGGGTCAAAACTATAGCCCTTTAGGCATAGTTCCAAATTGCTCTCTAGAATGGCTGGATCAGTTCACACTTCCACCAACAGTGCATTAGTGTCCAAATTTCCCCATATCCTCTTCAACATTTGTCATTTTGTCATAGTAGCAATCTGAAAGCTATGACGTGGGACCTCGGAGTTGTTTTAATTTATCTAATCAATAGTGATTTTTGAGCATCTTTTCACATGACTATAGATAGCTTTGATGTCTTCTTCTGAGAACTGCCTGTTCATATCCTTTGACCATTTATTGATTGGGTAATGACTCATATTCTTAGAAATTTTACTCAGTTCTCTATATATTTGAGAAATGAGGCCTTTATCAAAGAAACTTGTAAAATGTTCTCCACCCACCCAGCTTTCTGCTTTCCGTCTAATCTTGCCTGCATTGGTTTTGTTTGTACAGAACCTTTTAAATTTAGTGCAATCAAAAGTATCCATTTTGTATTCTGTAATGCTTGCTATTTCTTGTTTGGTCCTAAATTCTTCCCTTATCCATAGATCTTGCAAGTAAACTATTCCTTGCTCCCCTATGTCTAAATCATGTACCCATTTTGACCTTATCTTGGTATATGGTGTGAGATATTGGTCTATGCCCAGTTTCTGCCAAAGTGCTTTTCAGTTTTCCCAGCAATTTTTTGTTAAATAGTGAGTTCTTGTCCCAAAAGCTGGGATCTTTGCATTTTATCAAACACTATATTACTATAGTCTTTACCTACTGTGTATTGTGTACCCAATCTATTCCACTGATCCACTGCTTTATCTCTTAGATATTTTTGATGTCAATTCTCTTCTCTCTTTAAAATGCCTTCACTAGACCCCACCACTCTTCCCCCAAGCTATTGTTCTATACGTCTACTCCCTTTCTCAGCCAAACACCTAGAAAAAAATTGTCAACACTTCCCAAATCCACTTCCTCTTCTTTAACCTTTTTGTAATCTGGCTTTTGATCTCATCACTCAACTGAAACTGCTGTCTTCAAAGCAACCAATGATTTCTCAATTGCCAAATCTGGTGGTGTTTTCTCAGTTATTCAACCTGTTACATTGGACGCTGCTGACCACCCTTTCCTCTTAGATACTCTTTAGTTTTCATGACATTGCTCTCCTGATTCTTCTCCCATCTGTCTCACCTCTTCAGCTTCCTTTGCTGACTCACCCACTTCACACCCCATAACTGTTACTGTTTCCCAAGGTTTTGTCCTGGGCAGTCTTTTCTTCCCCCTCTATACTCTCTTAGTAACCTCATCAGTTCCCATTGGTTTTTAACTATTATTTCTAAGCAGATGACTCACAGGTGTATGTGTGTGTGCTTATGTATATGTATAAAATACATACATACATATGTATGTATATATATACCCCAAGCTTCAGTTCCAGACCAGTGATTGCACGTTATACATTTATTTGAAACTGGATATCCTAGAGGATCTCAAACTAAATATAAAAAAAAAACCAGTCCAAAATTGAACTTATCATTTCCTCTAAATGCTCACCTCTTTGAAATTTCTCTATTTCTATCAAAAGCATCCCCATCTTGCCAATGTCTCAGGTTTGTAATCTTGGCATTATCCTTGACTGCACACTCTCCCTCACCCACATATCCATTCAGTTGCCAAATCTTGCCGTTTCAACATCTACAGCATCTTGCATCTGATCCCTTCTTTTTTTGTTCACACTGCTACCACCTTAGCTTACTGGCTCTTGCCTAAATTATTGCAATAGCCTCCTAATAAGTCTCTCTCTCCTTCATCTCCCAACAATTAATCAATCAACATTTATTAAGTACCTACTATGTGCCAGGGCACTGTGCTAAGCTCTAGAGATACAAAAAGAGGCAAAAGACAGTTCCTGTCCCTAAGGAGCTTACAATTTAGTAGAACACCACTTCAGTCTATTCTACACATAGCTAAGTAATTTTCCTTAAGCTTAGTTATGAATCTCTGACTGTCCTATTCATCTAATTCCGTTGGTTTTATTGCCTCAAGAATAAAATATCAATTCATCTGATTAGCTTTTAAAGCTCTACATAACCTAGTCCCAACCTACTTTTCCAGCCTAATTGGACAATACTTCCCCTCTCTGAGTGTGATCCAGCCAAACTGGCTTTCCTAATGTTCACCACTCACGACATACTGTCTTCCATCCCCCTGCCTTTAAACTTGCCATCCCAGTGTCTGGAAATGCCCCCTCTACTCACCTCTACTTCAGATTTCCTTTGAAGATACAGCTTAGGCACCATTTTCTGCATGAAGCCTCTCCCCTTCCAAACTACCTTGTACTTAACGGCTTGATGTGTTGGTATTTCTTAACTTTATATTTATGCTGTATATATTTTTACGTACTTGCTGTCTCCATTAGAAGGTAAGCTCAATTCAAGCAAGGAGGGATTATTTCATTCTTTTTACTTGTAGCACCAGTGTCTACCACATGGTAGATGCTTCATAAATACTTGTAGATTGATTTCTAAAATGGGAGAGCCCCCAAAACTGCTTTATGGAGAACAATTGCAAGCCTCCAAGACTGTAAATCAGGTTTTCAGAACACAATTTAGGGATCGCCTGTTCTTAACTGTCAGGATTACGGCATTAGAGCCATTAATTACAAAATGTGCTAAACCACTGAGCAGGAAATGCCCAGGAAGGCCTCAGGCGGCCTTTTCTTATGTGGGTTTAGAGAGCCTTACCTTAGGCAAGTGCCCAAAGAAAGGTGACATGTGATGGAAAGAGTGCTGGACTTGGAAACCGGAAGATTTAGGGAGTCTCACCTTTGACACTGGCTGTGCCACCTCGGGCAAATTTCTTAACCTCTCTGAGTCTCCGTTTGCTCATGTCTAAAGTGGAGATAATAGTACTTACCTTACCCAAATGAATTAAGGATGTAAAAATGCTTCGCAAACCTTAGCTGACAGCTGAAGTATGTAAGTGCTACCTGTTATTGTAACCTAAGCCCCCAGGGTCCCAGAGCACTAAGGGCCCTAATTATTTTCTGTGACAGTGATCGCTCTCTCCCAGAATGCCATCCATCCACCCTCATACAGTCATGGACTTTATCTTCAGTGAAAAATTTGGCTGCCTTCTCCAAGAATTTGGTGTCAGAACAGGTGGGCTCTGGTGGAAGGCACTTGAAGGCAGTGACTGGACAGCAAACTGTTTTTTTATTCATATTTAGGAGGGACTGGTTCTGGCTAAGGAGAAATTTGGAACCACAAGATTGAGAAAGGGGTGTCGTCAGTCACTTCTCCAAATCAGAGGCAGCACCCCAGAGAATGCTTTGTGAATTTAAAGGGATAGAGAAGTGTGTGAAGATAGTAACCTTGAGAGAGTTTACTTCAAACAGCAAATCGGGAAGAAATCAAGAGCAGCACACTCCAGGCAATTTTAAGGAAATCAGTTTTAATGCAGATTCAGGCTAGAACAGGAAAGACTGAAGAAAAACTGAGTAAAAAGTGCTGATTTTTGAGAAAGAAGAAATCAGGAATGTATCTTTCCTGAGAAAACAATCCTGTCTTCTCAGCATGTACTGAAACATTTGTCTGACGTTGCCGTGTATATTTTCTTTTAAATCAGCATTTATTCCCTATTCCCCACCCCGAAGGAATTGGGACTGCATTCTTGGAAAGGCAGATTAACCATCTAGAGAAAACTTGGTATTCTAGTAATAAGGCATTGGTACTTAATATTACGATTTGTTCTGCTGATTTCGTAAGAAGCCATAAATGTGAGGCAGCGACTCTCCATGGATTATCTCATTTTAGAGAAGGGAGTGGGCTGGGAAACCCCAGGCTCTACTCCTTCTGGGTAGGAAAAGGAGTGAAGGCCTTGTTGGAGTCTGCCATACATGCTTCTATTTCCTCCACGGTTCGAGGCACACAAGTCAGCAGCTCCATACCACTGGCAGTCACCACCACATCCTCCTCAATGCGAACCTAGGAAAGGCAGACATATGTACCCATTACTATGGTCCTCACATTACAGGTTCCTGTGTGGCCCAGATGAGGCCTCTGCAGAGGCTTTGTTTGCAAGACCTTTCATTTTCCTTTCTTGGAAGGTACCCTGTTACCTCGAGGGTGGGTATGAACCCTCAAATGGAATTATTGTGGGTGCCCTAGGAGGGGGACAGTGTGAAGCCACCCTGGAAAGTTAGAAGTGTCACAGAGGTACGTAGTGATTAATTATTAGGAGGCAAGGCAAGTAGCATGGAATAACAGTTAAGACTGTCGGACTTGAAGTTAGGAAGACCTGGTTTCAAATTCCATTTCAAACGCTGATTTAAATGTTGTAACCTTGGGCAAAGTAATTTTCTAAGCCTCAGCTTCCCCATCTATAAAACACAGTAATGGTAGCATCTACCTCACAGGGGTTGTGAGAATCAAATGCAATAACCTGTGTAAAGTATTGTACAAACAACTTCAAGTGCTAGGCCAACGTCAGCTATTCCAAAAGCCAAAGAGTACGGGGGTGATTAGAGCTAGAACACATCTTAGGAAAGGGGGTGGGGAGCATTTGGAGCTTCCCCCAAGGGTCTTGCTGGATGGCTGTTCTCTTGGGATTTCTAGGGATGGGATGGGAGCTTTAATAGCTCCAATGGAGGTCTGGCTTCTGGGATGCCCTTGGCCCAAAATCTCAATCAGCCACAGCTTTCTTATGGGTTTCTCACAATAGGGTCAGTGGGAGAGCTCAAGCCTGAGAACCACTATTTTTCTGCATGGAATCACAGCCACAACTTAAGATCTTATGGAGACATCTCTGTCTGTCAGGCTTGTCTAACCTGGTCCACTCCTATCTCTCTATTTGGTGTCCTTGGATCCCTGAATGCCAAGGAATTGTGGGGAGGTTGGAGCAGTCTATCGCTAGGGCTGGAAGATTCAGTCTATGTTTCTCCCCTAAGCTCCTACAGAGAAATCAGGAGACCAGAACCTGGGGTTGACTTCTTGGTGATGCTAAAGGCTCCAGGAGCTTCTCTGGAAAAGGTACAAACCCAATTCCTTCCTGGTCCTGAACCCATCAAAAGGAGCCAGCCTGACTCATTATTTAAAGCTGCCTCTGCCAGACACTGGAACCCAAAGAGCTTACAGGTAGCACTAACTCTTCTACCCTTTTCTCACGCATGACCAGAGTGACCCTGGCCTGGTCATAGGGCTGAATCTGGCTTTCTTCTTCACGGCAAGTCAGGGCCTAAAAACGAGCTCAAGGTAAAATTAAAGCTATCCTGTAAGAGCTGAGAATAAACGTCAAACCAAAGCTAGTCAGGTGCCTAGACCTCACTAGTTGCTGATGTGACCACACATATGCTCATTGTAGAGAAACAGTTTTTACATACAGAAGATGCCTCTAGCCCCATTAACAGCACATGTGCTCTCAGCAGCAGGGAGGGGGCTATCCTGGGCTATCCACATTCTCCCCACTTGGTTTTCCTTGTGACCAAGGACACATGTCTGTGAGACTGCTGGCGGATGGGTCATCCTGTGGCCAGGTGTGAAGCTCACCCACTCACATGGGGGCTGAATCCATCCACTTATCATGTTAGCACACGTTAGCACATGTTAGCATCATGTGCTAACTCAGAACTAACAGCTCCATAGCCAGAGTAACCAGCGTGCCCAGAACGCCCAGAAGGGGCCACATGGACCTTCTGAGGGGCACTCGGTGGTGGAGAAATAACAGGAGACAGTCAGTCCATGTCAGGCTGAGCCAATGCACATGTGTCCCCTTGAGTCTGAGTCTGCCCCCTTCAGCAACCTCCCCAACCAACTGATAAACTTGTTATCTCCCTGAACAGTTCAGGGAGATAACAATCCCACAGCTGCCACAAATGATTCAACAGGGAAAGAGCAAAGTCCTGGAGATTTGTTGGTCACATGCATACAGGCCCAAGCCAGAGCAGGGGATAGAGGGCCAGGCACTGCCCCCCTAGTGTCCAAATAAGGATGCTGCCGCTGCCTTTTGGGCTCTGGACGCGGGCCTGACAGTTGCCTCGGTTTCCCTGCCATCTCCACTGTACAGTGTCAAGGCCAAGCCTCTCCCTGTGGTGTCCTGGGGACTGTAGACCATGCCATCTCTAGACTGGTTGGAAAAGCAGACTTGCTTATTCTGTAAATGAGAGGACTCCGGGGATGAGGCAGTCATCTTAAAAAGTACGTGTGGAAGGACAATTAGGACTTGTCCTGCTTAGGCCCACAAGGCAGGACCAAGCAGTAGGCAGAAGTGACAGAGAGGCCAGCTGAGGTTTGACATAAGAAAAAACTTGCTGACAGTTTGAGCTGAGGTTTTTCAAGCAGGGCAGACTAGAGGACTTCTTGATGCCAGTACTGTAGAGAGGACTACTGGTCAGGTCCGGGCTGAAACGGGTGACAAATTCTGAAGCCTCTTCCCACTGAGATGCTAAGATTGTGACATTAATAATAATTCCATAGCACTTTCAGGCTTGCAAAGTACTTTATCAATATCACCAGAACGGAGGGAGGTAAATGCAAGAGCTCCGGCAAGAGGGTTACTCACCCCACCAAAACCCCGGAAGCGCTGTAGGGTGTGGCCATTGATGAAGCAGGCCCGCGCAGGGTCAGCCAAGGCCTGGTCGAGGAGGTGGTCGATGAAGTAGATGCCTGGCTCCACGGTCAGCACCATCCCCTGCTCCAGCTTCCGGGCTGTCCGCAGGCTGCTCAGGCCTGGCTCGTTGATACGCTCCACGCCCTGGAAAAAGAGGAGCGAAGAGGAAGGTAGCTGGTCAGTACTTGCTGCAGGGAGAGGGGGAGGGGTGTCAGAGCCCAGAAGCAACCAGACACCAGAGCTGCAAGGGATGCCCCCCCCAGCACCCCCTCTCCTTTTCCCCTGTCTGATCAGGAGCCTGGACAGATGGATGGACAACAGCCCAGAGAGCTTCGAACACTGCCTCACTCTGGTGAGCTGCCCAATGTAACGGGGAGCCAGGACCGGGGCCCAAATAACCTGACAGTTCTCAAGTCAGCAGCTAGCCAGGCCAACATCGCCATCAGTTCTGCTTCTTCTCATATCCAGACTGGCCTTCCCTTCCCCCGAAGAGGAGCCTCGGCCCCACCTCTTCCATCAAGCCTTCTCTGACCATCCCACCTCAGAGCTGGGATGTGGCTCAGGATACACAGCTGCTCAGTTGTGACCTATCGTTCCCCAGTGGTTTTCCACCTGTTATTTTTGTCCTGCAAAGTCGACTGTGAACTCTGGCTTGTGGGGCTCTGTTTTGCAACAGAACATCATATGCTGGCTGCTGTCCCCATTCTGGACATGCTAGGTGAGGACCCCCCCAGGGAGCTGCTGACCTGGCCGAAGACAAGACCAAATGTGCAGCCATCGGTGTGGGCCTGGGCACTGACTCTGGGGGCAGGTACTCAGAGGAGGAGGCACAAACCGCACACATGGGAGCCAGTGAGGGCTGTGTGCTGGTTCTGACTTTCCCCCACCTCCCCCAGGACGCGCTGACACCCGCCTTGCTGCAGACTTCTGAGCTCCTCTCCGGGATTTTTTCTCTGACGATGCAATTAGCACAAGACGGGTCCCTCGTGAAGGCTCCAATACGGGGCCCTGGCATTGAGCTCTACAATGTCCTTGATCAAAGGTTGTCAAATGACTTCTGTCCATGAACTTGTGACCATGTTCTCCCTGTCTTCATTCTCTCTGGACAATGTCCTCATATCAGGGTAATACAGGAGTGTCCTCCAGCCTCTCCACTCTCCTCATTTCCTAACTTCTCTTCCCCCTCCCCAGGCCCGATTCTTTCCCCCTGCACTCCCATGTCTGTGCCTGTCCCCTCCGAGTAGCCAAGGGAGAGGTTCCACTCGGGACACGGCGCCTGCTCTGGCTGCAGACATCAGTGGGGGTTTCCAGCAGCCCCAGGGCCAGGCTTCTAGACCTCTTCCTCAGCTAACCTGAGGATAGGCCCCTCTCCTGGCTGGGGAACAGTTTACCAAAAGTCCAGCATAGCCAAAAAAGCTCTTAAGGCAGCTTGGGAGCCTCTCAGGGCTGGTCCTTTCCCTTCAAAGAGACAAATGTGGGAAAGCGGCCCCATGAATCCTGTCTCCTGGGTTTCTCCCTCCACCTCCCCAGGTTTCCAGACTGCCTTCCAGGGGGAGGGAAAGGTGCTGTCACAGCCCAGCTGGAGCCTACTTTTGGCATGTGCACATGCCAATCCATATAGGTACATGCTGAAACACACACTCATGTATTTTTAGGCACACATACACGTATGCCCATACATATACTGACAGATGCAGATTGATAAAGACAGACACGAAAATGACACAAACCTCCCTATCTTCCCCCAAATACTTTACATTGTGATGGGGCTCTAGATCAGAGCAGCCCTTGAGGCAGTGGAATATGTCTAGAGGTACTCTGTTTTGTGTGCAAGTAATTATTAATGGGTCAATCAATGGCCAATCTGCAAACAGGTCTCTGTTGGAGTGCCCCAGGGATTTAGCTTTAGTTTTATGCTATTCAACATTTTTATCAATTACTGGAACAAAGGCAGAATAGCAGGTTTATCAGATTTGCAGATGACATAAAGCCGAGAAGGACTGCTAATATTTGGAGCCAGCACATTGCCAGGCTTAGGCTAGAACAATGAGCCAAGCCTAATAAGAAGAAACCTAATAGACATAAGTGTGAAGTCTTATGATTGAGTTTTAAAAAAATCAGCCGCCTAAGTACAGGAAGGGAGAGTTATTCTTAGATAATTGTTGTTCATTTGTTTCAGTTGTGTCTGACTCTTCATGACTCCATTTGGGATTTTCTTGGCAAATATACTGGAGTGATTCTCCAGCTTATTTTACAGATGAGGAAACTGAGGCAAACAGGGTTAAGTGGCTTGCCCAGGGTCACACAGCTAGTAAGTGTCTGAAGCCAGATTTGAACTCAGGGAAGATGAGTCCTCCTGCTCCAGGCCTGGTGCGCTATGTACTATGGCGCCACCCAGCTGCCCTATTCTTAGGAAAGATCAGAGAGTTTTTGTGGACTATAAGCTCGACATGAATTAATGGTGTGCCATGGTAGAAAAAATTCTGATGCAATTTGTGGGCATGATGAGAGGCATGATGTCCAGAACAAATAAGGGGTCAGTCCTGCTGAGTTGCCCTGTGCCAGACTACATCTAAAATAGCATGCTCAATTCCAAGGATCATATTTTAAGGGCATTAACTGGAATGTCTTCAGTAAAGGGAAACCAAAAGGATTTGGAAGCCAGAGGCCATTCCATGGTAGGACAAGGTGAAGGACCTACAACACTTAGGCCTGACAGGGACGTCAGAGCTCTCTTCAAGGACACAGTGTGGTCCTAAAGAAGAGGGAACAGACCGGTTCTTCCAGGGTCACCAGGGCCAAAGCAGGAAGAGGGGGCAGAAGGGGGCAGAGAGGCATACTTAGGCTGCAGGGGACGCTTTCTAACAATCAGAGCTATCCTAAAATGGAACAGGCTGCTCTGAGGGAGGTGAACTCCCTTTCTTAGAGGTCTTCAAGCAGAGGCTGGACTTTACACGTGGGACGTGTTGTAGGAGTTGGACTAGCTGACCACTGAGATTTTTTCTAACTTGAGATCCTCAGATCGACAATACTAACTTAGTCATAAATAATACCCCGCTTTACAGATGAGGAAGCTGAGGCAGACAGGGGTTAAGTGACTTGCCTAGGATCATAACGCTAGGCAGTGTCTGAGGCTAAATTTGAACTCAGGTCTTTGGGACTCCAAGTCCAGTGCTCTATCCCCTGTAGCTCCTAGCTGTCCCTGTAAGCATAGTGCTTTACACATAGTGATTAATACACATTTAAAAAAAATTCATCCATCTATCCATTTATTTATCCATCCAATCATTCATTTCAAGAGAAATCGCTAATTTAGATGCTATCATAGCTGAAAGGTAGCTTAGACACCATCCAGGCTGGCCTTGTCATTCCAGATGGGGAAATTGAGGCCTAGGGAAGAGGAATGACTTGCTCAAGGTCATGTACTGAGTGGCAAAGCCTGAACTAGGACCCAGGTCTCTTGACCCATAAGCCCACTGTTCTTTCTCCTGGTCTTGTGCCCCAGAAGCAGCAACTTGAGCCTGAGGAGCTATGGAAATGTGTCACCCACTAATTGATTTGCATGTGAGTTACTCTGTCTCCCAATGTGCATTTCCCAATCACTTTAGGACTATTTGCTACTAACAGCTCCCCTCTGTCTTGTCTACTCTACCTCTTGTGCCCCTGCTTGCAACATACACCTCCACAAAAGGAAGTAAGACAATGGCCTGGAGCTGTGAGGGGCACAGTCAGCCGTGTGGGGGCGCCACGCCAACAGCCTCTGTTCAGATTCCAGGTCTGCTGCTTACTCCTTTGTCTACTCAACCTCTCTGGGCCTCTGCTTCTCATCTGGAAAACAAGGAGCTTGGACTAGGTCTAGCTGCCTTATGAGGTCATTTCTAGTTCTAAATGTGAGATTCTGGGGGGAATGCTACCTGGGATGAATTCTGCTTTGGCCAATGACAGCAACTGTCTGCTTATCCACCAAGGCCTCCTCCATTCATCAGAAAATGGAGTGATGATCTTAGTGGCCAGTGAATGATGGTGACTGCCTGTGTGCATCAGCCAATGAAAGCAGTGACTGTGAGCGTTAGCTAACGATGTTAATGACTTCGCACTGGCCAATGATATATGTGTACATAAGCTGCTGGTGAAGACTGTATACATTAGCCACCAGCAACAGCCATCTAGGTCTTTTAGCTTCTAGTGGTGCCTGTCCCATGGTTCAAACCAAGGCCCTGACTCGGGGCAATTCCAGGCTCAGTAAGCACCCCTGCCAGCACTGTGTGCACAACTAATAGGGTTTGCCTCAAGCGACAGCTTTCCTTAAGCCAACAGCAAAGAGAAGATCCAAATCCATCTGTAGGTTTTAAATAAAACAAATTACTTTTATAGGCAAAGCAGCATTTTCCCTGCACTGTTTATCTGTCACAGGAAAAGAAGCTACAAGCACACAAAGGCTGCTTACTGGAAAAGATGAAAACATTTTGCTGCCAATTTTCTGTTGGAAAAAGTCGCTTTGGCGACTAATGAATAACGAATCTCAGCTAACAATGTCTGGAAGCATCTACACTTGGCGCACAACATACTTTATGACAGACAGAAATTAGGAAATTAAAACTCATTTTGTTTCTCAAAATTTAACTGTTTACACTTGAGGAAAAAATAATTGAATAATAATGCTTTTCTTGAGCAATTTTTTCCCTCCAAAAAATCTCTCCCGGTGCTTTCAAAATATCCTGCAGCCAAAAGGCAAAGACCGTGCATCTTAGCTAATTAGACAATAAGGCATGGTAGGCGTGAGCCACTTACACAATCACTTCCATTGTGAAATAAGTGCTCAGTCAAAGGGCCAATGTATGCAGGGCATGCTGGTGTACTCAGAGTCCCTGAGAGCACACACCACCACTGGGCACAAAGAATGGCCCTGGGCCTCCTGCTGGCTTCCTAGGCCCTGCCAGCCCCTGCTCGCCAGCCCTTTCTTGGCCAAGAACTATCTTAAAAGTCATTTTTTTTTTTGAGGAGTCACCTATTGGTAATGCTAGTCTCTAACAGGCCCCTGACCACTGATGCACCCCTCCTCAATTTCAGCTCAAATGAGAGCTTTAAAGAGTTAAGGCAAGAGCATCAGACAGTGCCCTGTGCGGTGAGGAAAGGAGGAAGGGGTGAGGGGGAGCCAGGAAGCTCAGACCTCTGCTCTCAAGGGCAGTGCTGCTGGGTCAAGGGGGCATCAGACACAAAGGCAGTATAGCCTAGAGGGCTGGATCTGAAGCCTGTTCCGGATTCAAATTCCAGGTCTGATACTAGCTTGGGCAAATTGCTACACCAATTAGCATCCCCCCACCCCCGCCCCAGTTTCTTCATGTATGAAATGGGCATATTTCCATATCTTCTTCACTGAATTATTATGAGGGAAATATTTTGTGAACCTTATAAGTGAGTTATTATTTTTATAAGAGCCAGAAGGCTTGGCCTCAGAAAACCTTCTAGAAATTAAGAGCTGGGAGCAGGTTTCTACCTTGGCCTACTGAAGCTGGGTCTACCCTTGCTCCATGGGGCACCAATCTGCTAGAAAAAGAAGACTTGGAATGGAAGCCTGGCTTCTGAGAAATTCTGAGTGCAGGAGGAACAGACAGACATGGCATCTGCCTCACCTTAGGGACACAGATGACCATTTAATATAGCATGGCATGTTTTGAACTATCCAGGCTTTCAAGAAGGAGGCAAACAAGAAATAGCTTGTCTTTGCTTCCTCTCTCTGCAGAGAAGAATCTGAGGGAAGCTGCTTGGGGCCCACATTGGGCAGGATGCCAGACACAGTTTGGTGGAAGGAGACTCAGGCTTAAGCTCTGCTCTCTCTTTAGCCCTAACTCTCCTGAAGACCTTGGGCGTGTTTCTTCTTCTCTCTGAGCTCTGACCTCCTGTTTGTAAAATGGGGATAATAATTCCTGTACTACCTGTCTGATTGAGAGGATGGATGTTTAAAAGGCTTTGAGACACATGAAATTCCAGATGGTGTGGGGCTATTACAATTCCCTCTGCAGAGACTTTGCTAAGGGCAAGGCCCATTCTCATACACGTGGATGTGCCAGGCTGGCCACCAACCTCAGAAATATGGATGGAGCAACTGGGGCTCTGGGGTCTCCCTGTTACTGCCTACCATAACAATTTTCTCTGTGCTTCAGGGGGCAGGGAGGACGCATTCCCCAGAACTTTGCTGGAGATTGGCCCGGTCTTTTCTCCATTCCCATATGGGCCACTACAAGCACCAATCACTCATGGCTGCCCCCTTGGTTGAAGTGGTTTTGAATTTCTCCAAATATTTCCCAGTGAGGGAGTCTGAACATCTGGTGGCCTGAGGAGCATCAAGTGGGGCTTTGGGGTCTACCAAAAAAGAGGAAGCGTGAGACGGGTAAGAATACTAAACCTAGACACAGGAGGCCTAGGTTTGAATCCTGCCTCTGATACATCCCAGTTATGTGACCATGGGCAAGTCACTTAACCACTCTGAGCCTCAGCTTCCTCATTTGTGTGAGAGGGATACCAGTAGTCATTACCTCACAGGACTGCTGGGTCAAGTGAGAGGAAGCATATGAAGTGCTTTATAAATGTCTACTGTTACCAGTTTGCACCATGAAATCCATGGCCAGCTCTTTGTGGCCAGTGCTCTGTTGGCAAGGGAAGGCATGGATCCTCCAGAGACCCCTTCCCAATTGAGGGCTTTTCCAAGCTTGCTCATGAAGAGAAAAAGGAGCCAGGTGGCTTCTCCTCCTCTTCCTGGCCATCGTGCCTTTGGATGGCATATCTAATGGCTGTAAAACAGCCCCCAAGCAGGAAGCATGAGAATGAGAAGCAAGGGGCCAGATATTCCACAAATGAGATGACCAGCCCCATGGATAACTGAGAGCTGGAATGTAGTAAATGAGTGACCTTAAAAACAAAGAAACAGACTTTAGAGAGGATGGCTAAATCATTCTTCCCCAGCTTGGCTAATGGAGCTGGGCCCACTTCCTGGGACGTCAACACTGGACACAGTGGGAGCAAATGGAGTCAGTGTCAGGATCCCAGATAGGGGATGATGTAGCTGACAGAAGGGCAGGATTCCTGCGAGATGGAGATCCTGGGCTCTTCTGACAGCAGCATTCAAATACTGACCTCAGGGTAGCCACCAACATCATGCACATCAATTCCAAGGAAGTGCCCGAGCCCATGAGGCATGAATACAGCACCCAGGTGGACCTTGGCCATGTCGTCCACATTGCCGGTCAGGATGCCGATGCGAGTGAGCTCCTCCAGGTGGACTCGGTCCGCCAGGCGGTGCATATCAGGCCAAGGTACTCCTGTGGAGGGAGAGAGACAAGCCACTTGGCAGCTCTAGCTATAAGTGGACCACAGTGATGCTCTAGTAGTTGAAAAGAGGCCTCCCATCTCTGAGGGTGTCTGAAAACATGTGAGGGGCAGCAGCCTGAACATCCTTGCCCCCAGACATTGCCATCAAAGTCACGCCTGGCCTCATCAGACAAGAATAAGCTCGCATTCTTAGCCTTTTCTGAAAGGGTTTAAGACACCTGGCAATCCTGCCCCATCACACCTGTGCACTCAACCTGGACCATGCCAGAAATGACACTTTAAACAAGGAGATGCTCCCACTATCTGTTTCTAGTGAGAATATGCTTCCCTGGCCTCTGGGAATGTGTAGATGGCTTAGCACAACTCATCCCCACTGCTGGAGACTTCACTCACAGCTCCTGGCACCTGTCGACAGAGGGTGGCTCATTACACCCTGGAACAAGCAACCGAGGGGAAAACTGGCCATTAAAAATAGGAGCTATCCATGAGATCTTCAGGTCAGCTCCAGAGTCTTCTCAGGATCAAATGTTGGTAGAACCCAGCAGGTGGTCTGAGGGCTGTGGGGTCATCCCCATGGGTAGGCCTATGATTCCCTGACTCCTCTTTCCAGCCTGAGATGCAGCTTCCCCCAAGGATTTACTTAAGCTTGCCTGGAATGGCTTCTATTTCCAGCCCATTCCCATGATAGCACAAATTCTAGAAATGTGCTCTCTGCTGTGAGCAACAGGGCAGCCACTAGTTTAAAGGACATCTTTTCTTGCTGTCTGGGGTCTAAGGAACTGCTTTATACTCCTCACTGACTTTGCAGGCTCTGTCCTGGCCTCAAGTGGGAGCTGACAGTGGATAAAAAAAAAAGGTCCCTCCACTTGGATGAAGGAGAGATATTTAATTTCTTATTACTAAATCTCAGTTGGTCAGAAAGGTGGAGTCTTTGTGCATGTGACTTTGGCTTTTTAGTTACAACCTGGAGAGAGGAACCTGGACTAGGTAACCTTGAGCTCCTCTCTTCTGGCAGTAGCTGAATCTCACCCGTAGAGCAGAACATGCCCTACTGAGGGAGTTGTTTGGGGGTTGGAGCTCACAGCAGAATGGGTGGTTTGGTGGGGGCTGGCTTTGCCTCCAGTGTCCCCCTGGGGATCTGAGTCACCCTCCAGAGTTTCTGCAGAGTGAAGGTAACTGGGCTAAGGTGCAGCTCCCTCCACCCGGACCTGGCAAGCACTGCTGTTGTTCAGGGCCAAAAACATCTGTAGCCCAGTCTGCTTCTCCCTTTGGGCTGGCCTGACCTGGCCTTATGGGGGTTATGGGAGCCCCAGAGCTGGGCAGCAAGTGCTGCTCCCTAGGATCCAAGATGTCCCTGCCCCTCCTAATCAAATCCATCTTTGTCTCATGTGACTGGGCAAAGGTCAACAGCCAAACAGCGTTCTAGGGGGAAAAACCCGCCCCCTAGGCAGAGGCGCATAGATTGGCCGCATTTCAAGTTGCTCCCCCCCCCCAACCTGAGACTGTTTTCAGCTTCCAGCTCCAATGGGGCCCCTTTCAGGTAGTTTCTGCGGGGCTTGTCCCAGGGAGAGAGATAATGGGGAAACGGGATGGAACCTGGTAACATCCGAGCTACAAGGGATCTCTGAGATCAAGGCGACCCTTTCATGCTTCATATGGGGAAACTGAGGTCTGGAGAAGGGAAGGGACTTAAAGTCAAACAGCAGGCCCTGGTGGAGCTAGCGGCTAGAACCCTGGTCTTAACCCGGCTCGGCATTCCTCCTACTATACTACTGTACTCTGTTTCCTCACAGGAGGAAGAGAATTAGAGTGGGATGGCAGTGAGAAGATAAAGAATAACAAAGGAGGCCTGTGTCCAGTGTCCACAACGAGGAGAAAAGCAAAGATTCTGCCAGTGGTCAATGCCCGGGTTCCCAGCTCCCCCATTTACCCACAGGACAACTGATACCTAGAAGCCCTTCTTTAATAATCCCCAGGCTCCACTCGCTCACTCCATGCCTGTCCCTCACTGTCTCAATCTCCCAGCCTTAGATTGGTCAGCCCTCACTCTCCCACAGTGAGATCCTCAGTCCCAGCGGTGGAGGGATCTTCTCTCTTTGTTCTCTGTGGGCTGAGTCCTACCTATCCCAGCCATCCGTCAACCCGCCCAAGCTTCCGGGGGCTGGGTCCGAACCTACTGCTTCCCATCTTCTCAGGGCTGAGCAAACACAGGAGGAGATGTGGTCTCACTGTTTCTATCTCTTATCTCCTATATTTTTCCTTGAAACTTCCTGAGGGCAGGACTTATAGGCCAGAGCCCAATATAACCAACTTTAAGAACCACCCAGACCATTGGACTAGAATTTATAATGGAATTTGCTAGAATCAAGTTGGGGGATAGCCTGTTTTGTCTAGGGCCTGAGGCCAGGTTCTGACAATAGATAGGAGGATGAAACCTGGTAAGTGGGAGAAGGACACTGGGTCTGTTGGGGTTTCACTTGCTCTTGGGGACTGCACCGGGACCAAATCTCTGGAGCTACTATCCACCCAGTTGGAGGGGTGTAACATTGAGGGCTCCAAGACATTGAGGACACCAAGGGGAGGGGCTAGGGTCCCACTGATCACTCAATTGCTCCAGGAGGACTTGGCCAAGAGGGTTAATATCTTGGAGCCTGAGCTCAGGTTGTAAAAATAGGGCAGGGGTAGGGGTGGAGTCTGACTTTCCAACTGCTCAGGGAGTCACGTGTAGAAAGTTGAAAGCAGGTGTGTCTCATGACACTCCCACCACCAAGCCCAAGAGTGTCAGATTCTAAGTCTTCCCCAACTGCTAAAATTTGCACACTTTAAAAGAGAGGAGGTTTAGAATGAAACTTTTAGCTCTCTAATTGCAAGCAGCTCTCTTCTTTAAAGTTTTAAGCTGGAGGGCACTGACAAGAGGTCCTCTCTTGGCCAGCCTGAAAGTATTCAGGGTAGCTCATTTCCCTCAATTAAGACCTTGGCTTCTTCCCCAGCTCTAGCAAACCCAATCTGCCTTGAGCCCAGGGCTCTTTGGGTAGGAACTAGTCTCTTTTTCTACAGTGAAGCTGGACACCTTGGAAAGAGCAGGTAATAGGTCATAGGAATGGAGTCTTTGGGATCCCCATCTATCTGTCCAGGACCCTGGGCACAAGCTGCTGAAGTCAGGCTGAGTAGGGGGGGATATTTGGCTACAAAGGATCATTTTCAGTATAGGACACTGAGAGGTCTCATTCCCCACATTGGGCCTTTGACTCTGGCAGAAAGAAGGGCACTGTTTATGGCAGGTGAGGTTGGTTACTGGTGCTTTCAACACAGAGAACCCAGTTAGTTCTGTCTCAAGAACACACTGCACCAACGTGGTGTATCGGGGAATCACTTCATGTACCTTACGTTTCAAACTGTACTGTTTACCAGAGGATTTCCCCAGCTCTAGGCCTTTGCTCATGCTTGTCCCCTATGCATAGAATACCCCTAAGATCCCTTATTGATAATCCTACCCATCCTTCAAAATCAAAAGGGAAGTCTCTGGTTCCTCTGGTTGAAAATGATGCCCCCATTATTCAATTTCCAGTCATTTTATAATCCTCTTCCATGCTCACTCTAGTTTAATTTGTATTGTTTATCTGTGTGCCCATCTTCTACCTCTCTATTAGACTATAAACTCCTTGCAGAGACAATTATGCCTTATTTACTCCTTTTATATCCCCCCCATCACTGAGCATCGGGCCCTGCACACAGTAGAGAGGTACTCAGTAAATGTTAAATGAATGAGTGATCAATTCATCATTACTCATGTTTTTAACCCACTGAACTTGTGTTTTGGTAGTTCCACAATCTGATGTTAAGAGTGAAGGTGGCATAGTCAGAGAAATGTGTCAAAGGGCAGGGCTATAAGCCAGTTCAGGAGATCAGTCCTGATAAATAAAGAGGAGAATGTGAGCATGTGGGCACTTTCAGGCCGGTTTTTCCTGGTACAACTAACCTTGTACGACTTCAGTTCCCTGGGAATCTTTAATGTGAACTGTCTTTCCAATTCCACACATAGGCATACGCTGTCTGACTTTGAACTTGACATAGGTATATTTGTAAACAATATCTCAGTTTAAATTAGGGCACTGCCAGCTTTCTACTTTCTTTCTACTTTCCACTTGGGCTCCCAGTGCCTGGGGCAGTCTCATGCCAGCTCAGAGGAAGGGTCTGGTGGTATGTGGCAGTGAGGCTCTGATGGGGTATCTCCTACAGACAATACAGACAGACATGGCTGATGACGTCTGAGTGTCTATTAACTTTTGCCAAACACACTTAAAGTTGAAACATGGCTTGGGAAGAGCAGCTCTATTGTTATTTTACAAAATACGGTTGATAGGGTGAAGCTGATACAATTCTTAAAGACCTTCTCTTTGGAGAACACATGAATTAAGTTAGAGCAAATAGGTGATGTTGATAACTGCTTGGCCTGAGGGCACACTGATCCCTTCTGCTCTGCAAAGGAACTGAGGACAAAAGTCATCCACTTAGCCTGGGTGTAGGAACATAGTAGAGGCTGAGGAAGTTTGTCTGGGACAGACTGTGGGAGTGAGACAGGCATTAAGCATGATGGTACCCAATCTCAAGGTCATACCCAGGCCCAAATGTAATACTTGAGCAAGGGGTAAAGAAGCTAAGCTTGAGAGGAGAATAAGGAGAGGAAAGAGGGACAGAAGAGCAGAGTAGCAGGAAAGAGAGAAGGAAGATGGAGAGAAGGTGCCCTGAGGTAGGAAGAGGGATGGAGCGAGAGCCATAGTCACATCTTCCCTGGCCAAGACTGTCTGTGCCAGACTTCAGTGGGCTTGCAAGGGTGCCTAGGATGTTATGCACCTCCATTCCCAGGCTTCTGTAAGCCTTTTGGTTTCCCCATAGTCCCTTAAAGCTTCTTCTTCAATAACCCAACCTAGTGTCAGCTGAATTACAATTCTGTATAGGAGCTCTAAGTGATGTGTGTTTGTTTTGAGGGGAATGGGGGCAGCTATAAAGTCCAGGAGAAAGTGAAGGAGTTGGGGAGAGGAAAGAAAGAAGCTTAGCTGGGGGAAATCCAGAGAAAGACAAACCCTGCCAATGTGACATTGCCCTCACTGAATATTTTAAATCCCAGACACATCCATACTCAATATCAGAGACACTGGGTGGACTTCAGATAAAGACAACATAGTTAAGAACTAAGAATTCATGGCAGCAACCCCTTTTTTATTGTGATTTGGGGGGAAAGCACTTCGTAACTACTGAGAACTTTGTATCCAGACTTTGAGCAGGACGTGGAAGCATGACGCTGGAAGGGGCAGGTGTGAGGGTAGACTATGACAGGATGATGTGCTAATGTGAGTTAGCCAAGGTCACTGGAAGCCCCAGGGAACATAGTGTTGTACCCATGCCAAACTTGGTCAGTATTAGGCCAAAAAGGGTTGTATTATTTGGGTGAAAAGCCTACTATACCCTCCACCAGATGGTCCCACAGTACCCCAGGAGTAAGGCAACTGGGGAAAGTTCACCATTACCATCTATAGAGGGTGGAAACAGTCATTAAAATTTCCAAATTGCCCTTCTGTGTCAGATCAATGGTCTAGTCAGTCCTGCATCTATTGGGGGGATGTTTGCTGGAAAAGCCCATGCCACCATCAATACATTCTTATTTTGTAAACTCAGATTTTTGGGTCTGATGGGACCTGGATGGGTCATCCTGCCTAATTTCCTAATCAGAGCTGATCAAATCATCCCTTGTCCTCCATAGTGTCTTCTGCTTGATGCACAGCCTTCTTTCCAACTTCCTTGTCCTTAAGCCTACAGTAAAGAAAACAAGCAGGGCAGATTGAAAATCTTCTGGTTGCCCTGAGGAGTCCAGATTCTAAAAGGAATGAAGAAGGAGGCCTTGGAAGACTGAGTCTCCTTTCATTAAGCCATTGAAGGGAAGCAAAGATCTTCCCTTCCCCTGCCCTCAGCCCCAGCTCAGGAAGTGGGAATGCTCTTGGGGCCTCAATACCTTGTGTGGAGATATCATGGGGTTTATGGCTTTCAAACCTGCTGACCCTAAAGACAACAGAGTCACTCTTGGTGTGAGCCTTTGGGGCCAATTGGAAGAAGTAAAGCCATGGACTGAACTGGGACCCCATGGGGTCAAACTGCAAAGGTCATACCTCTCCACGATAGGCTATCAGCCCATCACAGATATACAGGATCATATGCCAGAAACATGAGCTCTTTCCTAACAGGATCTGCTTGCGGCAGCAGCCCCTCTCAGGACTTATAGCTGGAGCCTGGGGGCAAGACCAGCTTATATTCTAGCTACACCTTTCTGGTTACCTGGGAGGAACTAAGCCCAGCTTTAAACCTGAACAGCCCAGACAATCAAGGAAGGTGAGGTTTGGAGCTGAGTGATTCAAGACAGGATGTTTACATGCTCTCTGATGCCCTAAAGAGTGGCCAACCCCCTTCCACTCAGTACTATGTAGACTTGGAGAGTCTCAGCATCTCATCAGAAACCTGCAGAGCAGGCATGGGTGTAAGAACAGTTTGTTGTCTCCTCTTTCCCCGTGTTCCCTCTCCTCATTGTCTTCCTGGGGCCTTGGGGAGGAAAGAGTTTCTCTTAAAGAGCCCAAAATGATTTTGTCAGTTGAACTTTGGGGCCCAAAGTAACCCCAGTCTACCTTTCCTTGAGCTGGATATGGGTCCCTACACAAGAATCTCTTGCACCAAAAAAGCATCCTTAAAAAATGCAGCTCTGCTTGGGGTATGCCAGATACCATCTGGTATAATGGGAAGAAGTCTAGCCTGGGAACTGAGGGATGTGGGTTTGAGTCCTAAGATTTTGGACAAAATCACCTATTTTGACTTCAGGTTTCCTCGCCTGTTAAATGGAGATCACAGATCTTTTGCTGTCTCCCTCACATTGGGGCTTACAAATCATAGTTTCAGAGCTGGAAGGGGCCTGGGAGATACACTAATTGCGCTCCTTCGTTTAAAGATGAGAGAGGAAATGACTTGCCTGACATCCCATTAGTAATAAAGTCAACACAGCTGGGATTCAAACCCAGGTCCTCTGACCCCCCATCCGCCCCCCCACCCCCACCGCCACCCCGGAGCTCTTTCATTACCAAATTACCATGATGCTCACGGATGTGAAAATGGGGTGGAGACTGCAAAGAGGTCAAGGACCATTACTACATGCAAATAGGCTATTAAGATTCACAGTACCAGGCTAATGGAGTCTCCAGGGGCTCAGGCCACTTATAAAATAAAATAAGTTCAAGCCTAGTTCAAATGGCTCCCAGGTTTTAGAGATGGGTATGATCACCAACTCATTGACCAGACAGCCCCTTCTTTCCACTCCTGCAGCTAGCTTCCTGGAAGAGGATCACTCTCTGTGAAGCCTGAGGTATCTGGACTTTCAGGGCCTCTCATGACCATGGCAGCTCAGGCAACACACATGTCAAATCACCTCTTTAATCCAGCTCTCTCACTGGAGGAACAGAGTCACTGCAGCTCTGACCTATCCAGTGTGAGTCGCTGTCCAGGAGGCAGGCCTGACTCGGGACACAGGAAGCTCCTCTTCTCCACTGACACCCATGTGACCTCTCAATCCGACTCCTTGCTCATGAACAAGTGACCAGGGACAGCAGGACACCCTTAGCCTCAGATACTGCTTCTGTGCTCCCAGCCAGGCATGGGTAGGGATCCCTAATCTGCCCCTGGTGGTGGTTCTATGTTATCCTCTCCAAATTTTCCTTGACCTTGCTCTCTTCTCTACAGCCCCTTTTCTATGCCATAAAGATATGGGGGAGCAGTGTTGGCAAGCAGGGAGAGTTTCTCAATACTTTTAACTCTTAAATGGTCTTGAACCAGAATTTAAGAACTCAGTTAAAGGAACTAGCAGTGCATTCGACACTCCTGAAATAGAGACCCCAGATCTGTGGCCTGGGAAACACTCTTGAACCAGCCAAAAGAGCAGTTTATCATTCTGCCATTCATGGGTTGAGGTAGTCTTCTTGTGCTTTATTTACAATTCTTAAACATGCTTAGAGACTGGCTAGGTCCTGCAAGCTGCAAACATAGACCTGCAAGCTTGATGTGGCCTTGCACTTTTGGAAGGATGTACCAGGTGAGTCTCTATTTGACAAAATATGCTGATCATTTTCCTACTCTTTCGATCCTGCCCTCCTCCCCACCCCTGCAACCTGTGTCAGGGCTTGTGACCCTGGCTTGGCTCACTTGGTACACAATGGTGGCTACCAACCACATGTCCCTGTTGCAGCACATGCTTTCTAAAAGTGCTGACCTCTTCCTATGGCAGGCACCGCAGTGACCCTGAATTCTCACATCAAATACTCAAGTTTAGGTATACCATTGGGTTTTCATTTTTTTTCCTCCTGACACTGTTCCCACACCTTCAAGAGAACTCTGCCCATCATAGTGATGGGGCAGCTAACCAGAATACATTGCAATTCACTTCAATTTACTGTTTCATAGGATTTAATGCTAGACAAGCTCTTAAAGACCATGTAGTCTCCCCCTACCCCATTTTATGGCTGAGAAAGAAGAAAACAAACATTTATTAAGTATCTACTATGTGCCAGGCATTGTGCTAAGTGCTTTACAAATATCTTATTTACTCCTTATAGCAACCTTGTGAGGCTATTATGATCCACATTTTACAGCTGAAGAAACTGAGGCAGACGTTAAGGGTTAAGAGGCTTGCCTGGGGTCACACAGCTAGTGTCTGAGGCTGGATTTGAACTCAGGTCTTCCTGACTCCAGGCTTGCACCACCTAGTTGAGGAGAGTGAATGTAACCTGTTCAAGCAGAAAGTAGCTAAGCTGGCCTTCAAACCTCTGAAACTCCAATTCAGATCTGAATCTGGTTCTCTTTCCATCATTCAGATCTGAATCTGGTACTCTTTCCATCATGTCGTCAGTCTGAAGTTCAGTCTCAAACTGAATTCAATTGAATTCATCTAAATTTAACACAAGTCGGTCACCAACCTCAAGCTCATTCTCTCTTTCCTGCTCTCATTAATGAGTTGAAATAGACTAGGTCTTTCCTTTGAAGAGCTAACTAGGAAAGTGTTTTTTTTTTGTTGTTTTTTTTTTTTACAAGTCATCCCTAATCTCACATCACTTCAGGGGATTGTCTTTTTAAGTTCCAAAATATCTTTCCCAAACAGCTTTACAAATTTTCCTACCATCAATCAAACCAGACCCAAGGCATACACCCAAAGGTCTTGACAATTGCTACAATCACTCCTGGTGTCTCTGAGCCTACCCCACTACCCCATCTTCTCCCCCCTTCCATTCCATTTTGTCCTGCTGAGTTCAAGCCAAAGACCTTGGATGATTGATATAGGGAAGCAAGCATTATGAAGAGGAGCCAATCTTGTGAAGCCCTGACTTCAAACGCATGCCCACCCGCTTAATTTCATTAGCTGAACTGGCATTTGGTAAGCCAAAAGCTTAATGAGAGCCCTGGTCTTTTGGGGGAAAAGAGAAAAAAGCGTGGTAGAAAAGCAAACAGCCTGACCATCGGATCAAGGGGCTAAGGTAGAGACCGCCAGGGAAGCACCAATCCCCTGGGTGAGCTTCCTTCCTGCTGTGTAGATCTGGTGTCTTCCCAGAATTCCAGCCCCTAAGCTTGGCTGGGCCTTGCTTTTTGAACCGCTCACATTGGAGATGCTTCCCCCCACAGGGTCTCACACAGTGCTTCCTTGGCTGCTGGCTTTTTTTTTTTTTTTTTTTTGCATGTGTGTGGTTATAATTGTGACAGTGATTAAACCACAAAGAACTTGGCCCCTTTGTCTGGCCCGGATGGCGATTACAACACAAACACACAGCAAACAACAAACTGTGGCAACGTTGTGCTAATTTCTCTCTGAATGTGTTAAGGTTATACTCCAGCCGCAGGGCCTGGTGCTGAGGGTGAAAGGTCCCGATCTCCTAACACAGTCTCAGCTGCCAAGTCATGCAGCCTGGCCTGTGGTGACTGGGTGGCAAGACTCGACAGTCTCGAATATCTCGTGAGGCTCCAGTCCACTGGGGCCACTCTAGACCTGTCTTTTGCTCCTTGAGACACAGGCTAACTGAAGGCATCCAGGTGGCCGGAGCAAGCTCAGGAGTTAGAATACATCAACTCTGCCCTCACATTCCCCATCCCAGGGACTAATTCTAATACTCCTGGGCAAAGGCACAGTGGAATACATCTCTTATGTTGGCATAAACTCTGGGGTAGACATAGCCTTGGGCACTGAGTGACCACTTTTATGAACTGCATGTTCACAAGAGTAGACAGCACCCTGCAAAGCCAGCTTAAGACCAGACCAGGAACAGCATCTATATGTGAACTCTCCAGCAACAATATAAGCATTGCCAAATATAATTACTTCATCCTAGTTTACTTTAGACTTCAAATTCATACCTTGTTAGCTGTGTGACACTGAGAAAAATCAATGAACTCGAATCTCAGTTTCTTTATCTGTAAAATGGGCTTGGTAAGTGTTGTAATATTTACCTCATAGGGTTGTTGTAATGAAAGTGAACACTAAAGGGCTATCTAAACCTGAGCTACTGTGATTATTGACAGATTGTTCATCCATATTGATACCTTTTTATATTTCTTCTAGTGCTTGCACTTTCACACTCCCCCCACCCCACATATATATAGTTTCCTCTTCAATTCCCAATTCATCAACTCATCTTTTCTCTTTTTCTTTTCTTTTTTTTTCTTTTTGCTAATGTACTTGTATCCTCAATAGACAACCAAGAGCCAAACAAGCTGCCTTAGGGTTCTACATGTGAATTTTCTGCCCGCATGGATCTGACTTTCTGTTTTTAATGGTCTTCCCTTGCCTCTCCTTGCTCCCCACTTTCCTTGTTCGTAAATTTCAGTTCCTTAAGGTACGGATCATTACACAATTCTTCATGTAATCTCCACAGATGCAGCCCAAAGTACTCTTCCCACTAGAGGGAAACAGTAGATATCTGGTTCCTGTCAGCTCTCAAGATGCCAGGGAAAGGCTCACCATGGCATTTTATTTTTTGTTAATAACATTTTATTGGTAGCTTTTGTTTTGATACCACCTACATTCCCCATTGTATGTATCACATACCCCCTGCCCCCAAGTCCCACTAGAGCCATCCTTTATTAAGAGCAGTATTTATATCAGGCCTTCTAAACCTGGGGTTCGTGAACTTAAATAAATGTTTTACAATGATTTCGATATCATTACATATCATTTTCCTTTCTAATATAAACTTCCTTTGTAATCCTATTCTGAGGATTCCATAGGCTTCTCCAGGCTGCCAATGGGGTCCATGACATAAACAAGATTCAGATCTGCAGGTCTACAGAATTTCCAGCAGGGTCTAGGTGTTTGTCATTATGGAAAGGAGCATGTGTCCTGATGACATAATCATGAAAACATGGCCCTTCTTTAAAGGAGGAGGTGACAATGAAGAATGCATTGGATTTTCAGAGACCACTATGCACATAAAGAAGGGTTGAATCAACCCCATTTGCAAGGTCTCACATGTTTAGCCCCATTTCCCCAAATGTGCTCAATTTAGAGCACAGGGAAATGTCACTGGTTTTCTCTCCTCATATAAATTCACAAGAGAACACTCTTTGAGCTGTGAGATCTGAAAATCTTCTACCTGATTCTCAACAATGCCTGGGCACTATCCGGTACTGAATCATCACCCATGAACTTCCCATGAAGAACGAAGCCTGGGGCAGTGGGTGGAAGGTAGGGAGTGGGGACAGGTATGGAAACAGGGGGCCCACAAAGCACTTTTCAACGTACTTATCTTGCCAAGAATGGAAGCCAGAGATGCTGATCTGAGCATCGTTTCACAATGTTTATTTTACAAAGAACAAGGGCTTTCTCCCAATTCCTTTCTTCTCCTTTCAATGGACAAAACTGCCATCAATCTGACCCAGAATTGGTAGGAGTACTGGGCTAGACACAATAATAAGTCTGCAGTGAACCTGAATGCTTGAAGAGGTGGATTTCAATAAGGGCTAATGTCTCACATGTCAGATCCTCATTGACGTGGAGATGTGTTAGGGAGTAAGCTTGCCAGGCCTGGAGCAGGGGGATGGAGAAGGTGACCTCACTTCAAGAAGTTTCTCTTCCCACACCTCCTGTCAAAGCCTGACTGCTCAGCATCAGCAGCTCAGACAGACCCTAGCTCGGTAACTCTCGCCAAGCCTGGCTTTGTCAGAACAACAAAGGAGGGGGGAACAAGCTTTTCAGTCTCTAGCTAGGGAAGTAAAGACAATGGATATGTTTTTGTTGTCCTGGCCTGCCTGCTCCTCTCCAAGGCCCCTTTACACAACCCACACAGGCTGGGTTGGTAGAAACCAATCCCTCACAGCAACTCTGGGGCCTATCTGGAATGGCTTCCTGTTTCTGAGACTTTATGGAAACAAATATCACCATCAATCAAACACCATTCCCGGCTGGCCGGTTCAAGGCTGACAGCAACCACAGTTTCAGTGGGGATCGAGACAGCTTGTTAAATTGTTGAACCATGGGAGGGAGAGGGGGAGACAGAGGAAGGGAGACAGAAAGAGGCAGAAAGGGGGGCTGCTGAACAGTTGCCAGTCTGACCTAATGTGGCTGTTCCTCAGGAACCCTTCTCAGGACAAAGAGGTCATTTCATCTGAGCTCCAAACAAGAGGCTTTTTGGGAAGAGGGGTGGTATGTATGTGTGGATCCCCCAAATGCCACAGGAGGAGTGGGGTGAAAAATCTGGCAAGCTATTATGAAAATGTTGTCCTGTCCCACTTAGTGGGAGGGTTGCAAGGGATTTTCACAGGAGGGATTCTAAAGCAGTCACTCACTAAAACTTGAAGATGGGAAGGGGAGAAGGACAGGAAACCAGCTGGCAGGCAGAGAGCAGTGGATGGGCTGTGTACATGAGAAAGGTGCAGCCAAAACTGCAGTTAGCCCCTGTGAGTTCTAAGTGTTTTGGGAACCTCAGTGCCCAACAGGGCAAGGATGAGATATTTATGAGTTGAGGAAGAGATGCCTCCCCAGCCCCCTTCCTCAGGGCTCAGGTCCGGCCCCTTAGGACAAAGGAGTAAGAAAATGGTAGTGATGCTCAAGCCTATATCCTGTTCCTTAGCACTGTGCTGTGGCAAGGGACAGACCCCACCCAGAAAGCCACTGAGCTCATCCCCCAACACATGTTTTGACATTTTGAGGATGTGACTTTTCAGCTTAGAACAAAAAAAAAATTATACCCACTTGCTGCCATTGTAACAAGTTCCAGATACGTCATGGCATCTCAAGGAATCAGACAGATATGACTTTAAAAGTACAAACCCACATGTATGAAAAATGTGTGTGTGCTTTAAATTCCATGACTGCTTCAAAGATGATTCTCAAACATCAGCTGGTTCCCTTACCCAGATCTTTAAAAATGACTGTCACTGGGGCAGTTAGGTGGCACAGTGGAGAGAGCACTGACCCTGGAGTCAGGAGGACCTGAGTTCAAATCCAGCCTCAGATACATAAAACTTACTAGCTGTGTGACCCTGGGCAAGTCACTTAATCCCACTGCCTAGCCAAAAAAAAAAAATTAAATTAAGTTTAAAAAAAAAAAAAGACCATCACTTAACAGTGACCTTAGAGGGTAAGAAATAGGGAAGAATTTTTGGCAGGTCCTCCAGGTTCTCTGCAATGAACACTTGCAATTGAGACAAATAAAGACTATAGAAATAGATCTTTAGTCCCAAATCCTATACCCAGTTACAAACACTGCCCACATCATATTGATGAATCAGCAGGGCCAGTCCAGTCACTCACCTGTCTCCATTATCAAAAGCTAATGGTGGCTAGGCTTCAGGACCAACTTCCCCACACCTTACATTTTAATTGCCTGGAAGCCTGAATTGTCTCCAGCAATGTGACTGGCTACAGTGATCTAGCCACACTCACTCACAGCTGGTGGAGTCAGTGATGCGATGCAGGGTGAGGCTGGAGTCAGGAGGGCAGCTTGGGTACAGGGTCAAGGCTCTGTGTGTGGCTGTGACAGTATTGATTAAATACTCAAATAAAATATACCTTCCAAGGGCCATTTGCTACAAACCACAAATGAATAGGAAATGGACATCTGTTTTTTGACCTCAGCTTTTCTTGATCTTCCAAAGCCTGAGATCCTAAAAGCCAGCTCCCAGGGATGCTGGAGACAGAATCAAAGTAGGTCTGTGACCATAATAAGAATAGGTAGATGAGAAATATCGTTCAGAAGCTGTAGGTAATAGAAGAACATATGTATATGTTATATGTATGTGTACACACATATATATATATATACACACACATACAAACACATAAAAGATGTGTATATATACATATACGTGCATTTTACACACACACACACACACATACACACACACTGGTGGCTGGCAACAGGTACCCTAAAATTGTGATAGTGGAAGTGATAGCTTCTAGCCAAGGGAAGACGTGGGAAGAGGAGAGACAGCAGCAGCAGAGCATGGTCTTCCATATCCCATGAAGAAGGCTTTAAGGGTAATCTGTAGAAGACAATGGGGGAGAATGACAGGGCAAGTTCACAAGGTGGGTTCTATGTGGCCTTAGCAGAAGCAGAGAAAAAAAAATTATCCCTTTGAGCAAAGACAGAGCCTCCAGGTGGCAGTGTCAATGGTGCAGGTAAGCGTGCAAAGAGTGTGGAGGCAACATCACCAGCAAAGGGAAGCAGACCATGCAAAAGAGGAGGCAGGCACTCCAGGAAGGGAAAGAATGTGACTGAGTTTGTGGTGTTTGAGTGAAACTGATACATGATGAATTCAGCTCTTGTGGACATTCTGTGGTTGGTTTGGTGGTGGGAAAAGAATTGTAAAAATGTAAATACATAAATACCATCCATAATAATAAAAATATTTCTTAAAAAAAAAAAAACCTCTGGACAGAGTGAGCCCTTAGCAAAAGCATGTTGTCTTCGGTGACTTCCATTTCCTTTACTGCTCTCTTGCACTAGGACCTTGTGACTCTCATGCTGACCCCAGCTGCACACCATCATCCTTCCCTTGACCTCCACTAAGACTTACCAGTTCTATATCTCAACCCCTTAGGATCAGACTCTCTGGAGTACAAAGGCAGCACAATACTCTCAAATCATCCTAGTTTATAATTTCAGTGGCATCCCTGACTCTTCCCCAACCCTGATTTCCCATCTCCAATTAACTGCTGAGTCCTACTGAGTGCTCCACCACATTACCCTTTTCCTCCTCAGACCACCACTTCATTCACTGACCAGTGGCTCCACTCACTAGAATGCCTTCTATCAGGCTCTCTGCCTTCAGTGTCTCCTCTCTTCAATCCTTTCTCCACATAGCTGATAAAATCGCCTTTTTATGGCACAGGTCTGACCTATGACTTTCCTTCCTATTTCTGAATCAGTCTCTTTCTCTGAAAAGGGACTAATATACAGTATGATAAACACATATCATTATTACTAAGCACTAATGAAGTGCTAGGGAAGTAAATATAAAGTAATTTGGGAAGGGAACTAGATTGGGAGCTCCTTTTGCCTCTTTTTGTAGCTCCAGCTCTTAGTACAGTGTCTGGCACACAGTAGGCACTTAATAAACATTTACTGACTGACTAACAGAGGAAATGATTCTTGACTTGGGCCTTGAAGCTCCTTTCTCAGCTTCCTTTGCTCAGTCATCATCCATATCATGCTCTCTAACCGTGGATATCTCCCAAGGCTCTGTCCAGGCCCTCTTTTTTTTTTTTTCCCCCTTTTCCTACTCTTTCAGTGACTTCATCAGCTGGCTCCCATATCTATATATCCAGCCCGAATTTCTCTTCTGAGCTCCTGTGTCACAATACTAACTGCCTTTTGGACATTTCGGGGGATAGCCCACAAACACTCCAAACTGAAGTGTCTAAAATGGAAGCCATTATCTTTCTCTCCAAATGCCCCCACCCCTTTTCTGAACTCTGTTATCTCTGTCAAAAGCACTATCTTCATTCTCACCACTGAGGGTCACAACTGCAGTATGATTCTTTACTCTTCATGGTCCCTTACTCCGCACATCCAAGCAGTTGTCCAACCTTGCTGTTTGCTTCTCCACCATGTTGCTGCCATTCATCCTCTTCTTTCTACTGTGAGAAATTATTTCTCTCATATTTAATAACTAATTATTGAATCAGGACCAAGGTTTTTCCCCTTTTCTACTTCCTCATTCAGAAATCAACCAGTGTGGTAAATCTCTCTTAGAGATTTACGCAGGCCAAGATCTAATCAGACATTAAGAGAAATTCTAAGTTTGGGCTAATGGGTGTATTTCTGCTCATTATGTTTGCTCAGACAGGTCTGTGGAAAGGTTGATTCTCCCTATTATCAAGAAGGTGATTTATGGAAATTGATGTCTCTTTGACCAAGATTTGAGTGACCTAAGTCATGTACCCCAAGATCTTCATTTTAATATAGCTCACACCTACCATTGCGTTAACGCATCCGAGTTGACTGCCACCCCTCAGGAACACCGACTCTTTAAAGGGCATTATAAACTGTGATCCCACCACCATTAGGGGTCTTTGGTCTAAAAGAGACAGCCAAATGACCATCCTTTTTTTTTTTAACCATCCTTTTATTAATAACCTGCTCTTATTAATAAATTACTAATAAAATGATTAAATTACCCAGAAACTATGTCTTTCGAACCTTTTTAATCATCACCTTCTTACACAGACACCACTCTAATTCAGAAACTCAATCCCTTTTGCCTGGACTGCTACAACATCATAATTGGTCTCTCTGCCTCAAATCTGTCTCTACTCTCATCCATCCTTTATACAGGTATCAAAGATATTTTCTTAATACACACATCTGATTATGTCATCTTTCCTTGTCCCTCACTCAATAAACTCTAGTGGCTTCCTATTATCTCTATGATCAAGTAATGTGTCTCTTTGGCACTTAAAGCTCTTCATAACCTGGCATCTTCCCACCTTTCCTGTTTTCTTATCCATCACTCTCTTTCACATATGCTATAGTTCATTCATATTGGCCTATTTGCTTTTTTTACCTTTAAGTTTTATTTTTAGTTCCACATTCTGTCCCTTACTCCACCCACTGAGGTGAGAAATATGATACACAATATACACATATAGTCATGCAAAACATATTTATGCATTGACCAAAAAAAAAAAAGCAAGAAAAATAAAGGAAAAAAATATGCTTCAATCTGCACTCTGAGTCCACCAGTTCTCAATGTGGAGAAGAGCATTTTATATCATGAGTCATACCGGCCTATTTGTTGTTCCTTCCACATGCAACACTCTGTCTCCCATCTTCAAGGCCTCAATGCCTGGGATGCTCTTCTTTCCTGCCTCTTTAGAATCCTCAGTTTCCTTCAAGACTAAGCTCCACTCCCACCTTCTGCAAGAGGCCTTTCTCAGCCTCCCTGAGCTGTGAGCGCCTTCCCTCTCCTCTAAGGCTAACTCTGTACACACCTTATATGTTGCTTATTTTGGTACATGTCATCTCCCCTACGGGATTGTAAGGTCCTTGATGGCAGGGATTATTCCTGATTTTTTCATGGTGAATACCTAATAAATACTTATTGATTGAATTATTGAAGGCTGTCCCGATTGTCCAGCTGTTAGTGCCTTTTCCTCCAAAAATTATTTTTGTACATATATATATGCATATACCCCATATATATGCATATATACACACATATACCCCTTTCTTTCTCTCTCTCTTTTTTTCTCATCAACCCAATAGAATATAAGCTCTTTGAGGGCAAGAAGTGTTTAATGTTTATATCTCTAGTGCCCAGCATGATGCCTGACACGAAACAAATGCTAATAAATGTTTACTGAATGACTGACTGAAGAACGGGAATGGTTTTGAAGAACTGCTAAGAAGAGGAATGCATCTTAGGTAGAAGGGAAGAGTGTTCAATGAATCCATGCTACTGTGATAACGAAAAAGTCAAAGGATTGCTTCTACCTTTCCTCCCTTTTGCCAGCTCAAGTAACAGTGACTTTCTGGAGATAATGCCACCAACTCCGCTAACACAATGGGGTGAACTTTGGTGGTAGTTTTGACACACTTGTGGGAGGAGCTATTCTGGGGCAGGTATGTAGGGCCAGCCTTCTGGTTAGGGGTCCTGATCGGCAGACAAGGCCCCCAGCAGCCCTGCTCTGTGTACGTTCACTACAGCATCTAGGCACCCTTTGTAAGGCACAAGCCCTGTTGCTGTTGCTTGCTCCTTGAGGATGACAGACAACTAAGGAAAGTGAGTTTAAAGCCATTTGTGCATCTGGAAGATCTTGGGGCACCCCTGGATATCGAGAGATACCAGCAAGCACCTCAAACCTGGGCTAAAACACACAACAATTAATAATAGTCTACAGCAACCCTAACTGGAGATGAGGTAGTGGTGCCTCAGTTCATTAATTTCCCAGCCCACAAGAAGACCTACATCTTCTATCACTCCTTATTCTCAGTGCCTAGCCATTCCAACTCTGCCTCTTACACAACAGTGAGGAATGTACCCTCAGCCAAGCAGGACCATCTGTGGTCAGTGTCTCAACCTTTTCAGTTTTGCTGGGCTATCATTCCACCATATTCATTTCTCAAACTTCAGGAGCAGAAGTTTGGATTGTGTATTAGCACAATTTTTTTTGCCACCCCTGGAGAATTTGGTGTTATTTCAATGATTTATTTATTTATTCAATAATTTATTTTTTTCCTTGGAAGGTAGAAGGGGCTAGATGTACAAAATGTAGAACTGTGTGTATCTTGGCTCAGGCACTAAGCATAAAAAAAATTTCATGTTTTGCTAGTATGTAACTTTGGGTCTTCCGAATATTCTGGAGTCATTGCCTGCTAATGGACTAGATCATGGCCAACCTAAGCAATAAAAAATTAGTCACATGAGAAAAGAGTTCTTCTCTTAGTCCCATGCTACAGAAAGGCTGATAGATCAGCTTAACAACAGTGTTTGTATGGCTTTTAGTGAAATACTTTTAATTATCCTATAAACAACAGTGTTAGCTCACAACCTCTCCCTTTTCTTGTCCTACAAATGCCCAAGATGGAAAAAGACCCAGAGATTTATGACACCAAGATTGAGGATTGTCTTTTGAGGGGGTTAGGGCATTACAACTTCCCACATAGGTAGAAAAAAACACTCCTTGGCCACTCTTCTGGGTTCCTGGTACAGCCAGTTCTGCATTCACTGTGGACCTAGTAAACTGAAATCCACAGATAATCCATGAAGCCTAGAACAGGTAACAGCACCAACTTTCTCCTAACCAACTTCTGGCCAGAATTATTCAACAGGAAGAAAAGGGGTGATTTGGGGTCCCAGCTCTTCTCAAGGCCCCGGGGGCTGGGGGGGGGGGGGGGGGGGGGGGGGAAGGGTTGCCCATCCAGGGAAGAGGAAAACTGGGCTAAGAGAGTCCACAAACTAGTTAACTGGCTTCTGAAGCAGGAAGCTGACCCTTCCCTATGAAATAACAGGGGGCCATTAGATGGCTGGATGAGCTCTGCTCAGAGCATCCGAAGAGAGCTCTATTGACCAATGATGTTTTTTTGTCTACCTGAGTTTTAGAATGTGGTTCAACCAGGGACCAAACTGATCAAGAGGATTCAGATTAAGAACTAAACTAAGCCTTCTCTGAGGAGCAGTAACTAGGCAGAAATGCCATCTGGGGACCCTGGCTTGGGCAGACCAGCCAGCAGGTGAGAATAGGGCAAGGGGAAGGATGCCTGTGAAGAGCATTTGCAATAAAGGTGACTGATGGCACCCAACCCCTCACCCCACTTCCCCAAGATCCTCCAAAGCAGGCCCAGTGTCATGTGCTTTTGCTTCACAATAGCTGACATGCATAGATAGGCAAGCTGAGCCACAATGAGATGACTGAACTTGCCCAAAGCCTACAGCATATCAGGAGCAGACATCCCCCTAGTACCTAAAACACAGCAGAAACAAAACTTGGGTACCAGCCAGGGTGTAAATAGCAGTTCACCTTTTGCTGATCTGCAAGATGAAGGAGTTTCTAAAGTGTGCCCAGAACCAGGGTGACCTTATGCTGTGTGAGGGGTTAGCCTCATCAAATGGATTAGCTTAATTAAGACCTTCAAAATGAAGAAACGGAAAATAAACTCTGAGAGACCAAGTTAATTTAGCATAAAACCATAATTGACAGTGAAGTAAATAAGGAGACCACCAGGAACTGTCTCTCTTTATCGCTATGTCCCCAGTAGTCTCTCTTCTCCAAAATGTCCTCTTGCTGCTCACTTTGGCAGCATATATACACAGATAAACCTGGAATAATACAGAAGATTAGCGTGAACCCTGAGCAAAGGTGACACACAAATTCATGAAGCATTCCATATTTTTCTACCTGCCAAGACACACACAGGAACTATGTGAATATAATGATAAAATAAAAGCTTGTATTGGTTTGCTCAGCCACAGTCAAACACACTGTATATTGATCCCGACATAGTGATGTCATTGTAGTCTTCTTTGAATACAAAGGATAACAACCACTCTTTATACGAGATAGATCTAAACATTTGAAGAAATATTGATTACTCATGGGTAGGCAGAGCCAACATAATAAAAATGACAATACTGCCTATATTAATTTACTTATTCAGTGTCATACCCATTAAACAACCAAAGAATTGTTTTATAGAGCTAGAAAAAAATAATTAAATTCTTCTGGAGGATCAAAAGGTCAAGAATATCAAGGTAATCAATGAAAAAAAAATAGGAAGGAAAAGGGCCTAGCAGCACCAGATCTCAAACTATACTACAAAGGCTGTAATCATCAAATAATTTGGTACTGGGTAATAAACAGAGAGATTTACCAATGGAGCAGATTAGGTATACTTTATACAGAAGGAAATGAACATCATAACCTGATGTTCAATAAACCCAAGTGTCCCAACTATTGGGGCAAGAACTCCCTATTCAACAAAAACTGTTGTGAAAACTGTAAAGTAGTCTGGTAGAAACTAGGTATAGACTAACATCTCACACCATATACCATAATAAACTCAAAATGGGTATACGATTTAGACATGAAGGGTGACATCATAAGCAAATTATCAAAGCACAGGATAAATTACTTCTCAGATTTATGGAAAGGACAAGAGTTCATAACCAAACTAGAGATAACAGAGATTCAATGGGGGTAAAATAAATAATTTTGATTAGATAAAGTTAAAAAGTATTTGCACAAACAAAACCAGTATAGCTAAAATCAGAAGCAGTAAACTGAGAAAAAAAAATCTTTGCAGCAAGTTTCTTAGATAAAGGTCTTATCTCTAAGACACAGATGGAACTGAATAAAATTAACAAGAAAAAGAGCCATTACCTAATTGATAAATGGTCAAAGGATATGAACAGGCAATTTTTAGAAGAAGAAATCCAAGCTATCAATAGCCATATTTTAAAAAATGCTCCACAATCACTAATAATTAGAGAAATATAAATTAAAACAACTCTGAGGTACCACCTTCATACCCATCAGATTAGTGAAAATGACAAAAATGGAAAATGACAAGTGCATTGTTGGTAGAGCTGTGAACTAACATTCTGGAAAGCAATTTGGAATTATGTCCCAAAAGCTATTAAATTGTGCATACCCCTTGACCGGTGATACTACTATTAGGTCAATACCCCTAAAAGATCAAAGAAAGAAGAAAGGAACTCATATATACAAACATATTTATAGCAGCTCTTTTTGTAGTGGCAAAGAATTGGAAATTAAGGGGATGCCCATGAATTGGAGAATAGCTGAATAAGTTGTGGACCAACCAGAAGGTTATTGTAAAAGTCTAGCAATGAGGTAATGAGTGTCTGCAACAGGGTGGCTGTAGTGTTAGAAGACAGAAAGGGACAAGTACAAGATAGGTTTCAGTAGAACTGGCAACAGAATAGACAGGAGGGGTGAGAGTGAGGAGGGAAGGATGACACCTGCATTGTGAGCCTGGCTGAATGGGAGGACCCTGGTATCCTGAGAGTAAAGAGGAAGTTAGGAAGAGGGAGAGATAATAATGAGTTCACTGTTTTGTTATGTACCTATATGCTTTCCCACATTGGAGAATGTAATTAATTAATTAGAGAAATATAAATAAGGCTTGTTGAACATGTTGAAGGGAACTAGAGAAAGGGACTGGATTTCAGTTCTGTTCCTTCTGGAATGGGTAAAATTCTAGGGCCCTCAGTGGGATTGGAGGTGGGGAGGGGGTGAAGCTAGAGATGAACCCCCTCCATACACTACAGCTGAGAAAGGGCCAAGGTTCTATCTGGTCTTTGCCACATCTAGTTCTAGGATTTCTATAGTACTCCTATGTGATGTGGGGAGCTCCTGGCTCCAGAATCTCCAAACTCTCAGCCCTTTTGCGTCTTGCTTCTTAAGGGACTTTTTAAAAAGCTGTGATTGGCACATGGACCTCCTTGAAGACAGATGTTCAATCAGACAGATAACTGGGTCTATGCCTGGCTTCATCCAGGTTTTCAGGGCACAGGGGTAGGAGAAAGGATCTCCAGGCCACCTATTGGATGACATCTGTGACTATCTTGGCTGGTTGTCCAGAGAGTCCAACTCTGGCCCTTTCCAGCGACACCCCCCCTCCCCAACCCACCCACTGTCTTTTCATTGAGATAACAGGGATTAAAGTCAATCGCTCCTAAATTGGAAAAAAGAAATGCTGGGCTGTCCCCATAGGTGGGCAAGAAAAGGGGCATTTCAGCACAAACATATTTGGATGAGGCTCAGAGCACTGGGATTTCTGGCCTGCTGTTTGCCTCCTATAAAACAAATAATCCCATGGGGCTTTAGTGATCCTCCCTGTCTCCGGGGCTGGCCAACATTCTTTCAGTGCTATGCACTGGCCCAGCTTGGCTGTAGAGCCTTGATGGGAATCCTGTGGGCCAGAGGTCAGGGCTGAGAGGCATTGGCACTGGGACAGGGATGGATGAAAATGAAGTAAAGCCTCATCGGCAGGAAGATGCCAGCCAGCCCAGATGTGGGTATGTTCCTAAAGGCTAAACCGATGGTGACTCATTGGGGCCAAGTGTCATCCACCTCAGCCACAAAAAAAGAAAGGATACCAAGCACCCTTCCGTGTTACCTCTCCTGCTATTCTTGTCTCTTTGCCTGAGTCCTACCTAGTAGTGAGAGATGTGGTGCAGTGGAAAGAGAACTGTGGTGGGATCCTAAGTGGGGACAGGTCTGGCTGCTACTCTTGGTTTTGTCACGAGATGTGAGACTAGGTATTTCAGCTAACCTCTCTGGGCTCAGTTTTCTTATCTATGAAATGGGGCTTAAAGTACCTTTCCCATTTATGCCTCAAGGTTGCCAAAGGACTGAATGGCTACAGGAGCATTCTGAATACAATAAAGTGCTTTATAATAAGGCATTATAATGACTAATTCCTGGACAGAGGTGTGCTCAGCTCAGCTCAGCTCAGCTCAGTTAATCTCTTTCCCAAATTGAAGGCAGAAGGCAGGTGAGAATCTCAAGAAGGCCTACTCTAAAGTAGACTGTGGAGGGCACAGCTGCTATTTAAAGAGGTAGCCCTAAGATAAATAAGGATTCAAAGGGAAAAATACAGATGTTGGCTGGCAAAATGGTTTTTCCTGTTGCTGACTTCTCTGGATGCTGCATGAAAACAAACAAACAAAAGCCCGTGTCCCAAGTATTAAATCTGTTTCTGATTTTCTTTTCCATCTCTGCTACTTTCAGACAATGCATTCTTATATAACTTTCAGCTTAACAGCAGATAGGTTACTCCAGATGGCGATGATTTCACTCTGGACTGGTAAACTATGCCCTAATTTTTTTTTTTTTAACTTACAGGTAAGTGGGAGTAGAGGTGGGAGCAGGAAAACCACCGAGGCCTTGTTGATTTTTCTTTCAAATAAAATTTAAGTTCCTTGAGCTCAGAGATATAGACTTTTTTGTCTTTGTTATGCCCAGTGCATTGCACATAAAAAGTGATTAATAAAGCCATCATTTCTCTGGACAGAGAGCCAGAATATAAACCACCAAGTGTGGGGTATAGACGTGAGACTTCCCTGACTGTCCCACGACCCCTTCAATGGTCCCAAGAACTTTCCCCACTGCTGAAACCAGGGCCTAGTTAAGCTAACAGGCCAAATCTATAGACAGAAATCTAGTGGGGGGGGCAGCTTCTTGGTCACTTCTGAGGTTAGCCTGGATCTCTTTTGGAGTGGATGCCCTTCATCCACTGTTAGCTCTTCTTGATCTTGAGTCTTCCCTTCCCCATGCCAATTGCTGATCTTTGATTTCAGAGAAAATTGAGGCCATCTCTCCCTTCTTACATTTTTTTCATCTTACAATCTCTTGACTTATATGTTCCACTCTCTTCCTTTCTCCCAGTCTCTGACAATGACTTTTTTCCTTACCAAAGCCAACCATTCTATATGTGTCCTAGACCTCATCCCCTCCAGTCTTCTCCAGCAGATTTCAGCACCAATCATTCTCCCCTCACTCTGGAACATTTGACTTTTCTGTTAGTTTCTTCTTTACTGCCTGTCTATGATACCGGAGGAGAAGGGGAGGCTGATGACTTTGCTCAGCTCTACCTCACTCAAATCTAATTCGTGTGTAAGTCAAGACATCACCCTCATGATGTCACTGGTCTTCTTCAAGAACAAAGGATGAACAACAGACAAACAAACCCTAGTCTCCCCGCTCCTTAAAAACATTTCAGTCGACCCTACCATTTCCTCACGTCATCATTCTAGATCTCACCTCCTTTTCTCAGTCGAACTCCTTGAAAACATGAACTATATTTGATGCCTCCACTTTCTCTCCTCTCATTTACTCCTTAACCTTTTATAATCTGGCTTCCAACCTTGTCCCTCAACTGAAACTGCTCTGTCCAAAGTTAGCAATGATCTCTTGACTATGAAACCTGATTATCTTTATTCAGTCCTCATGTTTTTTGATCTACCTGCCTTATTTGATCCTGTTAACAATCCTTTCCTCTTGATTACTCTCCTAAGCTTCTGTGATACTACTCTCTCCTTCTTCTCTGATCACTCCTCATTTTTGTTTGTTGGCTCATGGACTATGAGCTTATATCATAGAAATAGGAAGGTAGGTAGAAGGTAGGAGTAATTGGGCAAGATTTAGCAAATGACTGGGTATGTGGGGTGAGAAAGTGTAACCTAAAAGACTGGCAATCCTTTCCTTCATCCTTTCACCATTCAGAAGTGGCTTTGACAGAAATAGGGAAGTTTGGAAGAGGAAAGGGTTTGAAGGAAAGGCTGATTTCCATTTTGGACATGTTAAGTTTGAGATGTCTCAGGGATATCTAGTTTGGAATGTCCAAAAGGTAACAAACTCAGGAGAGAGGTTAGGGCTAGACCTGGTAGTCATCTGCACAGAGTAAATCCATGGGAGCTGATGAGGTTGTCAAGAAAGGATGTAGAGGAAGAAGAGAGAGAGAGGGGCTTTGGATAGAACTTTGGGGACCAACATCTCTCATCTCCAATACCTTCTCACATATATGTAATGCCGCCTTGGTTGAGCCCCTTGTCACCTCTTGCCTAGCCTAAATGATGGCCATAGCTCCCGATTTGTTGTCCTTCCTCACATCTCAATCTACTCCAGTCCACCCTCCACACTGTTGCTAACATAATATTCCTTAAATGCTCAGAACTGATCAAATCACTCCCCCACATAACCAGATCTAGTGTCTTCCTATTGCTTCTAGGATAAACTATTGATCTCTTCTATTTAGCTTTTAAAGCCCTACTCACCTTGGTCCCAACCTATCTTTCAGGTCTCAAAGAATATTTCTCCCTTTTCTGTACTTTGGGATCTAGTCACATCAGCCTTCTCTCTGCTCCTCACTCCACCTTTCCGTGTTCTTGCAGGCCAGCCCATGTCTGGAATGCACTCTCTCCTGACCTCCAATCTCAGAGTCCCTCTCTTCCTTTAAGCTGTAGCTAGGGCATAATCTTTTGCATGAAGCCTCTCCTAAGCCCTCCCTCAGCTCCCCATACCTCTTAATGCCTCACTCCTAAAGTACCTTATATTTAATTACTTGGCACATATTTGTGTTCATCCATTTAATATTTATGTGGTATATAATTATGTCTGCATTTGTCTGCTCCCCCTTCCCACTTAGAATGGAAGCTCTTTACAAGAGGGCATTGGTTTATTCTTAGTACTTGTATACCTAGAGCCTAGTACAGTGCCTAGCACACAGCAGGTGCTTAATAAGTGCTTACCAAGTTGCTTGATTGATGCTGTGAATTGGAGAAGCCCATGGGACTCAGGCAGAAGACACAAATGAACAGACTGATGGGGTAGGTGGGCAATGACAGGTTTTTCCAAGTTTGGCCCACAGACTATCAGGAGGACCTGGGGTGTAGCTCCAAAAAGCACAAGGGCCACCAACCCTGGCCCCCTATGTCCAGGAATGATGCTCATCCCCTAGAAACTGTCTGGCAGGGGTCAAATAGTTATGTGTGTCATGGCACATTCTTCCCAAGCCTTGTGTCATGCACCTAAAGAAGACTTTAGTCACCTCTGAGCTCAGCTTGTTCCTGTGAATATAATCAATTACCAAAGGAAAGAAAGAGTCCTCCTGCCATGTTTCTCATTGGAATGATGGTTGTGTCTCTAGGGAGGCCAGTAAGCATCTCTTTTCACCAGTTGCCAACAAAGAATCAAAGGCCAGTAGATTAAGTTAGTACTTGTTTCTCTGTTTCTGGCACTTTCCAGGGAAACCAAGGCTCCCTATCTATTCCTTCCATTCTCCACCCCACGCTGGTCCCCCAACACACAACGTGAGTGCAAAAAGCCTTTCCTTCTGGAAAGTGTCGGACAGAGAAAGATCCATAAGCTCCACTAAAGACATAAGAACTATGAGCTAAAATCTCTCCAGAATCAAAGCAAGTCCAGAGACAAGTTCCTTCTGACTGTGGGCCTCTCTGTGTTTCCTAATAACACCCTGGGAGAATCTTAGAGGGCATCTGTCCAATCTGTACCTGTCTTTGGCCTCCCTTCTACTCTATCTCCAACCAGTGCTTATTCAGCTTCATCTTGAAGATCTCAGTGATAAAGAGCCTATTAAATCCCTTCCACTCTGAGACAACTGTAATTGTTAGAACTTTTTTTTAAAGTCAAACAGAAATCTACTTCTTTGCAAATTCTGGCTCCTAGTTTTGCCTTCTGTGGTCAAGCAAGACCTCTCTAATCCTCCCATGCCCCTTCCACGATAGGCCTTTTGATCCCTGAAGACAGCTATGATACACCCCATAAGTTGTCCCCTATTTTCCCCGGGGCACCAGATCCTTCAGGAGGTGAGGGGGCAAAGCAGTGACATGGGCTACAGGGTCAGGTTCCCTCTGTCCTTCTTCCCCACCCCCCAAACCCTTAGCTTCTCCAAAAGAGCCTGGCACGTTTCCTATCCCCTTCAAGCTCCTCCTCTACCTGGTTTGATGGCATTCATGACGGCTCGGGAGGATCTCAGCACAGCTTCATAGATGGCCTTCTGGTCAGGGGTGAATTTTCCATTAGCAGGGAAGGTGCAGGTGATATCAGATGAGAAACAGTAATATTCACCTCCCATGTCAAACAAGCTGAGAAAAGGTAAGAGAAACAAGAGATTATACAGGAGGCTTTAGAGAAATCTCACCCCCACTCCCCCTGACCTCCAAGATTTCATCACCTGAATAATTCAGTCTCTGATTTTGGGTCTCGACATGACACATTCCTCCTGTTCTTCCTTTGTCTTTTACTTCCTGATCACAGAATGGGTGGGGGAGATGAAAGAGGAAACATTCAACCCCACTAATTCCAGCTGACCTGCTGTCAGCACAGAAGGGGAATGCACAGTGAAGCACCATCAGTGAAAACTAGGTAGTGTTTGACTATTCACACTACTGGGTATAATGGAGGCTGGGCAGGCTAATCATGCTTATAGATAACTGGGCATTGACCACAAATTTGCAGCAACAGCAAATCTCCATTGCTGTGAATGTAGCCTCAACTGCAATGAAGACAGCATGTTTCTGTAGAAACAGCACTGGGCCTAGAGTCAGAGCACCTAGGCATAGATGGGAGTGGCCAGTCCACTTGGCTGGCTGTCATCACATCGATTCCTGGTATCCTCCAAATGGGTTTTCACTACTGTTAGACAGCATGTGACACAGGAAGGGCTTTTTGTGACAAGGTCTTCCTCTCCTCTCCTCTCCATTGAGGGCTAGTGGTGCAGGAGCAGGCAGGGTCAGATTGACCTGGTTATGGCTTCAGTTTTGCTGCTATGAAAATGGAGGGGACTGTGTTCAAGTGACCTATGCTGCTGCCTGGAACCCCCTAAGCCATGTGTGACCCCAGTCCTCCCAGGCCCCAGGCCAGAGAACCTTATGTTGAACAAATCCTTTGCGCATGGCTCCCCGAGGAGACATCCATCCCCTGGACTGGCAGGCGGCCCTGTAGGCCACTCTGGTCGTGTATTACTCACTCCGGGAGAGGGAGAAAGGGCAAGCCAAACAGAGTATCTGCCATCTTGAACCCCACAATCATCTAAGTAGAGCTGAGGAATGGGAACAGGGCTGTGCCTAGACACCTCTGTATATATACCACAAGGCTGTAGAGGCAATTTCTACTTCCAGCCACCACAGTTCTCCATAGCCAGCATATCTAAAAATCAAGGACCACGATTTGCTGCAAAGCCATAGCACTCTGCATGGAGTCTTGCACAATAGGTGCCCCTTGAAATACTTGCTGAGTGAAAGGAAGCCAAGCCCCTCACTCCCCCTCCCAACCCCCCACCTCAGCCTAACAAACTCCCCACAAGCTGGAACACTCAGAGGCTAAAAGGCAACTTCTTTCAGGGTAATGGCGTTTGGGGAGACAAACTGGCAAGGTTCAGGTCTCCACTGTGGTACTGGTAACCCTGGTTCTGGGTAAGGATGTGGTTTGGAGAGTAAGGCTGGGAAATTGGGAGAAGACCATCTTCCAGAACAGGGATCTCTCTCAGGGGACCAGCCCCTCTTTCCTTCAAAGGGACAGGTTCATGCTGTAACCAGGCTGGCAAAGCAAAGAGAGGGCCAGGAGCTGGGTGAAGAGGAGGATTTCCATCCATATCCCCATCCCCAGGGCACACTGTGGTGGAAGGAATATTTCAAATATGAACGTGTTTTCTCTGTGGAATCTTGGCAAGTTTTGCTCTATCCAGTAGAGCCTCCCCCCAGGGCTGGGAGTGACTGGGACGACTATGGGACTGTTAGGAAGCAGGAATGTGGCAACCCCATACCACAAAGAGGACGATGGCTCCCTGTGTTGGGTAAACCTCTACTTCCCTGACTCCATACATCCTGTGAACTCTATCCCTCATTTTCTCCCTCCTTGGGAAGTCGGAATCCTACACAATCCAGGCCAATAGAGGGGAGCATTTCAGCAAATTTGTCAGAATCAGGGAAAAAAATTGCTAAGAGAAAGGAAATGGAGAAGGAGACAAGAGTCTAAAGGACACCAAATCCTTATGAAATATAGCAAACTTTTATTAAAAATCCACGTGTTTAGTGGATAGAGAGCAGTTCCTGTTCTCATGGGACTTAGAGGAGGATAGGACAAAGCATCAACAGAGATAACCATAACACACAACAGCTCAAATATGGTGTCCTTAAAAAAAATCCCCTTACTGGTTAGGGAGGGAATGATGAAGAAGCCACTAAGAGGTGGGGGCCACCATGCCCACTCTCAAGGGACCACTACCAGTGTCATAATTATGTTGCTGGCAAGCTAATCATGGTCACAGGTAACTGACTGTTGATCCAGTCATGACAGAAGCAGTAAATTTCCATGGCTAAGCACCTAACTTTCAGTGAAATAAGGGCAGCATGTTTCAGTAGAAAGAACACTACCTCTGGAGTCAGAGCACCTGGGTTACCAGGTTACCAGGTCAGAGCACAAGGCTACCTATCCGACTTTGGGCAAACCATTGAGTCTTCCTGGGTCTCAGTTTCTTCATCTGTACGATGTATGATGTATGATGTATCAGATAGGCTCTTAGGTTCCTTCTAGTTATAAATCTATGCTTCTTTGGTCTTATGATGAAATGAAAAAAAAAATGGAGTGAATACAATGCAAACTTAGCCATAGATTCATCACAGATAAAAGACTTGAGATCCATGAGGAAGGATCATCCCATGCCAATATCAGAGTGGAGCCAATAAGTTCATGAGAATCTCAGATTTTCTCGAGTGCCCCAGGCCACGCTTGACTCCTGAGAGCCCTAGTTTCCAGAGATATCACCAAGACTCATATAAATGTCTACAGACAGATCTGGAGGCCAAACTCAGAGTGGGGCACCAGTGTGTGAAAAAGGGATATGACTCTGGCACCGGTTCCTCTCCCCCAAGGATGACAAAGGCAAACTTGTCTGTGGTTACAAAGATTGTAAAGATGCAAAGGAGCTGACTGTCAGCCACAAAGAACCGTACTCCCATCTTCACTTTTTGCCCGGGCTCCTGCCTGGGAATGCAAGGTCAAAGTGTGGAAAATAGATGACTATCGATACCCAGCACATGCCCCTAAGTATGATAACCACTGTTATATAGAAAGCCTGGGAGAGACCACCCTAAGTTCACTTGCCTATAGGGAGATTGGGCCCTTTGTGAATGAGCAGAGTGATCATAGCCATTGTCCCAGGTGTGTGGGTCTAGCAGACCTGTTTACTTCTGGGCAATAAGCTAATTGACCTTTCACAATTAAGAGAATACCAAGGCTAAGTGGAGCCCCAGGGCACAGCTGTCATTGGATTCCTGGCTCTAAGCCAATCAGTCCTTGGGCTACATGACGTGCAGCCTCTGTCTGGGGGGCAAAAACCATAATTTTCTAATTATCTTATGATATCATTCTAATTAGTTAATTGTCAAATTATAAAGCAAGGGAAAGCAAAATGGATTCTCTGCTAGGACAATGACTCACACTTGAACCAGTATGCCAAGGATTCCCTTCTATTTATTTCAGAGGTCTTCTGAAATATACTGCCCATTAAAGCACAAGTAAACACAAATATCCAATTAATAGGCTAAAATTTCTCCGCTGCCTGTTACTGACTAACAAATAAGTTATTCTTCCTCAATAAGAGCATTCTTAGACTCTTCACAGAAACATACATCTTCTATTCAATATTAACGCAAGTTGCTACAGCTTAGAAAAAAAAACAATTTGCACTGGGAAGAGGAATGATGTAGTTTGTACACACAAGTACACTCACATGTACACTCAAAGGCACGCATGTGCTTTGTAATTCTGCGACCTGCTCTGCTTTGGTGACTTCAGAGCTGGGCTAGGCTTCTCATTCCAGCCTGCATACCCCCAAGCACCATCTAACCCATATGGGCTTTCCATGATGTAACCTCAGGACTCTGCCACTTACTATTGGTCACCTTCTTGCCTGTCTAGATCTGGGGAGGCCCCTTTCCCCTCTTACATAGCCTCCCAGCTGCTCCACTGATATCACAGGCACTAGGTGACTCCAGGCCACTGGGGAATATCTGCTCACAGCTCTACCTTTATGGCTACTTGCATGGCCCTCCTATCTGCCATAGCTCTCCTGGGGGACATGAACTAGATGGCCCTCCTTTCATACAAACCACAACAGCAAAACCAGTCTGGCCACAAAAAGTTCTTCAGACAGAGGCTAAGCATATGAGTTTGTTTCCCAAAAATCTTCACTTTAATCTTCTAAAAACAAACAAACAAACCCAACACCCACATGCAAAAATGTATTTACTTCTTCAATCAATGTTTATTGTGTACGCCCTGTATGCTTAGTACGGTGGTGGGCATTGTGAGTGAGACAGTAACAGAAGACAAAGCCCAACTCTTGCTAGCTCCTAGCCTGGCTAGGAAGACTAGGGTCACACATAAGAAGAAAACACAATGCTGGGCAGTCCATGGGTCAATGTCAAACAAGTAATACAAGCAATAACTTCTGGGGAGAAATGGATACAGAATGCCACAGGAGGAGTCACAATAAATGAACGCCATGCTTCTGGGGTTCGGATAATTCTCTTTAATTTGATGGTTTCAGCCTCCCTTTTTAATCTGCCTTCATGCTCACAATTCAAAATCTTACAGGTAATAGTACACAGAGCTAAATAAATGATGGAATCCTAGTAATCACTTGAGCTCACATGCTGCTCAGTACTCTGGGTTAGGTCCCACAGAAGCTTTCCAGGGGCCTCCACTCCTATCCCTACTGAGTGCACCCTGCCATTACCACCGGCAAAAAGAGCTTGTCAGGACAGAGTGGGAGTGGAGTTGGGGTTGGGCCAGAGCCAGGGCTGAGCCTAGTCAGGGCACACGGCCCACACACCTGGCTTTACTGGGGCTGACATAAAATGAAGAGGGGACTAACACACCAGACCTAGGTCCTTCTTCTTCAGGGAAGGTTTGCAAACTTGACGAGTGGAAAAGCAACGTGATTTATTTGCTGTTTTGAACTTACTTGGGTTTCACCCAATCCTTCAGACTACAGGTCTAGGTTGTGTTTTTTAATATACTTTTTCATTCATTCATTTCCTTTATTATTATTTTCTTAAAATCAGCAGAGCCCATGAATGACTCACTAAGGGATTTGTCATGGCTATATCACCAACAGGGAAACTGAGGGTCTATAAGAAAGTCTAGCCAGCCAGTCAAACAGGGAGTCCGGAGCTTGGGACTTGAGTCCTGGATCTGTCATTAATCTGCTGTGTGACCATGAGCAAGACATGTCAACTCTCTGGGCTTGAGTTTCAAATATAAAGTGGGAATAATATGTCCTACCATACATTTCCTTCCTAGGACTGTTATGAGGATCCTGTGTGTGTGCACGTGTGAGTGTGAGAGAGATAGAAAGTGTGTGAGAGTGTGTGTGTGTGAGTGTGCGCGTGCACGAGCTCGCATGTGTGGAGGGGATGTGGGGGTGTCTCCTTAAGGGAAAACAGATTGTGGTGAGCCATGTGAACAAAAGCAGCACTCCCTGTGCCGAGAGCTCCCCCCTGCGCTCCCTCAGCACTGAGCCTCTGCCCCGCAGAACAGATGGCCCAGGATCACACAAGGAAAGCATGCAGTTTTCATCTGAGCTCTGCAAAGTCAACAAAAGGGACATATTTTGTGGTTTGTTGATTCAGAACATCCAGGAACAGCCCAGGCAAACCAGTACAGAAGCCACGGAGTAAGAAGCTGGTACACAAGGCTACAAATGCTCCCACCACATCAGAGGGCCTGACTGTAAAAATGACTTCTGAGTCGTGGAACAATTAAGCAGAGGGCAGAGGGAATGGGGATTGGTATCTCCAGCTGAAGCAACCCTGGCTGTCCTTGTTCACAAGGCCCCGGAGCAGTACGAGGCCAGAAGAAGCTGCCAAGTGTAACCCAGTTACTGTCTCTCCCGCTGGGAGCCTTCTTCAAGCTCTTGGCAAAAAAAGAAGAAACTGAAAAAACAAAACCAAACCCCCAAAAAAACCCTTTTTGTCTTAAAAGTGCCTATTGGACTCACACCAAACTGAGCTCAGAACCCTGGCCTACAGGCTTTCCTGGCTGAGTTGTCCCTATGGAACCTCTCACTCTGGGACTCTGCTCTCCCAAAGCAAGAAGCATCTGCCTGCTCCAACTATCCCTTGGGTTTTGCTGTTCCTCAATCAAATCTTTCGCATTCACTTCCCTGGGTCCTCTGGCCCTGCTAATTCACATTCTAGGTCTGGGGCGAGGATTTCTAACTGTAACTTTCCATAATATTTTTCTAGGCATTAGATTTTAAAAGCAGGGTAGCTGAAAGAGCACAGGAGTTCAATCAGGAGAAGTCTGGGTTCAAAAGCTGTCTTTGACACTTACTGACTCTATTAACCATGACCAAGTGGTCTAACTTTTCTAAGCCTCAGGTTTCCTCATCTGTAAAATAGCACCTACCTCATAGTTGTGAAGATCAAATGATCTCCACATTTTACACATGTAAAATGCTCCGCAAGCCTTAAAGCACCATGTAAATATCAGTTAACATTAGAGTTGTTGTTATTGTTCTAATATACAACAAACTCATTGCTTTCAAGTGGAGCAAGGGCCAGGGTAATGAGCCAAAAAGCATTTAATGAAAAAGGTGATATCCAAGTTTAGCTAATCCTAGCTTTCCATGATTATATTTTAAGAGAAAGATATCAGTTGTTTTGCTTTTAATACAGCTACCGTTTGTCTGAGTTCCACCTTCAATTTCTTGTTTATACAGAATGAAGTAAACCAATGGGGCTTCCTGCACTTCTGAAACAGGACAACACAACCCACCTCTTTTCCTTAGGGACAGAAGATTCCTGGGATACACATGCCTGCTGCAGACTGTTGGCTTGAGCAGAAACTTGCCCAAAGCTCAGAGATCCTATTCAATTCAATGAAAAGTAATTAAATGCAGTTATCTATCATGTGCAGCAGAATATGAATAGAATATAAGTTCTATTCCAGCAGAATATAAGCTCCTAGAGGGAAGGGAATATTTAAATGCTATCTGTCTATTCCTGGCACCTGACACAGTGCCTTGCACTTAGTAGGTACTTGATAAATGCCTGTTGAATTAGATTGTTGAACTGTCAGAGACTGTGCCTGGTGAGTGTGGGGGGGGGGGGGCGGGGTTCAACCAGAGATACAACATATTCCTATTCTCAAGAAGTTTACAACCAAATGGGGAAAAGAACAATTACACAAATAACTATGATACAAGGGAGAGTAAGGTAAGTGTGAAGGAGAAGTCCAGGCACAGTGCTATGAGAAATGTGAGGAGAGAGACTGATGGCAAGGGGGGTGGGGTGGGTGGGGAGTGTGAAGTGGAAGGTTCAGATATGCTTCCAAACAGGAGGGGACATAAGAGTTAGGCCATGAGGAAACTGAGAGCCTTTAATATAAATGGGAATAGGGGGAGGAAGAAGTTCTATTCCAAGGGCCATGGACACCATGAGCAAAGGCAAAAAGGTGAGAGAGGACAAGATGAGAGTGCAAGGTAGTCCAGTTTGGCTTGAATGTGGACTACATGAAGGGGAACAGTGTGAAATAAGGCTGGAGAATTAAGCTGGAGCCAGAGTGTGGATGGCCATGAATGCCACAGTCCCTTTTTCTGGGTTGTCAGGCCAAGCCATCATTAGAACCTCAGAGAAGCGAAGAGTAAAATCTCTAAGTAAAAACAGAAAATGAACTATTTAAAAAATAAGGAACCATCAGTCAAGAACTCACAAACACCCACGGGATAACTGGCACTAGAAGGCATTAAAAAGAAAGAGTGGAACCAATACTACTCTTTCTTCTCCTCCAAGAAACTAAGCTCAATCAGAGTCTCCAACTCAAAACTGGCAATTATCAGTATATGAACTAACTTTGGGAGATTCTTCTGGCTAAAAATCCCAGGTGTCCAGGCAGGTCCAACTTTATCCTCCAGAATTTTTTAAAGTTTTAACTTGATTTTTTACTTGAAACCCTCCATTTTCAGAAGAAGGAAGTATAGCCAAGCCAGTCAGAAATCTGTACTATCTAGCAGCAAACAGGCACGGGGTTGAATTCTATTTTAATTCTCTCAGTTCCCTATCTTCTTTTTAAAAATCCTCCTCAGAATTTCCACATACATAAGTTAATTCAGATTCAAAGCACTCTGGAATTCAGAGAAGAAAGTCATCACTTTTCTAATCATCTGCTTCTAACTCCTCCATGTCCCCTTCATCTATTCTTTCAATGGAAACTGACAATTTAGAATTCAGTCATATTTTGGCCTCGTCCAAGAACATAGAATTTCTCCTTCTCTGCTGCCTCAGAACTCTCACAGGAGAGAATTCCATCTCTGGCAGAGCCAATTTTGCCTGATAATCTAAGACAGCTGGGAAGACATTACACATCTCCAAAAAATATGCTAGATCTCCACTTCTCACATTCGCTCATCAAGTTCTATTTCTGGTTGGGATAAAAGCCAATTCATATCCTGATTTTTTTTGCCTCTCACCAGTTGGATAGCTTCAGGTCAGTGGTATTAGAGTCCGACAAATCAATCTATCCATCAACCTCATCATTTTGTTACTATACGCCCACGGCTGGGCGTATGGGAGGAGAATGGAGTCATGCTTTTGGACTCATGGGAGCACTATTTCACCCCCCCCAAATGGCCATGTAAATTATTTGGGGAAAATGCTGTAAAATTTTTAAAAGATTCACTTTGAACAAGAATTTTACAAACCTAGGTAAAAAAGAAAAACCAAAAACCACTGAATCTCTTGTGAAGTTTTTAGTTACTTTCTCACCCAAGATGATATTGTCACCACTTCCTCTGCCCTCTTTGGAGGGCATGCAAGAATATTTTAGAAACAACTAAAACATGCCTTTCCAAGTTGATTATCTATAATGGAGTAGAAGAATTCCCATCTAGCAGGAAGCTCAAGAGTGACTCTGCTAAATAGAATGCCCATTTCTGCTTCCCCACACAAGTATAATGCCTGAGATAAATAAATGAAATCAGCACTCTTTTTCATTTACCAACATAATTCTTTTCCTCCTCTAGACAAGTAGGCAAGTGGCTGCTTCCTTCTCTGATATCAAATATAGGTCTCAATTCGATGAATAAGGGACAGTAGCTACTCACAATCTATGTCTTTCTGACCAGCAAAACCACAGTTTTTGGAATACCATGGGCTACCAATAATAATTGCCAAAAGGGATTCTCATTCTCATTCTCTCTCATTCTCTCTCTCTCTCCCTCCCCACCCCCCCACCTGTCTTTTCCTTTCTTCTACTGTATCAATATTGCCCTCCCCCCAGACTGGTCCCCAGATTTCCCCTAGAGATTTCAAATGTTGGGAATAACTAACTGACACAAGAGTACTAAAAGCTGAGAGAATGGATGAGGGGAGAAAATCCCACTCATTAATAGCCAATCAGGTATATCTGGGTTCCCTTTAGTAAGGAAAATCGAATATTTAAAGTTCAAGGGGCCTCACAGAAAGCAAAGTAACTCTTTTCCACTTCAGAAGTTAAGACACATTTAGATAGAAAGAAAAGCTGGGGCAGGGGTCTCAGGAAGCTGAATGTCAGTTTGTCTGCAATCACAATGGGACAGGATATCCAATGAATCATTGTCAGTCATGGGTTACATGGCATGATCTTCCAACCTGAGATTGTTCCTGCAAAGGGGGTAAAAGGTCAGGCTTTTGAGTATTGATTTAAAAAAAACAAACTGTAAATATCTTTAGGTTCCTGACCTTCTACATGCTAAGTTTTTCGTATACTACCATAGGAGGTAGGAGAAGGGCAAGTCAGAGTAAAGCACAGTGAATTCTTCATTTCAATTTTTTTTTTGAGGGGTCGGGGTAACCAATCTCTCATGATCCTTGTTGGCATCCAGAGGGTCTAGACAGATAGTTAACCCCATATCCACATCCTCCCATGAAACCCTGATTTGACCTGGAGTTCTATTCATGTCCCATAAGATGATGAAGCAACCAGGACCTCCAGTTTCCCTAAAAACAGGCCAGTGAGTGTCAGCCAAGTGTGTGATCAAGGACAGAGCCAGCCTGTGGCCTGAAGCTCTCAGAGGCGAGGCTATGTATGCCACGGAGCAGAGAGAGTGATATGGCTCCTGAGTGGTGTCTTCCCTGAGGCAAGGCTTGCAACAGAAATCTGTTAAAACTATAACAGGAAAGGAAACTAACCTACTACAATTCTCCCTACTGCCTATTTACATCTATTAAGGTGACAGACTATAGGACCTGTTCACTTTCAGCACTGAGCAGGAAGAAGATATAAGCTCTGTTAGATCAGAGACTTTTTTTTTTGTCTTTATATCGACAGCACAATGACTTGTATATATCAGGTACTTAAGAAACGCTTGTTGGATTTGATGGGTCATGAGATTCCCACAAAAAGTCACACTAAATTTGTTTCCCAAATGGAGAATTATTTATTCATAAAAGTGAAAAGGCAGAGAAGTATCCTCGAGCTGTGTCTGAACGACCATAACACGTTATGCAGATGCAGCCCCTACTGTTTTAAACAGTGAACAGGATAAGAATCATCTTCAGGCTGAAAAGAGAGGATGCTGACAGAAAGAATTATACTCCGAAGGAAATGCTCATCTTAGGAGACAACATACAGCAGAAGTAAGACTTCTCTGTCTGTCTGAAGATAAAATAGTAAACCAAAAAACCACCAAAAGATATGGTGGGGAAAAGCCCAGCGTCACAGGAGACCTTGGCCTTGGCTTGGATTTGGAAGGTCTGCATGCTTTCTCCCATCTCCATTCAAATGTGAAATGTGGTCAGTCCTATACGGAGCAAGAACTCTCCCAACAGGAGCTAGGAATTTGCTTCAATAAGCTATTTTTTGATCAAGATCAAATTTGCTGGATTAGCATGAAATTCCCATGAGAAATATGCCCAAGATGGTCCCAAACCAGAAGTCAATTAGAAAAAGAATTTCAGAAAAGGATATAGGGTGGTGTAGTGAAGAGTGCTGGGATAGAAATCAGGGGTACTGGATTTTAGTCACGGCTCTTTCATTACCTATCGGTGTGACTTTGGACAGGTCACTTCCCTTTTCAAGACTTCAGTTTCCTCATCCACAAATGGGGATACTACTACTTGCCCTGCCTCCTTACAAGATTGTGGTGACAAAAGAGAAAATATGTGAGAGCACTTTGTGAAATGTCATATAACTTTTTATTTGGCATAACTGACACTCAAATAATTGAGGGAGTTGAGTTGCAAGATACATAATGGTACCATGACCCAGGGAGTAGTAGACCAATAGATGCATGAGTGATTCTGAGCAGGTTTCCAGCTTCTCTAGTTGCAAGCTTGAAGTGCACATACTTAGAGACAACGAATCTTGGGTGTCGATTTTCAAGGAAAATGAATGCAGCGGTAATACGACTATTTCTAGAATCCAGCAAAAAAGCTCAAGGACGCAGCTTGGTATAAAGCAGAGGCTCTTAACTTTTTTTTTCTGTCATGTTCTCCTTTGGTAGGATGATGAAACCTATGGACACCTTCTCAGAGTAATATCTTAAAATGCATAAAGTTAGGATTACAAAGGTAAATAATTATATTGAAAGAGTTAATTTTTTTTTTAACCCAAGTTCCTGGGCTCTTGGTTAAGAACTCCTGGTGCGCTGGAAAAACGAGTGCATTTGAAGGCCAGGGACCTAAGTTCAAATTCTTGTTCTGCCATTTACTAGCTGTCCTTGGGCAAGTCTCATGTACTTTCTAAGCCGCAGGCTTCATCTCTAAAATGAAGTAATTAGACTACATGATCTTTATGGCCTTTTCCAGTTCTAAATCTATGATCTTCTGAGTCTATAGGCTCCGTATTAGAAGGGCATATCAGTATGCAGGAAGTTGCATCAGTCCTTTCCACAGGCCCAATGTCACTTAAACAGAAACCATAACATTACTCTACAAGGGAATGTTCTGGTTTCCCCTGTTTACTATAGAGCTCACTAGACGGACCAAAGGAGTGATGGATCAGCTGCTCTTTACTGTGTGAGGCAACACTGCCCCCGTCTGGCCCCAAGCACTCAGGTTCTTACAGGCTCCCTCTGCTAGGGCAAGAAGGATGGGACTGGAACTCTCTGGGGTCCCCCAAGGATGGGTGACAGATAATGCAGCCTCTCTCCCCAGGGAAAAACACTGGCCAGTGTCACTGTCGCCTGCATTACAAAATTCCAAGAAACAACATAGGAGATGTTTCTTGAATTGAAATACATAGGCTGTAGCAAGGATTTCAGCACTTGGACCCACAATCTACAGGAAAGTCCAGAGCAAATACACTGCTTCTCATCACCTAAGCTAATGGGAAGAGATGGCAGGGAGGGGCACAACTCAGAAAAATCCCAAATGCTGAATAATCAAAAAGCCTTCCTTACTCAGCTGTGCTGCTGTGAAGTGAGAGCCCAGGCAGGAAGGAGAAGTGTTTGCTGTCACCACCACCATCATCCCCAAACTTTTACACTGTGCTCTGTGACTGGAGAAGTCAGATTCACCTGCTCCTCTCAGTGGACATAAACTGACTGACGGCTGAGGTGAGAACCTGGGGCTGCTGGCTAAAAAGAGCCAGCCTTTGGCAGAAAACACACATCACCTTCCCCACTGACTCCTCTCAACTACACACACTTGGGTATGAGGTACAAGACTTAACCTCTAACTCCTCCACCACCAGGGAATGCATCTCTGTAAGTGTCAAACACAGACACCCACGGTTCCTTGGTTGAAGGAATTAAGGATGTTTTGCCTAGTGAAGGCTGGGTATGTGTGTGTGTGTATGTATGTGTGTGAAAAACCAGGAACAAAGGGTGGAAGTTACAAAGAGGTGATTTAGGCCTGATGTCAGGAAAAACTCCTAACCATCAGAGCCGTCCACGTCTCTTGTTTTGCCAGGTGGCAGGGCCCCTCCTTAGATGTCTTCAACCAGAAGCTGGTATGTTATACACTTGTCGAGTGTGTTACTGTAAGGATTCCTTTTGTGGATGAGTTAGACAAGAAGCAGCTGAGAACCCTGCCAATGCTTGACTTCTGTGATCCTATGACTGGGGGACGTGCACATTCTGGCTCACTGATACCTACTCCACTTGCTCCACAGAGCTTCCGGTGTGGCTGCAATTCGAGTTCCTTCCCTGAGGGTCTCAGGGAGGTGGCACGACTATCTCACTTGGATCACCAGAGTTCTGCTCTGCCCTGCCCTGAGCATTTGCTCTCCAGCCACCCTTGCGCTCCTGCTTTCCCAGTTGGGGGTGGAAAAAGATGTTAGTAATGCCACCCAGTGGTCAGGATTTGCACAGACACCCTGAGGAGATTAAGGCTCAAATGCAGATGCAAACCTAGTCGCAGGAACTAAGAAGACAAAGAGGTCACAATTACTGTTCCCAAGACCTACTCCAAGGGACCAACTAAACTTCTTCACAAACCCAATCAGATCCTGAGGTGATGAGCGGCCAGTGAGAAGTAGCCACGTGAACACACTTTAAGTGAGAGTCACCCAGAACTCAGCTATTTCAACAGTTCAGACTTTCTCTTAGCAGCTGCTGATGAATCACTATGAGTAACAATCACAGAGACAGTCAGAGAAAAAAACAGAAACACAGAGAAAGTGAGAGAAATAGGGCATGAGGGAAGAGAATGAAAAAAAGGACTTATTTCAAATTTGATCAAAGTTCAAAAACAAGGGCTTTTTATTTTGACTTATTTTATTTATTTAAAAAAAATAAGGGCTTCTTCTTGAGTCTGAGTTTTGGACGTTTGTCTGGTTCAACAAGTCAATCTAATGCTGCACAGTCTACATGCTGCAACTCAGGGCAGCGTGGCACAGGGGAGAGGGCCTGGCCCAGGCTTTGCCTGAAGGCTGATTCTGCACTTGACCTTTCATTTGTAAAATGGGAATACTAATTCACACACTACCACATTCAGATTATTATCCTGAGTAAAGAGATTTGTACACCTTAAAGCTCTATTCACATGTGAGCTATTCTGAGTGCTCACTGTGATACTTCAAGGCAGCCATGCTCACTGGTGGGGTGGGCACTCCCTCCACCGATGTCAGTCAGCTGCAATGCATCCATGCTTTCTCTCCCTGGATGATTCCAGTATCTTTCCACAAATCCTCCTCCATACAGGATCTACCCAACACAATGGAAGACTTCCTCTAGATCTGAGTATTTTGTGGATGCTTGTGGAACAAAACTGGGCTGTCCACCTCTGCTACTTTGCTTCTACTATATGACTAGCCCACCTCCTTTTATGGTCCTATGTATCTCTGGTTATGTTTTTATGCTGTTTTTGTGTGTGCATGCGAGCCATTGTTGATAACATGCTGCAGCAGCCTACTTATACTCATCATGTATCTTTTCATTGCCCTTTGGGTAGCCTGAAATTCTGATTCTTCCAAGAGCTTGGCATTCTGTGACTGGTGGCTGTGTTCAGAGGAAGAATACTGATGTTCCAAAGATGGGGTCTGTGCAGCAGGGAACAGCTTGGGATCACCAAAAGCACCAAACAATTTCCCAAACACACTCCGGCTATTACTGAATGCTGGGCTCAGCTGATGGTCCATCAAAAGCACCTCCTGTTATTCCTATTCATATTATAGCATGTTTAAATCTCAGGCTCTTTTCTGATACTTCGGATAGACTTCCCCAGTAAAGCAATTTGGGGCCTTCCATCAAAGCCGTCTGGTAAAGAGGCTTTGGCTCTGCGGTGGAGTAAGAACTTCAAATCCCACCTCTGAGACTTCCTGCCTGACCTTGGGCAAGTTATACAACCTCATTAGGTCTCAGTTTCCTCCTCTGTAAAGGGAGGGTTCTGGACAAGAGGGCTTCCAGCTCTAGATCTGTGAGGTCGTAGCAATATTTGCTGCTGTGTCAGGAAGGTAACAGCAATACACCAGAGTCAGCTTGCTGTGTTACCTAGTCATGTCTGGGAGAGCCATTCATGACCTAGTCACTGCTTGATGGCTTCCCAGTGAGGAATGAAGAGTAAAACACAGTGCTTTAGCCAGCCTTGCCAGCAGCTAGGGTCTGACAGTGAAAGTCCTCTTCAGATACCTTATCACGGAGTAGACGTGACCCTCCATTCTTAAGCCTTAGCCTGTGGAGGGCAAGCTCTGGCAGGCCTGACACTCAGCAGAAAAGGCTACATATACAGACAGGCCTGGTGACTTTTGAGTCCATGGTTAAACAACCAGTCCAACTGTGGAGAGGCTCATCACAAGCAAGTCAGCCACCAGATAATGACTTTTTTTTTTTTTTTAAATCTTGGTCTACAGCAACTCTTAAAAACATCTAATTAGGCTGGGAGGAAGGGGGAGGAGAGGAGGGTGTGCTCTACATCAGTCAGTGGAGAGTGGATCTTGTCTCACGGAATCACAGATACTTTAAAGTAATGATGTATGGAAATATATTCTGCATGACTACACATGTATAACCTACGTCAAATTGCTTGCCTTTTCAATGAGGGGGAAGAGAGGGAGGGAGAGAATTAGGAACTCAAAATTTGAAAAAAAAAATGTTAAAATTGTTTTTACATGTAATTGGGAAAAAATAAAAAAATAAGATTTAAAATAATAAAGCAATGATGTAGTTGAGGAGCCACTCTGAGAACATAACCCCAGTAACATTTTTTCCTATGAAAAGTGGGATGGAAGGGGAGAAATGCTGGTTCAATTTCATTATATCCTTTTTTATTTTTTTAATGAGGCAACTGGGGTTAAGTGACTTGCCCAGAGTCACACAGCTAGTAAGTGTTATGTGTCTGAGGCTGGATTTGAACTCAGGTCCTCCTGACTCCAGGGCTGGTACTCTATCTACTGCGCCACCTAGTTGCCTCTCAATTTTACTAAAAACAATGATTGTTAGTGGGAGAAAGGTCTTTACCACCATGATCATCACCAAAAACAACCTGGGCTTTGAGGTTATTCTAAAGTCAATGAAATGACTCTGGCTGCCTCTGCTTGCTACAGGAACATTTATTGTTGGGGGGTGGAAAGTATCACTTCATCCTTCCTCGGACAGCATTTTTTTTTTTTAAAGACTAGGTCATTCAAAATTTTTAAAAAGGCATTAAGTGACCCCGTTGGAGTAGGCTCTTGGATAAAAAGTCCAAAGGCCTGGACTTAGTCCTGATCTGTAAAATTCTAGGGAAATTGAAAATTAATGTTCATTATATTGAATTTATGATATAGTCGAGCTGCAATTGTTAAGTATTAATGTCATATTTTACAGTATACTGGGGCACTTTACATAATAAAAACATAAAATCATATCCTTTTTATACAACTTAACCTCTCCAGGATTTAGCTTCCCTCTGAGGGGGAAGGAATGAGGAGGCTGGTCTGGACCCTCCCAGTTCTGACATTTGTGGTTGTAAGGTCTCTTCCAGTTTTAAATCTTACAATCTCTATGACTCGAAGTGTAAGTCAGTCGAAATGCTCATGGGGTTCAAATGCCTGATGACTGGCCACACCTCATGAGGATCTTCTGCTAAGGTGAAGCTGGGGGTTGTGATCTCTGTCAACAGACAGACTATCCCCATGGCCAAAAATCAGATTCTTGAAGAAGTTAAACATGAATGGTCATGGAAACTTAGAATTGTTGTATTTGTCCCTTTATGACATGATTAGTCATACTTGAGATTCATCTTGGGCTGTGTCCTTGGGCAAGAATACAACCCCCAATGGTAACATTTTTTCCTATGAGAAAACAGGACCCACTTTGTGAAAATTGTTTTATAACATATAGTTTTAAAGAATGCATTATGGCAAAAAAAAAAGGGGGGCCTCCTATAACATCATCGATTTTAATATTTATTGTAGTATAGAAAAAAAAACCCTCAGATATTTCTGGCCCTCATCTTTGTCTAACATATTATCTATTTTCTAGTTATATTCCTTCCTCTAAATACCTCCTTAACCCTGCCCTGCCCCTTGATCTACTCTGTCTGGAAGCTTCCAGGCTAGAAGCTTATGTTTTCCTGGTTGATTGGTGCCACTCTGCTTATGACCTTAGGGTTTGGAAACCTCTGGATCCATGGAAGTGTGGTTCTTTCCTTCCTTATAAAATATTTTAACATCTTTGATCCAGGAGTTGTCAGAACCTAGCCCTGCCCCAGAGGTGATGCCATGACATGGGTTACTGAGTCAGAAGCTACTACCCCTTTCAAGTTAAGTCAGCTGCCCGGGTAGCCAGAGCTGTCTAAGCTGCCGTTGAGATAAGGGCCTAGGAGTATGTGCATACCCCTGTGAAGTGAAGACAATCATGCCTTGGGCTCCCAGAGACAACGGTGGTCCTTTCCATTTCCTGGCCCTTACCAGTCTTGGGAAAGGATTAATTCTGGCCTTGGTGTGAGGGAGGCCAGTGGGAGACCCTATCTGGAAGGTGTTAAGGACTCATCGGGAAGCTTCTTTTGTTGTAATCAGAGGATCATAAATCTGAAGCTAGAGATATGGAGATCACAGAGGCCATGTAGGCCAACCTCCTCATTTTACAGATGAGGAAACTGAGCCTCAGGGAAGTGATAGCTTGCCCTAGGTCAGACAACTTCTACATGACAGAGTCAAGCTTTGAATCAAAGTCCTCTGACCCCAGTCATTACTCTCTCCAATACTGTGCCATGCTCACTTCTTCAGGTTTCTCCAGTTAAGTCATGTGGCTTTCCTTTTTAGGTCTTTCCTTAAATATATCAAATAAAAAAAGGCCATTGCTTTCAGCATTGATTGAATTGTCAAATTCTACCGCAAAGCCTTTTAGTCCTGGCAATGGATTTTTTACATTAGACTAGACAACAAAGAATTTGAAAAGCAAATAGATAAATAGCTGTCCCTAACCGCTTCCCTCTGCCCCAGTCACATTATACAGTACCTGAATCCAAATAGAAATTATTTTTGGATTATTCATTTTAAAAATTATCCATGCCATGGCTTTATTCTATTTGACCAGAATATAGGGAGATAACTGGTTGTTTTGTTTTGTTTTTTTTCATATCAAGAGTTGTCTAGTCATTTCTATGGGGTAACTAATTCTACGAGGTAAGTGTGATGCACTGATGAGAATAGTTTCCATGAACAAAAGGAGACCTTGGTAACAAGCCAAATTCCTACGGAAGTAGGGGCTCCCAGGCAAAGCTTTGCCAGCAAGCTGCCCTACACAGAAGAAGGAAAAGGAAGAAGAAGATGAGATGGGACGCCTCTTCTTTAGCATTTCTGCTCCTTCCTTAAACACAGGTAACCTGGTTTACCTCACCCTTTCAGGCAGGGGGCAATGGTATTAGATAACAGCAGAAGAGGATCAAAGAAAATGGGCCCAGACATTAGTTTTTTGCTATTAGTAAAGATAACACTCCTTACACGTTTACCAAAACAAGAGAGGCTAATCTCAAAGGGCTCTGACTAAATTACAAAACTTGTCGAAGGAGCCTTCTCCAAAGAGGAGAGTACAGAGACCTGGGGTGGCAGCCCTGAGAGGAAGGGGCCTGATAATGACCTTCAGGAAGGTTTTCCAGCCCCTGTGCTGGATTCTGAGTTTCAGGCAGCTTGAGATTGTATTGTGGCTTTTATGCTGGGATAACGGAGTGATTTATTGTTTACTGAATGGGGGAGGTACTCTGCAGACCTATTTCAATAAAACAATGGATTATAAATGCCTCTAGCAATCTGGCAGTAACGGTAATCAACAAAACATGTTGCACTAAATGCTACATAATAAATTGACTGTAATAAACTCATAATTATTCTACTGGCTACATTTCAAAGTTAGCACAAGAAAAATAAAAACACAAGTGTAGGCCCAGCATTCACAGCAGAGGGCTCTGGTCTCATCCAATTAGCTTCCAACAGCTCTTCCTGGGGTAGGTGGACACTGGTCCAGCGGAGTATGGAGGCATCCACTGAGCTGGGAGCTAAGGGAAGGGCTGAAGGCTTAGAATGAAGATGTGACCCCAGCTTCCCCATCCAGGCTAGCTGGGTACGTTTACACTGCAAGGAGCTCTCCAGTACACAGTCAACTGTGAGTAAAAAACTGTCCAGGTGCCATGCGGTGAGCAAAGAACTGTTTTAGGTACTTGACAATCTATTATTATTATTAATTATAGTAATCATATACGAATTAACAATAGATCACATTGTTAGAATGCTCTACAGTCTCACCAAGTGCTCTTCTCACAATAGCTCTACTATCTTATAGGCATACTGTTCCAGGGATCATCCCCACATTTTATAGATGGGGAAACTGAAAAGAAGAACTGATTTGCTTAAAGATGCACAGCTCACAGCTATCAGATCTGGGATTCAAACTCAGTTCTGCTGACCCCAGGACCAGTGCCCTTCCATATCAGCACAAGGCCTTATGGTGCTGAAGTCACTACACTGTATTCAGGGAACCGTCGGAGGAACCACTGAAGGAAGATTATTATTTTTTAAAGAGGAGATACAGTCCTAATCCTTAGGGAATATTTAGCCTAATTTAGGATTAGGGGAGGTAAGGTGACACAAAGCCAATCCGTAAGAAATCTGTAAATACACAAGAAAAAAATGATCAAATTCATGGTGGCCTCCAGAAATGTGAGAACTGGTACCCGCTGATGACGTTGGTGTGAGACAGCCCTGACGGACTTGTGATAGAGCATTTCAATCTAGAGCTTTTCCTCTGTAGATTGGGCATATTACAACGGATCATGTCTGCACCTGCCCCCTAGATTCTGCTGCCTTTGGGCTTCTGGAGTATGGACTCATTGTCCACACAAGGACTAAGTAGGAACTAGCCCCCACCTTGACCAGCCTGTGGGAATCTATAGCTAATCGAGGATTTTACTGCGTTTTATCAGAGAAACAAAAGTCCCGGCAATCACCCTCAAACTGTGGCTCCACCCAAGTCTCACATGTCTGAAGAGCTCAGGGGAGGGATGGGTAATGTAGGCTTCCTATAGACTTCCCTAATTTGGGTCCTCTTCCTCTCCTTCCCCCTTCTTTCTCATTTCTCTCTAGGATACCTAAGGCCTTCATCCCAAGCATGTATGCTTGGGGCCACACAAGCCTGGTCCTTTACCAACTGGATCACTAAAAGCCACAGGGAAACAACTTCTAAGGCTTATAATTAATAGGAACTTTATGTCCCATTTAAAAACCCCAGAACATTGGCAGGGGCTAGAAGTCATATTTCTGTTTTCTAGGCCAAAAAAAAAAAAAAAAGAACTTTTTGCATGAAAATAATTTGATCCAAAGTTCAAAAATCTCAAGGGAAAATTTTTTATTTAAAAAGTGGGAAGGAAGGAAGCCTAGGAGTACCAGATCTCAAACTGCATTACAAAGCAGTAATCATCAAAACAATTTGATACTGGTTAAAAAATAAAGAGGTTGATTAGTGGAACAGATTAGTTTCACAAAATACAGAAACAAATGAAACTAGCAGTCTAGTGTTTGATAAACTCAAAGACCATAGCTATTGGGGTAAAGATTCATTATTTGACAAAAACCAGTGAAAAAATGGCAGAAATTTGGTTTAGATCAATACCTCGTGCCATATTCCAAGATAAAACTCCAAATGGATATGTGACTTAGATTAAAAAAAGGTCACAATATGAACAAATTAGAGGAATAAGGGAAAGTTTTCAGATTGACGGGCAAGTTAAGAGTTCACGACCAAATAAGGGATGAAAAGAATTGCAAAATATAAAATTACCAACTTTGATTATATAAAATAAAAAGGGTTTTGAACAAACAAAACCAATACAGCTAAAACTAGAAGGGAAACTGTTGATTTGAGGGAATAAGATCTCTGTAGCAAGTTTCTCTGATAAAGGTCTCATTTCCAAGGAAATTGAGATTCAAGTTTATAAGAATGAGAATAATTCCTTAATTGATAAATGGTCGGAAGATATGAACAGACATTTTTCAAAGGAAGACATTCAAGCTATCAACATCTATGTGAAAAAAAATGCTCTAAATCACTAATTAGAGAAATGCAAATTAAAGCAACTCTGAGGTTCTACCTCACACCCTTCAGATTGGCATAGTTGAAAAAACAAAAAAGGAAAATGACATTTGTTAGAAGGGCTGTGGGGAAACAGGCACATTGAATGCTGGTGGTGGAGGTGTGAAATTGGCCCAGTCATTATGGAAAGTAACGTGCCCACAAAGTCCCTTTGACCCAGCACTCAGCTTAAGATAAAAGAAAGAAAAAGAGAAACTATATGCACAAAAAGTATTTATAGCATCTCTTTTTGTAACTGCAAAGAACCAGAAACCAAAGGATTACCCAACAACTAGGAAACAGCTGAACAAATTATGGTATATGAATGTAGTAGAATACCAACATCATCATAATCGCAAACATTTACATAACACCTACTATGTGCCAGCCACTGTGCTAAGAACTTCAAAATACAAACAAAAACAAAAACAGGAAAACTACAAATATAATTTCATTTGTTCCTCCCAACAACCCTGGGAAGAAGGTGCTGCTATTATCTCTAATTTAGTTGAGGAACCTGAGGCAAACAGAAGTTAAATGAGTTGCTGAAGGTCATACACCTAGTGAATGTCTGAGGCCAAATTTAAACTCAGGCCTTCCTGCCTCCAGGTTCAGTGCCCTAGCCACTGCACCAGCTCACTGCCCCATAAGAAATAACAAAAGTGATGATTTCAGAGAAATCTGACGAGACTTATATGGCCCAGTGCACAGTGAAGTGAGCAGAATCAGAATGTTTTATAGGACAAAAATATTTTGACGACAAACAACTTTGAAAAATTCTGATGAACACAATGACCAGCCATGATTCCAGAGTACTGATGATGAAGCATACCACCTACCTCCTGAAGAGAAATGACAAACTCTAGTTTCAGAATGAGATGTACATTTTTGGATGGGGTCAATGTGGAAAGTAGTTTTGTCTGACTACGCATTATTTGTTAGAAGAGTTTTTCCAGTGGGAGGGAGAAAAAATACCTAATTGGGGGGAAAAGGCAGGGGAGATATTATAATATTCCAGATGAGAGGTAATGAAAAGGTAATGAAAATCTACTCATATTCAAAACATTCAAATACTGCCTCTGATACTTATTAGCTGTGTAACCATGAGCAAGTCACTAAACCTCTCTGAACCTCAGTCTCAACATCTTTAAAATGTATAGTACCTACCTCACAGGACTGCTGTAGACTTAAGTGAGTTTTTTTTTTTTTAAATGTAAATCGCTAAATCAACATTATTTTTTTAAATAGAAAATCATTTATTCCTAGCTATTTCACACCCTGAACAACATCACTAACCAGGGAGAACCCCAGGGACCAAAGAGTTTGCTTCTAAAATCTCAAGTTGAAGAACTTCTAAAATCTAATTGAAGTCAAGAAAAAAGGCAAGAATCAACAGTTCTGAGGAAGGCCTGGGCAAAGGTGGGCCTTCTTGCTTATGGAAGCTCCCTGGAGATCTCAGGACATAATCAACTTTTCAGGCCCAGAGAGACACAGTAATGGCGCCAAATGGGTTTGTTTGAATCCAGAAGTCAGTTCTGCTTTTGGGAGCCTCACAAAGCCCCTTGACAGTCTCTTGGCAGAGCTGTGATGCAGCTGATGTATGTCCCTATTGCTCGAGGACGCATCCACAGCACACTGATGTGACAATATATTTAGAGAATGAAGTTTGGGTTTTACCGCCAAGTAGAATACCAAATGCGAGTTTCTATAACAACATGATTCATACCGAATGGGGGCCTGTTGGTTTCTTTGTATGACCTTCTAGACAGTGTTAATAACATATGATTTATGGAAACAGCTGCAGTTTCTGGTAGGCTACGTTGATCCTGCCACTCGATGTGCAAAATACAAATTTAAATGCAATATTCTGTATAGGAAAACTGGGTTTGTCCAAGTGGGCATTCTGAGTCCACATTTAATCACAGAAAATTAGAGTTGGAAGGGGCCACAGGAGTCAGAGATCAGATTGATAGATTTAGAGCTAGAAGGAATTCTCCATCAAAGACTTTCCTGTCCTCTTTCAATGGGCACAACCACAGCTTTCACTCTCATTCTCTGTTCACTTCCCCGAGTACAAGGACAGAGGTAGTTTTCTGTTCTCTCTGCAAAACAAAGAATTCTAAAAAATAATACTTTAAAGTAGTTAGTTCTTTGCAGTCCAGTGTTCTCACTGTTCATCTTGCCCTCCTCTGGATCCCCTTCCAGCTTGTCAATGCCACATTTTCTTTAAATGCAGAAGCTGAACTGAACACAATATTTCAGCTATGGTTTGACCAGAAGGACTTTGGGCCCTAGCTGCCTCATCTGTAAAACTGAGATAATAATAACAATAATCGACATGGAAACAGTATGGCAAATGGAGTGTCATACGAATTAGGGTGATGTTATCATCACAAGTGCACAAATATACAGAGTGACATGGAGTAGAATTTAAAGGAGCTATACAAGGATGCAATGGTAGGGAGGCCCAGCCCTAGCCCCAGTTCAGGCTTACTAGTCCTTTCCTTTTTCTGGAGCTCACCTCACTCAGGGTGAGTTGGAGCTGCTCAGGACTCCTCTTTCCTCTAAGTTTTCCTCTTTACCAGGAGCATATTCCCAGGACAGCCATTAAATTACTTAACTGTTCACTCGAGAGGCAGAGACCAAGAAGACACTGTGACATCCCATCATATGTTACAAGGGGGCATTTTTTGCATAGGATGGATCCAGGGCAAATGGTCAAGAACTTAAGAGTTGACTGTCTTTTGGAGTGAAGTTGTTTAGGCTCCGAGACAAAGGTGACATCGTACATGTATGTATTTTGGGGAACGGGGATTCTTAAGGAAACAAGTTAAAATTCCATTCCCTTTCCACTGCTGACAGTGTCCTAGCTGCTAATGAGGGTCTGTGTCTATGACCAGGAGGCTCCGGTCAGAACACCTTGCTTACAGCATGGAACTGGATAAGGAGAGAATCGGCAAAGTCCAGATATGACAGAAACTGTAGAAAGAAACTCTTCCTTTTGTGCTTTATATTGTTTCCCCATGCACCCTGAAGATTCCCACCATAAGGCATTGTCTTCTTCGGCAACCAGCTGACAGTACATTTTTATTGTAATGGCCTTTAACTCCAAGCAGTTCAGATGTGAAGTCTGCTGTATCACTTGTCCCTCCATGACACAGTTGCACAGCAATAAACAGAGGCACAGGCTACTCACATCGAATGTGTTCACACAGTAACAAAGGTTGAAAGCCCACCCCATGGTGCCCGGTAGCTACAATTCATTTTCAATGCCACATGGACCAGATCCCATTACAGAGTGCCCTGAGGGGCTGCCCAAATGCCTCTGTTGTATTACAATTTCACTGTGTCAATCTCGCTTGGGACTTCTGAACCTTTGTGCTGTTTGGAGATTTTGATTGAGCCATTATTAGTCATCTTTAGCCTGTTTCCTGGGACCAGACAGATGAACTGGAGTACCTCCGAGATTAATCTTCCATTTATCCCCACTTTGGGGCAGTCAAGGACCAGAGGATGGTATGAGGATCATGAAGATAAGAGTAGAGACCTGGCTCTGTTACCAATGTGCAATGATACCTTAAACCAGTTGTGTCGCTGCTCTGGGCTTTGTTTTTGTTCTATAAAATGGAGATAGTAATTCCTGCCTTTCTCTCCCTCTTTAGGGCTGTTACAAGGTTCAATAAGATAATGGAAGTGTAAATGCTTTGGAAATGAATTGCAAAGAACTGGAAACAAAGTAGATTCCCATCAAATGACTAAACAAATTGTGGTACATGAATGTAATGGAATATTACCGTGCTAAAAGAAACGACAAATGTGATGAATATAGACAAGAATGGGAAGACTTACAGACTAATGCAAAATGAAGTAAGAAGAGCCATGAAAAAAGATATACACAATGACTATGACGATGTAAAAGGAAAGAACAAACACCACAATGCAACAGAAAATGAATGCTGCAAAATCACAAAGAACAGGCGTGGTCCTGAGGAAGAAAAGACATGAGAAGATATATCCCCTGACTCCTCTGCAGAAGCAGAGGGTCCATAGGTGTGGATCACTGAAAGATTTTTTCAGTATATTGTTTGGTTTTGTTGAATTTTTTTTTCTTTTCCCTTTTTTCTTTCTTAAAAAAATTCCTTGTTAAAAGCAATGGCTCTCTGCGAGCAGGGAAGAAGAAAATTTAGGTGATGTAATAAGAAATGATATCAACAAAATCTTTTTTAAAAAAGAAAGAGATTCTATGTCCAAAGAAGGGTGGACTTGGGGATATCATGATCCCCAATGAGATCCAATGACCTGATGATGCTACAAGTTATCCTCCTTTAGCTACAGAAAATGTGGGGGACTGCTAAGAGGGTTCTCTTCCCCACAGCCCATCTATAATGGAAAGCGAGTGACAATGCAATTTTCCATACACTGTGGCCAGTAAGAGTGAGAAATGAACTTAGGGTTAAAAGCCCCAGAATCAACACCCATTTTCCCCACCTCTCTGATATTGGGTTCCATTGAAGAAGAATCAACTACTGATTCCACCTTTTACTCAGGCTGATAAGAATGAAAGGAAAGAGTATTCAGATGAAGCGCAGAATCCAAGGGATCCAAAAAGCCAAAAGAGGCCTAGTCTAACAAGCTAAGGTCATTACGATGGGATGAAAAGCTACATAGGCAAGGAAGTGGGGGCAGGGGCAAAGGAGGGATGAGGGTTCTCTCTCCAGCTCCTGGCTTTGCCTTTTTAGTCTGGAGGCCAAGGTGGATCAGTTCCTTTGTCCATGACGAGTATCTGAATCTTTTACAAGCCTTTCCTGCTCCTACTGGGTCCTGGCCAGCCCTGATTTCCAATGAGCAGTTGTAATTGCATAAAGACAGGCAGAAAGTCTGCAGGAGGAGAACAGAAGGAAGCAGAAAGGCTTCTCAAGCAGACGGATGGCAAGAGCTGGAGAGACTTTCCTCTTTCTTGCGAGTATTGTAGAATAAATTACTTATCACACAGAAACAGTTTCTAGAGATTGCTCCTCTTCCCTAAATCATGGGGCAGCTTCCCTCCTTGAGGTTGAAGTTTCCCACCTCCTTCTATTTTCTTCAATAGTCATCAAAATGGTAATCACAATTTTTAACTAGCTAGTAGATGAGTCACTTTTAAGCAAGGCTCAGAATCGAGTGATTAAATGGGGATCTGAGGAAAATACATTAAAGATGTTTTTGAACCTTATCGTAGAATTTAGGGTGAAAGACATAGTGCCCCTGCCACTGGTCTGTCTGTGAACATGGAGAAACTCCAGCTGTAAATAGGGAAATTCTGTACACACCAAGTCAAAGCGCCTATGTGAGGAACTCAGGCTCCAGGAGGAGGTGTTTGCTCTTTACCTGAGAGTTTATGTATTAAATGACTCACAGAGGCTGCTGGCACATTCATTAGGTATTTAAAATCAGCAACAAGGGCCTTAGGAGTGAGAGAGTAAATATAAGCAGAATTCATCACTTTGATTAGTTCAAGAAGCTAATGAATCTTACACTAACAATTCCTAATGAAGGCAGTAACAATGTTAAAAACAAAACCCAAAAAAACAAAACCCACCAAACACCAAAAATTCACCAGGCTAAAGACATGAAGTTTGGGTTTTTCTGACTGTTGATAATGACAGCCCAAGATCATACAGTGAGGTGGGTGGTGGGAACACCAGGATTCCCTCGTCCATGAATTCACTGGGAAGGCCACTGCTGTCTTAGGATCATGAGATTTTAGAGCTAAGAGGAACCTAGAGAGTTGGTATTCTCATCCATTCCAATCACATAAGTCTGCACTACCTTTAAGAACTTCCAAAAGAGGTGTTCTATAGCATTTTTAGTAATCTACTTTTAACCACTTATCAGCCACAAAGAGCTTCCTTATACAGAAACCAATTCTGTCTTGTTCCTCCAGCCTCTCCTTCTGTCCTCCATCTGCTCTCTACATATCGCCGAAGGCTTGTTAGTATTTTAGCCTGTTTGCCTCAGGCCAAATCATCCCGGTTCTTTTAACTTTTGAGGAGGAGAGAGGAAGGGTTTAAGAGCGTGTGTTGGTAAAGAGATGAAGATTTGGGGGAATCAAAAAACTACAAGCTCATCATGGCGGTCATCTAATAATCAGGATTTTTTTTTTCCTCCTGGGAAAGCCCATTCAGATACTCATATCATCATGCATGTGTCTTTCCTATTTGTAACTCTCTCCAACCTTGAAACCTACTGAATTAAAGCTAGTTATCATTACACAGTGGGTATAGGAAATAATAGTGGATGCAGGATATATGAACAACAAAATCTCTGCCTCTCCCTGCCCCCCCCACAAAAAAAAAACCCTCCTGCATCGAAATCTTATTCTTCAGTGTGTATGCTAGCTCTGAGTATGTCTCTATCTGTTTCATACTTGAAGGCTGGGAACAGCCTTAGTTTGATCTTGGGAATGGACTCAGCACAGTCACATCTACTAGGAGGTGATGTAATAAAGTATGTGTTAGATTTCTCACCAGGGCCTCTGATGAGAGAGGGGAATCGCTATTTTTTAGTGAAAATAATCTGTGGGAAATCTAACACTTGGTTCCTAAGCATGCTATTTGTGAACCTAATCATAGCAGTAAAGCACTGTTTTCCACAGAGTAAAAAGGAGGCTGAGGCAATGCCACATGTAGTTCTCCTGTCCTCTTGGGCCACCACAAAGCTGGCCTCTCTATAAGTAGGCACTCATCTTGACAGGCCACCAAGGGGTGGGGAATTCTCCACTGATTCTCCACTCACTCTGTGTACTTACCACAGGTCTCCATCTTGAATTGTCTTGTCATTTGGGGCTCCGGCATGTCCATAGTGTAAGACGGCTGAATTTTCTCCACTGAAAAAAGTAGAAAACAAGGCTTGTCACCCGTATTGTACAAGCACAGGAATAGGGGTGGGGGGAGTGCCACAGAAAGAGGCTCAGGAATTTCTTAAGTTGGGGCATTTGACAAATTGATCATTCTGTTGACCAGGCCATACCTAATCATTTCATTTTGGCTAGATTTGGCTAGACAAGCAGATTATTTACAGAAAAGAGGGCTCAGAAAGAGTTGTGTCCTAGGTACTGGTCAAACGTGCTGCCAATGGGTTACAGAAATGCTTTACTAGTAACGTCTCATCTTCTTTCCAATGGAAATTTGCCTCTCCCTGGATGTGCACAGCCTGAATCCAGCGTTTTACAAATGACAACACTAAGGCACAAGGACTTCCTCTAAACCGTGCTATACAAGGGAAAAGGGGAGTAAGGCTGGTCAACAGTCCTCCTATATGCGGGCAACAAGGAAAACACTGATCCCAAAGATGTCCAATTTCCTGACACAATGAAGAGAATAGAGTATTTTGAGGGAGATCATCAGGCTCTATTCTGATTCCTGAGAATTTGGTGAGAGAAAACTTCTCTGCCGAGGGAAAGGAAGAAGAGTCCCCAGGGACTGCTTGGTTCTGACTCTGCAAGGAAAAAAAGGAGCAAGAAGCTGCTGGATTGGTTACAGCAACAAGGAACAGACAGAAGGCTGTTCTGTCATGTGAAAGTTCCCCCCAATCATTTATGCCTCTATGAAAAACAAATAAAAAAGAGAACTTTTAAGTCTGTTGGAAAAAAAAAATCACCTGTGTGTAATATTTATGGCCCCTTTCAGGAGGCTAAGGAATCATAAAAGTAGAAATAATGATTTTTCTCTCTATCCACCAGAATAGAAAATTTCCAGGGACTGAGATGTTCACATGTATTATTCATATACTGAAGAATTCCACCTCAGCAGAGACCTAACCGGTTACATTCAGGTTGGGCCAGAGGACAGTCGGGCCAAACAGAAATCGCAGCTGTATGCACTGGCTACAGCACAGGGCACAGGAAGGGGACAGGCATTGCTGCTTGTGCTCAGGTAGTATACCAATGTTTCTTCCCATATAGCTGTAATATTTAAGCAAGGTAGTCAATGCAACCATTGTTGGTGGACGAGAGATTCCCTCTCCCAATATTGTCTACAGACACAGAATGAACAAATAGAGAGGGTACCACACATAATCCAGGGGACTACATAGTCACTTAGTGTTCATTATCTGTGCATGTCTCATCTGCTTATCTATATTCTAAGCTCCGTAAAGACAGAGATTATGTCACTTTTGTCTTATCCCTATCCCTATCCCTCACTGAACAGAACACACAACAGGTGATCAAGAGATATACTTCCAGGGCGGATTGACTCATTACTTTCAACTTCTCTTTAAGACACTTTGGAGATGTTTCTTCATCTTAAACTTTGAGGCTCTGATGTTATTCAAAGAAGCCCGTGGGGTTTGGTTCTAACATTTTTTCTCCCTTTTCACTAAAAGAAAGTCATCATAGTGATCACTACTCATTACTCAATGAAATGATTCCAACTTCTCTTTCTTTCTTTTTTTTTTTTGTTGTGAGGCCAACTGGGGTTAAGTGACCTGCCCAGGGTCACATACCAACTTTTCTTGGAGAACTGTCTCTCCCTATTCCCCACCTCCACCCTCCATCCCTCAAGCCTGGCCCAATGCCCAAAGCTGAAGAAACACAGCCCTTATTACCTATCTGAAATCTCAGTAGCCAAGAATGGGGGTAATTCTGCTTTTCATCTCATACGGAGATGAATTTTTCAATTAATTTTTCAAACTAAAATGACTGATTTGCTAATTCCAAAGACTGGGCAAAAGTAGGCAAGAGAACCAGCATGTACAGTAGACTTGACATGTTTGATGCCTCTTTTGGAGCAGCTTCTGTCTTCCCCTCCAGCATGGTTATGAATGAGGTTTCCTGATGCAGACACGTACCATCACCCCACGAGAAGGCTCTGCGGATAACCTCAGGCATCAGTCTCTGTACCTAGCATCACACCTGACAGGTATGATTTGTTAGGGGGGGGGCAAGAACTAGGAGGGAGGCTGTTGTTTCCCAGTGAAGGAGGGGATAAGAAGAGTTGCACAAAAAAAAAAGACTCATAAGGGAAGGAAAAATATCCATCTTCTCACACATGGAAACATTTTTATTCTCAGCAGCAAGGCAGGTAGGGGCACAGAGGAGCTGCATCAGAAAAAAAAAAACCACCTCGGGAGTTGGGGGCCTTGATCTTCACTTCTGAAACATCTCGACCTACTCAGTGACCTATTTTTAGTCTCCACACGTTATTCTGTCCTCCCTACTGTTATTCCCTAGGTCTATGAAACATTTAGGTAAAGGATGGGGAGAAGCCTCAGGTTTTCCTGGAGTGCATCTTGCTGTCCCGCCCTCTTCAATGTCCACTTGTTCTGCCAGAGTTCTCTCTGTTGCGGTCAGGCTACTGACTGGCATCTGCCCACCCAACCCTTCAGATGCCAGTCTGTCTGAGACGAAACTTGCTTTCTCTAGCCAGCTGGTTTGGACACTGCTCAGACAGAAGCTTCCCTCTGGGGCCAAGGGAAACCCACAGGCTGCTCATATATAAAGACTAAGAGAACAAGGCATTGTTCTGCCTTAGAGAGGCGCCAGCCCTTCATTTTCTGGTAATGAGGGTTTCAAAGGAGAGAATAAGGTCTAATTAAAATCTAAAGATAATCCTAAATCTCACTGTAATCAAACCTGCCTCCTTAATAAAGGCTAAAATGGACTAGATTGAGTTTCATTCCCTCATTCTGCCCCTGTGCCTCCGCTAATGAGGGGCTAACATACAGGAAGGGGTCAAAAAGCAGGGAATAGAATGAAACACAAAAGACTGGAAAACCCTCTCAGATAATTGGCCCTAGAATAAGTAAGAGTTCATTCTAGTGGTGATTCCCCTAAAGACAACCCTAGAGGACGCTGTACTGGCCAAGGCTGGTCCTGCTATGGTAGTATTCTGTACTCCAGAGGTTGTGGGCAGGGCTCTGGGTGATGGGGGGAAAGGGAGGGAAATCTTATGCATAGGGACTGGGGAGTGGGGGAATCATTATGGTCTTTGGAGACTTCAGGGGTCTGAAGATTTTTTTTCAGTTTATCTTCTTTCCTTTAAGCTTTTTTAAAAAATGAGCCAGAAAATGATATAAAACACGCATTGGGAATTTTTTGGAGCCCCTATTACGCTAGTGCCATGGTGCCCAAGCAACACTGCTGAATAATGGAAACAGCATCCAGGTGACATGCATTATATAATTTTACAAGCAACTTATGCTTGTAAAATGTAATTGCTTACAAATCATGCTGTTACAGAATGGGCGTCAGTAATGAGCAGCTTGTACAAACGCTCTTGATTTCTGTTCAGAAAATAGGTGCGTGTGTATTTCCATGTGTGACTGAGTGCGCACGTTGTTTATAGGCATGATTGTATTTTCATGTATGGACATGTATATGTGACTATGGTGAAATGCTCATGCATGACTGAGAAAACGTATGTACATATGTGTGTGTGCTGCATATATATATTTGTGTGGATACATGATGGAATATGTGTTGTATGTATGTGTTTGTGGCCACATATATGCCTGAGCGTGTATGCGATTCATTACTGTATGTTCCTAAGTGCACATCTGTACTACGCATGTGTCAGTCAAGCATTTATTAAGCACCTACCAAGTGCCAGGCTCTAGGTGCTGAGGATACAAAGAAAGGCAAAAAACATCCCCTCCTCTCAAGGAATTCACAGTCTAATGGAGAAAACATACATGGATGTACAAATGCAACACAGAATAAATTGAGGGATAATCTCAGAAGATACAATGTGCACACACACATACATACATACACACACACACACACACACACACGTGTGCCACTATGTAGCCTCAAGCTATGGCCAGGGGACCACGTAAGACAGGGCCATCCAAAGCAGATGCTGTGTGTGGAACAGCAGATGCCTCAGGCCTGAAATAGGCCACAGGTACTGGCTCCATGAGTATATAGGCTGACTGGGCTTCTTTTCCTCAGCCATAAATGGGTGGGCATATCTCCTTCAAAGGCCTTGGTTCCATCCTGTAGTATAGGGTAGGGACTGCTTGAGGAGTAGGAGAAGTGGCATTTCTTCCCCTAACTGGCAGAAGGGGGAGGGGAGGAATTAGGCCTAAAGCAAGACTCATGGGCATAGTCTATAAGTAGGGCATAGACTACACAACCTCTCTTCCTTCTTCCTCCTCCCACACTCTTTAGTCAGTGGACAGTCTGAACTGAATGTATGCCTATAAGCAAGGCTAAATGTTAATTATTGGGGAAAAGATTTCATGCTTTTCTGGGCACTGGCCTCTGCCCTAGGTTTCTCTGTGGAGCTCTGAAGTGATGGGGCATGAATGGGCATGGCTCTGTACCTTTCTCCATCTCTCTCCTGTGTCATCTTTCACTACCATTCTTTCTAGCAACCATTTCACTGCTAACCAGCAGCTGCCCAGCCTGGCATACCAGGAGAGATGCTGCTCTCCTTCCTGATCCTGGCCAGGGTCTCAACCCCATCCTCTATCCCAAGATCCCAGAGCAGAACCTGTTTCCATGACAGCTCCCCTCCCCACAGCACTAACTGCCACAGCCCAGAATTAACTAGCAGTGACACTTATTAGGTGGTACTAGCCAGAAGGGGAGCATGGCAGAAACAGAAGGATAGCTGCTGTGCCTGCCACAATTGGAAGCCCAGGTGCCTCTTCCTCCATAAAGACTTTCCTGATGCCCTTAGCTGAAAGAAAGCTCTTGATTCTCAAATTTTCCTAGACCACTTCATTTCACATTCTACTCTGTATCATATCTGTCTGTATAGTGCCATTTTTACCAGATTAGACCATAAGCTCTTTCAACTCCAGTCTTTTTTCAGCTGGATTCCCAGCACCCAGCTGAAGGTCTTGGACATAGTAAGTATTTAGTAAACATATGTCGAACTAAATTGAATTCTGCTCTGGAGGCTAAAGAGGCTGTGCCCCAATACTATTGATTCCCAATGCTGCCCCCGTCTGCCTGTGGTGGCACTGGGCAAATAAGGCTGCTGCAGCTTTGAGAATGCCCATAAACATATGTATTATTGTTCAGTGCAAACATCTGGTAGACAAGCTCTACCTTAACAGCCCAGGACAGATGTCAACACAGTTTTCTTCCTTTCCAATAATTCAATTTACCAAATAAACAGACAATAAAACCAAACCCTCAAAATCATGTGCCATGTTCCACTGGTACATATAGTCCCAATCGTGTAAGGGCTCAGGGGCAGCAGGATTCGTAGTGCAGATAGCTGGACTCTGTGTGGGGGGCACACAGTTAACAATGTCTCAAACTCTCTTTGATCCCTGTGAATAGGGACCTTCCTCAAGGCCAAATACAGGTCATACTAACCTAAAGCACGACCCATGGACAGAGCAAGGTTAACTACCTTTCAAGAGCTAGACTTTTTCCTTACCTGCCACAGATGCATGTGTACGAACTATGGCGCATCCCACCACGGGAATAGCAGTAGTGTTCAAACAGGCTGTGTTTGGGGAAGAAAAAAGATTGTTAGTTTTTAATCCCACAAAATCAATCAGCAATGAAATTAGCCATGACAAAGTCTTGCCATGACAAAGTCTTGCCCTGCCCAGCATGGTCTACATGCTTACTGCTCGTGAGCTCTGGTTCTATGGGTCTGAAATCCCACCCACCACTCAATCCCCCAGCCACACACACAAAAGAGCCTGAATCAGATCATACAATGTCTTAGTAGGAAAATTTGCCAGGAAATGTTGCCATAACCCAGAGCTCCCCCTTACTCCTGATGCCCTCAATATCAGATGTGTAAAAGCCCCCAGACACTCCTGGTGCCTTTGGCAATACAAAAGAATAAGAGTTGTTCGAAACCATCCCCATTAGTACTTTCTGGAAAGAGGCCAGAGCATCCACTCCTTCCCTCCAGAGATGCTGCCAGCCCCTGCAGCAGCTTCCTGCTGGAGGAGCTGTTTCGCCTCAGAAGTCCTTGAATCATCTATTTCTATCTTTCCAAACCTGCACCATCAAAGCCGTTGTAGGAGCTTTACAGGCAGATGCCCATAAAATCCAATTAATGTCGGATTAGCGGCTTTCAGAGCCAGGCCCAGAGGGGATCTCTTTCTTCATTGGGAAATATAGTCTTTGGCAACCAATTCTCTTTAAATACTAAAAAATTTTAGAAAACTTATTGTTTAATATTTAAAATGTATTTTCTACTAACAGAGTGACTGTCATACCTATTAAAGGTTACAAGTATCATGATTTTGTCATCTGGTTATACCAGGCCAGAGATGGGAATGTACATCTTTCAAAGGGCATGTGAGAAATTACTTAACAATAAAACAACAAGCAGCAACATACATTTTATTGCTGCTCCAAATAACACAGTGATTCACTCCTGTCAGACCTGTTAACAGCAGGCCCTACTACCAAACAAAGGGAGGGGACACCAGGGCTTTTCTAGAGAACGAGGAGCAAATTGAGAAGGCTTTTCTTTTCTCTGGTACCTTTCACACTCACTTCTCTGCCAGAGACCAGCAGCAGCTCCCTTTTGGGTAGAGGGTGTAGGACCATGTGAACAAGAAGAATAAGCCTATTTTTTTTCCCTTCTATTGTGTTTTGTTTCCTCTTTCTGGTGGTTCCTCCTATTGGTTCTAATTCTTACCTACAACATCACTAATGTGAAAATATGTTTAATAGGAATATACATGTATAGCCTATATCAGAGTGTGCGATGTCTTGGGGAAGGAGGGGGAGAAAAATTTTAGACTCAAAAGCTTATGGAAGTGATTGTTGATAATTCAAAATAAATTAATTAAAAATCAAAAAAAAAAAGAAGCCTATCCCAATCTATAAAGGAGGTGGCTCATGGCAGAAAGAAAAAGGAGAGAGAAAAGGCAGAGGGGAGAGACAGAAGGAGAGAGAGTCAAACAGAGAGAGAAAGAAAAAGAGAAGGAAAGAGAGAGGGAAAGGGGTGGGAGAAAGAGAAAGACAGAGAAGGGGAGAAGGGGGAGGGGGAGGGTCTTTCTTTAGAAGGCAGGTGACAGGTTAGAAAGATCCTCTAGGCCCTCTGTCCTTCCTATCTCTATCTTTTTAAAGTACAAGCAAACATGCAGCTTAATCATGATTTTGTGGAAGAATTTATTGAACTGGTAATGAACATCCTTGCTGTTGCTTTAAAAAATATATTTTATTGATTCTTTTTAACACTGCTATTACTTCTCAGTGACTCTTCCATCAATGAACTTTGCCCTTTTAAGAAGTATAGTTAAGCAAAACAAATCAACACACTGACCCTGTCTGAGAGACTATACCTCATTCTGCATCCCCTCTTTGATAAGAGGTGGGAGGCATGTTTTACTTTTAGTGCTTTGAAGTCACAATTCTGTCCTTAGTTTCCAACAAGATGCTGAGAAAGGAATTAGGGGACAAACAAGACACTCTCCCAGAGGCTGGGCTTAGGTCAAGGCCTTTTGCTCCCTCTCTAGAAAAGAACAAACAGAATGAGTTCTACCCTAGGTCCTTGGAAAAGCTTTCCATGAAATAGTACTAATAACCTATTTTGTGCCTAACTCTGAACTAGGTGCTGAGGGAGATGCCAAAGAAAATTAAGGCACTTTTCTCCCTGTTGTCAGGGAGGCTCATAGTTTAGCTTGAGAGATAAGATGACTAGATCCTGCACACTTCCTATTCATCCCACAGAATCACAGAATTTTTGAGTTGGAAACAGCCATCTGGTCCAATCCATACCTGGGAAAGAATCCTCAGGACAGCAAAGTAGGCAAGTAGTCAATCAAATACCAAACAAGCAATTATCAAGGAGTTCCAATGGGCCAGGGACTGTGCCAGGCATTGGGGGTACAGAGATAAAAATGAAACAATCCCTGCCTTCAAGAAGCTTACATTCTATTAGAGGAGACCATGCATACATATGTAAGCATGTACAGACTACAAGATAAAGACAAGATCATTAAATACAAGGTAGTTAGAGATAAGGGCATTAGCAATTAGGAAGAATCAGGAAAGGCTTCCCATCTCCACCTCTCAGCGTTTTTATGTTCCCTCAAAGTTCAGCTCAGTTGTCCCCTCCTTTGTGAAGTCTTCCTCACCTCACATGACCTCATATTCATCTATGTACTTTCCGTATCTTCCCAGTAGAATATAAACTTGTGGGCAGGAGTGGTTTCTTTCTCATCTTCATATCCCCAGCACTTGGCACAGTAACTTGTAAGTGGCTGGTGCTTAATAAATGTTTATCCAATCGAACCAAAGCCTTTTGGATGCTAGAGGGACCAGTCTTAAGAAGCAGCCACCCAGGCTGGGAGATTAAGCACTGAAGATAACACATACACATAAGAAAGTTACAATACTAGGCACGTTTGAGGTGAAGTGCTATGATAAGGGGCAATGACAGTCAGTTCCAAAGGAGTTCTCTTAAGCAGCTAGGTGACTCAGTGGATATAGCACTGGGCCTGAAGACAGGGAGACCTGAGTTCAAATTCAACCTCAGACACTTACTAGCTATGTGACTTTAGATAAGGCATAACCTGTCTGTCTCAGTTCCCACAACTGGAAAGTGGGGATAACAACACCCCCTACCCTCCAGGGTTATTGTGAAGATCAAATAAGATAACATTAGTAAAGTGCTTAGCATAGTGCCTGGCACATAGTATGCATTATATAAACGCTTATTCCTTTCCCCTCCCCCCTTTCTTTCTCTGAAAGGAAGAGCAACATATATCAGCACAGTCCCTGGTTTACTGGAGGAGGTGAGACTTAAGGACAAATGCCTGGTCAGAGGAAGCTTGATCCAGTGATCTCTCAGACAAAGCATTCTACAGTTATCCCTTCCACAACATAACCTTCCCCATCATGGTTTAGATATATCACAGTTTTGCATAAGAAATTAGATGGGAATTTGGGGAGAGTTTTGCAGAAGCCTCAGGTTACATGGGAAGGCCAGAAGTTGACACAGAAAAAGCTTAGAAACTTAGAAATGCACCAAATATATGTATAGCATTGAATTAACAGCAACATATTTTATCTTTTAATGCCATAATAATTCAGGCTTCTCTGGTATGAAGGGAGGGCCAAAAAATTTTATGCGAATTTTCCAGATCGCAAGGGTGCCATACTCCTAACCGCCCCCCCCATGATGTGGAAGTGATAACTGTGGTTAGAAACAGGAAAGAAACTGTGGTTAGAAACATTACACTAGAAACTTCACAGACACTGATTTGTAATGCCTCTCTGAGGCTGCAGAGCCCAAGACAGACAACACTGCTGGTGCCCTCAAAGCAGGAAAATGCAGTGCCCTCTCAGAGTCTTTCCACCATAACTCTGAAGAGCCATTTGGGACGAAGTTCCAATGTGGACTGCCATTCTGTGCCCTTTATAGAAGCTGAGATGGTGGGGGCTTGGAGCAGGCCAATAAATGCTAGAGCAGAATCTCCATTTTGGGGGGACAAAAACACAATTGATTGAACTGAGTGATCCCCAGCTCTTTCTGTTCCTGAATCTCTTGCAGAATGCTGCAGGTCAAAAACACCCCAGCTCTTCTGGAAGAAAAAAATAACCTAGGGTGGGTCTCTAGAGCTGCAGAAGGGAATAACAGCATACTGATTCCTTTATACTCATTTGCCCCGTCTGAGGGGGATGGGTCTGGGTTACTTGGGATAGGACATATAAGCACAGGGAGTCAAGAGAGGGCTAGCCTCCAGGAGAGCTCTCCAAAACCCTCACCGCTACTTACTGTCTAGCACTTTTCTTGATAATTGGTAAGCTAGTTCAGTGGGGAAAACCAGTGGCCTAGCAACTCTCAGCTCAGCTCGGCCATGAGCATAAAGCGTTGAAGTCTCCACATCTCATCTTCCTGAAAGGCTGCAGCCTCCCTCCCTCAGCCCAGAGTACTTATAAGGCATGACTAATATAAGTGACTGCAGCAGTTTTCAAAATAGAAAACGCAATGTACATGCTAAATAATCACAGTAATCGGCAAATCCTAGGTCTGTTTTTAGAAAATGTCTGTACGGAGGAGTTTAATCTTTCAGGCACTGTAAACACAAATTATGTATAATTATTATGATTATATATTATATAGTTATTATGCAGGAATGGTTATACTATATTCAAATGGCTTTCAGACTTGCTTTATAAACCCCAGCTTGATAATTAGGTGTCTGTGAGTAAAATATTTCATGGCTGGAGAATGGCAACAAAGGATTTAGCTAGCCATCTATGGTGGCTGGAGAAAACAGAAGTCACAGGAAAGAGAAAGTCTTTCCATAGCAATGACAGAGAGAAACAGGGAAATCTGGCCTTCTCCCTCCCCTCCCCAGCTGATTACATATTCGAGGCTAAAGCAACAGCAGATCTTCCAGCCAGGAAGTAGCAACAGTCTGTCCTCCCCCTTCCTCTCAGAACCCAACAGTAATACAAATGCTGTATATTCAGACAAGGAAAACAAAAACAAAACCAACACAACCAAAGTGGTCTGGCCCTTTCTTAAGGAAAGCTCCACAAGTCAATTCTGTCACCAAGGCCCATGAGGGTGGGGGTGGGGGAGCATTTCTCAGATGGAGATAGAGAAGAAATCCTGTGTTCTTTATGTATAGCAAACCCTTAGTTAATTGATTCTGTAATTCAGTTTAACAAACGTTTACCAAATTCTAGGACTCAAACAGCTAGGCCCCAAAATTAACTAGAATTCCCACTGCTCTTCATTTTTAAAAAGAGGCAGCCAGCAGATAGGAAACCTTTTTTAAACAAACAAACAAACAAGAATCCAAACTCTGCCCTATTAAGTCCCTCCATATTAAGACCCATCCATCACACACTGGGTGTGAACAGGTATTTTAAAGCCCTTTGTGTTCCTCAAAATCAAGAGAAGCGTTCCCTGTACTCTGGGAGCTAAGGCAAGAAAACAGTCCCAGATGGTTTCAATAGATACAGCAGTGGACCTGCCATCAGGAAAACCCAAGTTTGAATTCATCATCAGACACTTAGGAGCTCTGTATCCGGGGCTGGGTGAATCAGCTTCGGTTTCCTCATCTATAAAATGGGAATGATAATAGCACCTACACAACAGGGTTGTTGTAAGGATAAATATCATATAAAAATTAGCCTTGTTGTTGTTGTTATTTAAAAACAAGTTCCTGGTTAGCCCTCAGTCCAGTTAAATAAGAATGTGGCCATTCCAAGGTTATTATGGGCAATCAAGATATGACTGGATTCTGAGGCATCCCTGGGAAAAAGAAGACAACTTAATTGCTTAATCAAGAGTGACAGACTTCTCAAATGACATGAAATATGACTAGTGTAGTGGTTAACATGAGTGCATATTAATGAGTGACGATTATTAAGAAGGAGAAGCCAGGCTGAGAAGGGAGCCCCTCCCAAAGGAGCTTTGGGGTGAATTTGGTTTTCTCTTCCCCACCAAAAAGAAGAAAGAATCAGGCTTCCCTTTGAGGTCCAATCACTTTGCAGAGATAACTGGTACACTGCACCATAGTTTCTTTCTGATTTTTCATTGTATTTTTAAAGTAATTTTCATTAAAAGTCAGCTTACAGGTGCATTAAGCAAATGAAAGACTCCATCTTCACCTACAAATTGTACCCTCACGTTGCATTCATTTTATTGACTATGTTGACAATTTCATATTCCCTTAAAGCAAAAGCTAAAACTACTTGGTGGCGCAATTCATGCTGAGAGTTCAATCTGTACTTAAACTGCTTGAATTTACTGAAAATTTAACTGCAATTTCTAATTTTAATTTAGATCTCTTTTCCAATAGCAGGGGGTGGGGGGAGAGTGCCTCTGTGAAAGAAACTGCCACCACTATTAGAGTCTCCTTTTTCTTTCACTCCAAAACACCAGTGAGTCTGGATTCAACCATGGGAGAGGGACATGAAGCCACGGTCTGTGTCTGAAGAAGGTTCTGCTGGTATAAAAATCAAAGTGAGGTGGAAGCAACTTTCAAGGTGGCTTCAAACCATTTCCCATAGATTTCTCCTGCTCAAAACCCCCAATCATAGTCTCACCTCTGCAGAAACTTGTTTCTATAGTCTTTCCTTAAGATTTCTCATCCAGTGATCACAGACAGATTTATGAGCTGAGAAAGGTGGAGCCAGCATACATTGTTAGGGGCCCCCAGAATTACTCTCCTGACTGCTGCCCTTGGGTCAGGGGGACTTCTTCAACAATCCCATTTTGGTAGCTCCTCCACTATGACCAGATTCACTGCGGCACACAACACTTTTGACAAATTTACTTTTCAAATTATAAATGCAGACACACATGCACACAATCTGCTTATTCAATGTGAAAATCCCTGATAGACAGGAACTACATCTTTCTGGATTAATAAAGGTTACATTCCCAACACAGCCTCACAGATGCCCTCCCTCCGTTAAGCAGGGGTGGAGGGTAGGGTGGGGAAGGGGATGTTAAGGTCAGGCGTCTGAGCACAGAGATCAAAAATGTCACAGAACCATGGACAGTCAGAGCTGGAAGGAACCTGAGAGATCCAGGAAGGAGCTCAAACGCTTCTGCCCCCACACCACATGGAGGATAAAATGAAGGGCCAGAAAACAGAAGTACTATACTCGTGGTAATTAGTAAATCTGGATGACAACTATACCCCATTCTGCAAAGACTCATTTTTTGGGGGGTGAGCCAAACTACACAAAGCTGTACTTAATTGCTTTTTAAAACATCTTTTACCCTACATGGCAGAAGAATGCAAGAAATATTGCACAGGTTCTCATTTTCCCACCTTTTAAAGAAACCTCTATTTCAGACACTGTCAGAGAGAAGATAATGAAATCTCCTTGTTTCTCTGGCACATACAATCGAGGTGTTCTTCATCCCTTGGCCAGTGGACATTAAGAAAGCTCCACAGATCCAGTCTCCGTCTCTGGGACTTGCTGCTTTCTTTAAGTGGACAATGGCTATGCCTGGGAGAAGAGTCTCTTTCAGACCCTCTGTCCCCTACCTTTTGAGGATAAGAATAGATTTATGTGGATCCATTTTCACCAAATTGATGGGAAGGAAAAGTGGCTTTGAGGATGGGAGGAAAAATGAAAAGAACCTTTGTGAGGAAGAGAACAGGGACTTAGGCTGACATTTCTGCAGATATCCCTGTAAAGGTTTTTACAATGGAGTCTCCCTGAACCAAAGAAGATTTAGATTAGGAATCCAATTAGGCTAACATATGGTCACTACAAAGCAAAAGCCAGGCCTGAGCACAGTTCTTAGCAGTCAGTCAATAAGCATTTATTAAGCACCTACTATGTGCCAGGCACTGTGCTGAGCAATAGGGATACAAAAAGAGGTAAAAGATAGTCCCTGCCCTCAAAGAGCTCACACTCTTAACAGGGGAGACAACAAGCAAATAAATATATACAAATAAGCTATATACATGGAGGACAGGCAATGGTGACAGTATATATAGTATGCATTTAATAAATGCTTGTTGACTGTCTGACTGATTTCATTAGACATCCTAGCTATCTAGTTTAGCCCTCTATGAATTTACACTAACCCTACACCTGGGCTTACTGTATCTCTGAGAAGATACTACAACCTAAAGACTACATGTGGGGGTAGCTAGGTGGTGCAGTGGATGGAGCACCAGCCCTGGAGTCAGAAGGGCCTGGGGCCTGAGTTCAAATCCGGCGTCAGACACATAATACTCACTAGCTGTGTGACTCTGGGCAAGTCATTTAACCCTAATTGCCTCACTAAAAAAAAAAAAAACAAACTACACGTATGTATAACTATGTGTATTTATAACTCAGAAGAATTTGACCTAGAAGAACAGAGAGTTGGCTGTTTAGTTTGTTTTAACCATTGGCAAGCTAATCATCTAATAAAGCAGTCCTCACGTTACAAACCAACCTCCCCTAGATCCTTGAAATGTTCTACTTCAGTGCCACAACTAGGGCAGGGTGACAAGGGCTTTACCCTACGGTGCTGACATACACAACATAGTCTAACCTCTTGCCTTGCCCCTCCCCCACAGCAGTTCTTTAATCCACTAGTTCATGCCTCAGCCCCACACAGCCTTGCAGATGTGTCTGTTGTTCCTTTGACAGACTCATACCATATGGTACTGCCACCAGTGCTCTGTTCCTCTCCAAGGGCTTGACTTACCCTACTGTCATTTCTCTTCTCCCTGTTTCTTCCTGAGGAGGGGGAATATTGTAGCCTATGCCATGGACTGAATTCTTGAGAGGACAGGGTACCCTTCTTCCCATGATTGGGAAAATGCTTTACTGGAGCCATGGTGTATTGCTGCCAGCCCTGGGGCCCTGTGCCACACACTGACCAAGAGACCGAGGCTCAATGGTGAAGTTAGTGTGCACCAGCTCTGGTGAGGTCCTGAAGCCTTCACAAATTCTCCGTGAGGTTCCCTATTTCCTCTGCCACTCCTGATTCAACTGAACTGACCCTGAGTATCAGAATTCCTAGTTAAGGCTCTGCTCCATTTGGGCTTAGGAACTTAGTCAAGAAACATTTATTAAGTGTCTACTATGTGCCAGGTTCTGTGCTAAGTGCTAGGGATACAAATACAAATAAAAACAAAGACAGTCCCTGCCATCAAGGAGCTTACAATCTAATGGGGGAAGACCACAAAAAAAGGAAGCCAAAAAGGGGGCAGGGGAAGGCATGATGGGAGAGTGATGAGGGGAGTTGCAAAGAAGTCCAAAAGCCATGTAGCTGGTGGGGAATGGGGACAGGACCAGAATCTCACATAGGAACTTCTCTTTCCTCTCCTAGAGAAATAATGAATGACAGAGTAATATAAATCACTAAGAATAAGACCACACAAAATAAAATCATGACATATTCCTGGAAGATATGTAAGAAGACTGAAATGTTCATCATTTCTAGCACCATTTTATATACTAGAAAAATGAAGATTTAGAGAAAAATGATTTGCCCAAGGCCAAAGGCAGAGGTAAAGTCATGACAATAAGCCAAGTTCTCCCGACAACCTAGGATACAAAATAAGTGCCTAAGGAATACATATGGATTTATTGGTTGCTCTGTTCCATAATAGAACAAGTAAATACCTGGTATGCTTTTTTGAAAAACTGTGTACAATAATGTAATACAACCTAAAGTAAAGCCAAACTTTATGCATCTATTAATTGGGTTCAAAGATAGTTTGAATAGCCAACATCCACGGGCAATCCAGAAAACATGGTTTGCCCATTCATTTCTCCACTGAACTTCTAACTGGAGTTTACTCTTTATTCCCTGTCCTGTTTATCCTTTGGTAGAGGTGGCAGTGAGCAGGGAAATGGCAAAAATATGGGTAGCCCATACCCACTCAATAGCCTGTAAATAACTGAGCTACTTGAAAATAGAATTAGGCAGAGCCACAGACCAAGAAAAAAAAAACAACCCTGATGTTAGAGCAATAGAGAAGGTAGTGCAACTGCACTGTTGAAGAGGGAAGGGAGTAGCTACATATCTCTGAGGAGGGGACAACCATCTCTTATACACAGAAAAAGGGCTTCCTCTCCTAGTGTTGACCTCAGACCCCACAACTCTGTCACTGGATAGAAAGTGAGTACAAGGGAGAATATAAAAGAAACAAGACAGAACTGTTTTCCAATAAGATAACATAGTCTCATTGGTCTGAGTTTAAAGGGATCTCTTACTTTGTATGAATGCCTCTATTATGCTAAAATACTTCCCTACCACCAGGAAGGTAACTAGGGGCATATCCTGTGGGTTCACAATTATACCCAAAAGTTGCTTGAGGGTCCCAGAACAGAGAACATCAGTAGGGAACTGATTTGTGATGACCTAGTGCCCCCAGGCTCAGTATGCATGGCTGTGCTGCCATTCTGAGGCTCTTCTCATCAAATAACGGTACACCCATTACACAGATCAGAAGACTGGTCAACTGGAGGACTTCTTGAAAAAATAAGACATTAACGCCAGCAGTTCTTTGAGTTGTTCCTCAAAAGCCAAAAGAAATGCAAAGTTGGCAGATGTCACTGTTGCCTTGCCTAGTTCTTTGTCAGATATCCACTTCTCCAACATACACAGTCATAATTTCCTGGAACTAATGTCCTGACAAAGAATTCTCTACATCCAGGAATAAATGAGGATTTTTGAGTAACCTGAGAAAAACTGCAGAGTAATGAAGGGCAGAAGATTAACTTGGGAGAAGGGTGGGTGACAGTTTATCTATTAAAACTCAGATAGTGACAGGTAGGCTGCAAGTAGAATATGTGCGCACGCGCGTGCACGTATGTCCGAGGGCACATGCGTGCATATTAAGAGTTTAATGAGGATCCACCAAATAGAGATTCATGGGAAGGAGTTCCAAATGAAAGAATTCAGTGAGGAGTGGTTTGTTCATACTTTGGCCAAGAGAGGCAGGGGAAAAAGGGTGGGGCAGAATCAGAGTCTCGTAAGGCTGGGTGTAGATGAGGAAGGAACTGGCCCAATTCCCAGAATAACTTGGGGGAAGTTGGGGCTGTAAGTAGCAGAAGATCAAAACAAATGGTTTCAGGTAAAATTGTAACTGTGAACGTTGTCCTAGCACGGCCTCTCATGTCCTATATATCGTATACACTGCCATTAGTTGAGATTAGCACTGACTGAGAAACTGCCTCTTATTACGAATTTTTCAAAAGTCTTGTCTTCAAGGTTGGTTCATACCTGCCTAATAATAATACAGTTGATACACATTGTGCTTTAAGCTAGCATAATGCTTTACATACATTACCTCATTTAAGGTTGAGGGTTAAGCCTTAAAAGTAATGGATTAGGGTGGAAGGTATGTGGGCGTATTCACAGACATGAATTTACATTGTGGCACACAGGAGAAATTTCAGAAATGCTCTCTTCTTTGCTCTTCCGTGTTCTGACAACCCTTTGCCAGGGATTTCCTGTAGTAGTCACCACCCACCTTCTAGGGAAACTGCCTAGACTAGAGCATACTGAGAGCATCCATGAGGAAGAGGAACACCACGGGGCAGATGGACATTCTGGCTGGGAAATAGCAGGTATTTAGAATCAATCAGCAGGCTCAGTCAGACTGTGTGTATCTGAAGCAGGATTTTAACTGATTCCAGACTATTTCCCCTAGAAATGACAGAGCCTGGATTCCCACAGCTTCAGGGGTGGGGGCTGCTTGGGGGAAAAAAAAAAGAGTCAAAATGTGCATGACCAAAAATCAGGGCTTAGCAGCTCCATGAGGCCTGGGGTTCCCTCTGTGGATTCCTATTACTGCCTAGCAGTTCGATGGGCAATTTCAATTCAGTACAATATAGCAACTTTGGAATTATTCACTAGGAAGAAAAAAGTTGCCTTCTGGAACAATTACAAACTACAAGGATAAACAGATATACACAAGGAAGAGAATTTTAACCCACTGTATCTTCATACCTGTTTTTCATTCTTAGGAGAAATACAAGTCCAGAAACCTTTTCTTCAGACAGCTGAGGTCTCTCCTGGCTTTGCCCACAAGATGGGGGGAAGGGGGGTTGAGGGGGATTAGGAGGCAAGGGAGAGGGAAAGCAAAGGCATGTGACTGAGTTACACTGTGCTACAAGCCCTATCTATAATAGAGATTTGCTCTGCACTGTAAAACACTTACTTGATTTGCTGCTTAGCTTTTAATAAATATTTTTGCAGACATACAATAAATTACCTAAAGTAGCTATATAATAAAGGCGATATACCTCTGAGCAAGTTTCTACTTAATAAGGGAGAACCCTTTTCATATTTCAAAAATATTGTTCTTTAAACAGAACCCTTGAGACTCACCTTGAACGCAAGCAGGTGGTTTTCTAGTATAAATTGGAAACAGCAGCAGTTAGAGGGATTTTTTGTGCCAAACTCGGAGGAAATGTTTTTATAAGTGGAATAAGCAGAAGTAGGAGAATTTCTTTCACTTTGAATTGGAAGTTCCGAGTTACATTATCCTCGAATTACAAAGAAAGGGTTCAAAGGCTGAGTGAGTCCTTACTCCTTTCTGCTGGGGTAAGCAGGGAGGACAACCAAGAGGAAGAGACAAAAGAAATCACTCATTCTCTGGGAGAGTCCAAATGACTGGAAATTTGCTCCTCTTAACTCCCCCAGGAGGTACAGGCATAGGCACAGGGAGGGTTAGTGGCAGGGTAGTCCAGGAATAATTTTTCAGGGTTGCAGGAAAGGATGGAAAATCGGCAAACTAGGTCTGCTGTTGATTTTCTGGGGTCTCTATCCCTCAACTCTCTGGTCACAACTGCTACCAATGAATGACAAGCCAATCGGCAAGACTGGTGATTTTTTTTTTCTTTTGAGAAAAGGTGACAAATGGCAACAAAATCAGAAGTACCACAAAGGCTGGAAGGTAATTTTCAAGAAGTAAGCAATGTTCACACAAGTTCATCATCAAAGTGTTATCACAGCTCACCAAAAGGCTAATTTAAAGCTTTTAGAAAAAGCAAAAACATTTTATAAAGAAAACTGATGACCCACAGAGGCCAGATCCTACATTATTACATTTAAAGAGTACAGTGTTTGACGCTTTCTATTTGCAATAACATAAAGCTTTTAAGGCATTTTTTATTAATTTGCTCTATAGAATACTCTAACACCTTCCATACTCATCCCCTCCTCTCTATTCCTATTATTATCCTCCTACTACAGGTCCTGATTAACACCTGCCTCACCAAAACAATAACCAACAGGCATTCCTTATCTCCATTATCTCCCCTTTCCACTCAATCCTAGACAATTTTGCTGTTGAATAGATCTGGTCCTGTTGCTCCTCTGCTTAAAATCTTCCAGTGACTATTGGCTATTGAAGAAAATCAAACTTCTTAGTCTGGCATTCAATGACCTCACTAGTTGTCAAGCCACCTTTCCCATGTTATGTCCCACTGTTCTACACATACCATTTGTTTATGTGAAGCTGGTGGTCCTCCCACCCCCACTGTCCTCATTCCATCTCCAGGCCTTCCACTTCTCTCCACCTCTTCCATAAAGTCTTCCCTCTTCTCCGAGCAGCTGGCAATAGAGGTGGCATGGTATATGATGGAAAGAATGTAGACTTAGAGGCTGAAGAGACCTAGGTTTGAATATCACTTCAGACACTTACTAGTTGTGTGATCAAAGATCACATATTTAGAGCTTCAAAGGAAATAGTTATTTAGTCCAGCTCCTTCATTTTACAGATGAAGAAACTGAGGCCCAGAGAGAATAAATGATTTCTGCAAAGTCACAGAGGTAGAAAGTATAAGATCCTGGAACTGAACCCAGGTTCTCTGACTCCAAATCCAGCACTTTGAACCTCAGGAGTTCCACCATTTGACTTCCCCCTTCTCCCGAATCTTTTTATCTCTTTTCCTTTAAAAAAAAGTTTTATTGATAATTTTTTTTACATCAGTCATTTCTGGAAACAGACTCCCTTCCCTACTGTTGCTTGGAATTGAACCCTCTTTTATAACAAAGAAAAACTAATTAAGCAAAACTACCCCAAATAATGAGTGTCTTCATCAGATAATGCACACAGCACACTGCCCAGTAAGCCCCTGCCTCTCTAAGGAGAGGAGGGAGCTACAGTTCATTATCTGTTCTCTGGGATCATCAGTGATTTTTCATTTATTCAGAGCGGGGCTTCCTTCAGTGATCTTTTCACTCACATTGTTATAATAAGTGTACACGGTTTCTTGGTTCTGTGTATTTCACTGCATCAGTTCTTACAGATCTTTCCATGTTTCTCTGACTTCCTCATATTCACCCTTTCTTACTGCGTGAGAATATTCCATTATATTCCTATACTTCAGTTTATTCAATCATCCCCAACTGATGGGTACTCTCTTTGTTTCCAGTTCTTTGCTAGGACAGAAAGTGCTAGTCTGCATACTTCGGTATATTTCGGACCTTGGTTATCTTTGGCTTCTTCAGGGCACGTGCCTGGTACTGAGATTGCTGGTCAGGTGACAAACAGGTTAGTCACATTTCTTATATAATTACAAACTGGTATCCAGAATAGCTGAACCAACTTATTGCTCCACTAATGGTATCTTAGTGTGTACCTGTCTTCACATGGTTCCTCCAACACTGACTTTTCCTTTTTTCTGGTATCTTCACCAATTTGCAGTGGGTGAGGTGAGACATCAGGGTTATTTACTTTGTATTTCTCTTAGTATAAGTAATTTGGAGCACGTTACAGTTGTTTACAACTTGCATTTCTTCTTTTGAAAACTGTTTGCTCATATCTTTGGACTATTAAGGAATGGAAGCTACAATTTCCTCTTTTGTAAAATGGAGATAAAAACACCTGTAATATTGACCTTACAGGATAGCTACTATAGGCTTATGTGAATATCATACGTAAAATGCTTTGAAAACTTTAAAACATTATGTCAGTTATTGTTATTCAATAGTCTCCCTTTTCTTTGAATCCCTATAGCCCTTAAAGTCTGTTATCCACAGTGCCTTGACACCTACTCCAACAGATCTGTGGCCTCATTGATATGGACACTCTTTACTGGTACAGATTTAAACTCATTCATGCCTTTTCATCCTAGGTGGCTCATGTGGCATCCTCCTGCAAATCCTCCACAGAGGGTCCATCCAACAGATGGAGGGAATTCTTTGGGATTTCTTGAAATCCTATGCCGCACTGGTATTCAAACATCTTATCCAGTGGTTACTCTTTGCTCTGGCTATATGTCCTCAAAATTAGATGGCCTGTAGCACAGATCTCCTGTGTATGCTTGATCTAGTCCAGAAGCTCTCTCCACCTTTGTTTTCCTTTTCACTACTTCTATTTTCTCTTGTAGCACATTAGATGTTAGAGTACAATTGTAGTGCTTTTACTGTCAATGAAGGAGGAAAGTTTACTATAGGAATCTTGGCATATCTTTCCCACTTTTTCAGTTGTATGTTCTTCTCTAGTTCTATTCTTAAATGCTCGCAGGGTGAACTGGCTTAGTTGGGTCTCTTTGCTGCATTTCTTTAAAGCTGTTTTTCTCTCCACTGATTCTTGTTGTTCTATGAGGTGATACTGCTCATTATCCCCTACCAGATTTTCCATAAGATCTTAAACACAAGTTTATATTCCAAATCAGTGCTAAGCTCAACTGTTACATGTTTCTATTTAGCAAGGAGATCAAGTGTTGGTTGGATGAAGTCGTTTCTCAGCTCTCCTAGTAGTGATAATTGATTAACATCAGCTAAATTTCTATGAGAAATGATGATGGTCTGTGTTGATAGTTATTTTTTTATACATTTCTCATTTTTGGCATCAAAAGTTTGTTTAAATATGTATGGCCAGAGCTGTCTCAACTGTCCACCTTGGAAATAGGTGCTTAATAAATAATTATTGAATGAATATCATTTGATATTGCTTTCTAGTTATTTCATGTACATGGGTCTTGGTGCCAAGCTCCCTGAGGTTGGGGACTATGTCTTCTCCTCAGTGTCTAGTACATAGACCCAAGGCCCAGAATGGACTGTATTTAGTCTTGAGAGGTTTTTCACTAACGTATCTCTTTTTAAGTCATGTCTCCACCCAGAGATTCCCCTGGGAACACCAGAATTTGGCTCATTTTGCCTCCCCCTAGGGTATCTTTTGTGAATAAATAGATTTCTCTCATTTTGTCCTATCTCAGAGTTTATCAGGAGAACATGAGAACATTTGACATGTTTTACTTCCATCCAGGGTTTCCCTTAGGAATATCAGAATTTGTCTGGGCTCTTGGTCTCCGTAGAAAAGATAAAGGGTCCCTAGCTAAGATAAATAACATATAGAATGCAAGAGAGGTTTAAAACAAAAAAGACAAAGGACCTACAGTGAAGTCTACAATTAGTCCTATTCTGGGTAGAGCTGCCCTTGAAAGTGAAAAAAATCTTCATGGACTAAAGAGTCAATTGCTTTCTCTAGACCTGCACAGTCCAAAAAAATCCCCAAACTGGTGAAGAGCAAGGTCAAGGTTTGTTTCTCCGTTTCTGGCTTTCATTGCTTCTTAGCTCTGTATCCTGCTTGATCACAGAAGGCCTGTACCTGGTGAGGAACTCACCACTGTCTAGAGAGCTTCCTCTGTTTTAGGAATTCTTACACCAATCAACCTCTGAAGAAGGTTGCTCAAGTTTCTACAGCTCATGCAGAACTCACCATTTCTATCTCAGTCTGTTGCTGCCTTTGGGGTCACATGATTTGGGTCAGTGGAAGGAGAACTAGCTCTTGAGTCAGAAGACTTGGGTTCAAATCCTCTTTCACTACCTGAATGACCCTGGCCAAATCACTTAAGCTCCTTGGGCCTCACTTTCCTCTTCTATAAAATAAAGAAGTTCAACTAGCTGGTTTCTGAAGTTCCTTTCAGCACCAGATCTAGAATCCCATGATCCTCTCCTGAGGGGCCAACATGGCTCCTTGGATAAGCCATAAGGCCCTATCTAGTTCCTTTCCAGAGAAGGAGAGTCTGTGTGTATCTGACTAGCTTATTGTTGCCTGCTTCAATGCTGACTTTTTTTTTTAAATTTGTGTTTTCATTTAAAAGCCAGCTCCAAGTGGATATTCCATATGACCCTCCTTGTTGACTACCTCAAGTGGCCTTTCCATTTTATAGGTTACTGTTGTGTTGTCACACGTAAATTATCTTCTCACTTAGTATCTAAGTTTTCTAAACTATGAAGTGGGACTAATTTCCCTTTGGGGACTTTATAGACCACAATCAGGAGGTGGTACAATATAATGCAAATACCACGGGAGTAGACAAGAAAACCTGAGCTTTTAATTTTCATTCTGTCACTTACTAGCTACTTTGGTCAAGTGAAATTTTTTTTTAATACTTGTTTCTTCATCTGAGAAACAAGGATAATCATTCCTGTCTTTCCTACCTTATAAGACTACTGAAGGATAAAATGAAACAATGCATATGAAAGCAGTTTATAAAATATAAAGCAACTCAAGGTCATCTTTTCCACATCATTACTGAGATGATGCTGGCAAACACTGGGATGATCTGCTCTTACATTTGTAAGCTAGTATTGACACAATTAAATCTCTATGAGAAGACATGGGATCAGAGAATCAGAGGATTTAGAGCTAAAAAGGCCTTCACATTACAGAGATGAGAAAAATGAAGCCCAGGGAAGACAGGTCACTTACCCAAAGATGAAGCTAGTGAGAAGTAGGGGCAGAATTCATACTCAGGTTCTCAATATCCAAGTCCAGTGCTCTTTCTGCTACTCCAGAGCTGTTTCCAAGTCACTGATACTCCCTCCCTAATTGGGAACTCAGACTTTCTTGAAAAGAAAATATATCAGACAAAAAGAGAGGCCTAACTTCCAGAACCAAAGGTCAACTCCAAGCTCCACATGGGAACTGTTCTTCTCTCATCCTGCCACCAAAACTGTTGGGAGCGGTGGCCCCTCCTGTCACTTCACTGCTGTCATTACATGGAAAGAAATAATTCCAGGTAAAAAGGGAGTTCAATTCTTAGAGTAAATCCCTTTCTTGCCGGAGAATGGTTATTCTACAGACTACTAGGAAAATGCCTGAATGCACTGATAGCCCAAGCCTGCCTCCTCCTGGTTCTTATTTATTTCTAACAGGACTCTAAATTTATACACACTCACATACACACACACACACACACACACACACACACACACACATTTATACATATATATATGTATGTATATAAGGCACCAGACTTCCTATGTCCTTTCTTTTGCCATATTTTCTTAGGTAATGCTTCACGTGTTTCTCATCTTTCAAAGCTTTGATCCGTTTGAAAGGACTCAGGAAAGAATCCTACCACTAATCTATGAGTAAATACTCAACAGCTAGCCTGACAGTACTGAGAGGAAGAGCTAATACTCTTATACACAGAAGGTAGAGTTGTTGGACCTTGGAATCTACTCCCAATGGGAGGCAAACAATCAATCAATCAATATGAAGTATTATACAAATACAAAGAATAAAGCAGCCCCTACTTGTAAGAAGTTTAAATTCTAATGGGAAACATCCCAAGTAAATATATAAATATATGCAGCATAAATATACAGTGAATAACTACAAATATATGAAATAATTATATACAAGGTAGTTTGGGCAAGAGGGCACTAGCAGTTGGGAGCCTCAAGAAAGGTGATGGTGCTGGAGGTGGGCCTTAAAGGTAAAAAGGGGCTCAGTAAGGTGGAGGTAAGAAGAGAATGTATTGCAGGAATGGGAGATGGTCAGTGCAAGGGCACAGAAACCATGACAGAGTGAGGAACAGGGAGAAGGCTCATTTGGATGGAATGAAGATTGTGGAATGAGAAGTAATGTCCAATGAAGCCAGAAAGGTAGGCTGGGGTTGGGGTTGGGTTGTGAAAGGCTTTGAAAGCTAAACAGAGGGGTTTATATTTTATTTTAGAGGCAGCAGGAAGTCACTGGAATGGATTGAGTAGGGGAGTCTCCTATCTATGCTTAAGGAAAATTACTTTGGCAGCAGTGTGTAGGATGGACTGTAGTGGTAAGTGACTTGAGTGAGAGAGACTCACTAGGAGGTTGTTTCAGTAATCTAGGCAAGATGTGATGAGGGCCTGAACTAAGGGATAGCTGTGTTCGTGGAGGGAAGAGATCAGATATGAGAGACGTAGAAGTAGGAAGAACAAGATTTGGCAACTGATTGGATTTGGAGTGAGAAATTGACCTGGGAGTCTGGAAAGACGATGTTGCCTTCAACAGAAATAAGGAAGAGGTTTGGAAAAGAAGTATTTTTTGGGGGAAAAATAATAAGTTCATTTCTGGACCTGCTGTGTTTGGGATATTTTTATAATCCAACCTGAAATATTCAATAGGCCAACGATGATGTGGGGCTGAAGCTCCAGGGAAAGACTGGGGCTGGATATTTAGACAGATAGTTGGGTATCTATCTTTATCTGTCCAATCATTTGTCTATCTGTCTATCTATATCTATCTGTCCATCTATCTATATCTATCTATCTATCTACCTCTGTTAGTCAGCTTGCTTAAAGAAGACAGTTAAACCCATGGAAACTGATAAGGTCCTACAAAATTATACACCTCTATAGGAAACAATGCCCCATAGGGTGTTTTGTACAGAGAAGATGCTTAATATTATTTTGATATTTCCATAGATCTGGTAATCATCAATGTAGGTAACTTCCTTCAACAATGAATATTCTAACCCATCCATGTCTATCCGTACCATGCAACTCTTCTCCATGTCCTCCCATAATGTGTCAAAGGGATCCGCTAACTGCGTGGGGCCCTTCCTCTAAAATTTCCGACACTGCAATGCCACCATGCAGGCTCTCCATTGGTTATACAGTCAATCCTCAACATTTGTGTGATTAACTTTCATGACTTCAAGCATTTGCATGATTTCATTAGCAACCTCATTTTCACTTTCATGTTGGTAACCATGCACATTTGCAGCTATGTGTGGTAGAGAAAAAAATGAGAGGCACAGTGTGTGCAAGTTTGTGGAGTGGCTGGTATCCTACAAGGCACTTCACTGGTCTTGTTCTCCCTACCACTACAGAGAGCTCCCCCTGTGCATTTGGAGTGTTGGAGGTGATGCTGAGACCCCTTGCCAGTAACCTCTCCCTTGTGGTTTTCAGAGGGCAGGAAGGGTAGAGAGGTTTACAGCAGTATAGTACTGTCTGAAATCAATGTTGTTTTTTTTTTTTTTAAATTGAGATGTGAGTACAAAAGATCATAGAATTCTAGGGAAGTATTCGTGAGAAAAAATGCTATCTATGCATGTCGCCAATTTTATTTTGTGTGCTATATTTTATGGGTTATTTCATAGTTACTGTATTAGGAAAAGAACATGTTATCAGAATTAATGTTTTGTTATAAAGAACTGTATAGGGGCAGCTAGGTGGCACAGTGGATAGAGCACTGGCCCTGAAATCAGGAGGACCTGAGTTCAAATCCAGCCTCAGACCAAACACTTGACACTTACTAGCTGTGTGACCCTGGGCAAGTCACTTAACCCCAATTGCCTAAAAAAAAAAGAGAGAGAGAGAGATGAAAGAACTGTATGTAGAAAACTGTATTTTCAGTGATCTCTAGCAAAATATTTCAGTTTTTGGTGGTCGTGAGAATCTGACCTCCCATTTCCCATGGGTTCAATGTTATCAACATTTGTATTTTTTACTTTAGTGCTGTTTTGTAGGAACATCACCTCTGAGAAAGTTGAGGATTGACTGTACTTCACTCTCATGATTAACCAGCCCCTCTTTCTTCCCCAGTAATATATATCTCTGATGACATTCTTCACAATATAATGGAACCTGCCAGAGCTGGAACTACACAGGAATTGCCTTCTAGGACACATGATCACTTCCATGCTGAAAGGCATTGAAAAGGGACTTGTAAAAGACACTTAATGAATATTTGCTAAATTGCATTTGATTTGAATCAAAATGCTTCTTGTGAGAAAGAGCTATCATGTTCTTTTTAATCCTCTTTTAGTGCCTGACGAGGTACACATGGATAGGGACTGGACTTACGATTTCATTGGTGTGCGGGAAATACTAGTAAGGAATTTCCTCTATTGATGAGGTCGGCACCTCTGCAACTTCTATTCTTAAACAGTTACTTAAACACTCACTGAGTGAGTAAGCGACTTGCACAGGTCACACAGCTAATATGTAGCCCAGGTCTTAATGGTTCCAAAGCCAGCTTTCTATTCTGGTGTAATTAGTGGACTTTCAGAGATGGTTTGACCTTATGTAGGGGACAAATCCATTTTTTCCTTATCTTACACCTGAATGGGAGTTCTTTTGTCTTTACAAATAATAGCCAGCTAATTATAAAATTTGAAGGTCCCAGTCCATTCTGGAAACACCAGGAAGATTCTAATGGGAGGCAACATAATAGTTTGTTTTTCTAGCTGGCCACAATAGTGTGAGAAGATAGATCTGTGACTTGAATGGCAAATTTCCACTAAAAATGAGAAGCACGCTAATTAGAAAACCCTACAAAGTAGAAAGAAAACATGGTTGACATCCACCATTTGTAGGGATATGAGTGTGGAAAGTGACTGATTGATTTCTCAGAATTATGGCATTATTGTAGGCAAGGCATTGTTAATATTTTAATTAGATAATTGGAAATTCTAAGTTGCCCATCTTGTATTAACTAACTGAATACATCAAAAGACATTTAATTATTGAACCTTTATTTTCATTCTTCTGATGTCTTGTTATGTTAGGCAAAATGATATTGGTTACTGGGTAAAATACCACTTTTTTTTTATCTTTGATATTCACTGAAAGTGTGTGGGAAAAGTTTGGTGCTTATACTAGTTACTTATCATTTAGATTATTTAATATTCCATGCTTCTACACATATTTCCCAAAGTAGTTTCTTAATATTCAATACATATGACTTTCAATTAGGCAGTATTATGACAAAATAATTTTTTAAAAGAGTTAGGCTTAAAAATTCATAGTTTGATGTCTGTATAGGCATGAGAACTGGTGTGGTATAGTAGGAAAATACTGGATTTGGGAGTCAGAAGATGTGGGTTCAAATCTTGGCTCTGCTAATCGCTACCTGCGTGATCTTATGCACATATTTAATTTATCCAGCCCCATAAAATGAGGAGATTGGACTAGATAAGCTCTAAGGTTCCTTTTCTAGCTTTAGATACATGATCCCGTGTATTGAATACCTAAAACTGTAAATCTATGATTATATTTCTGTTTATACTTCTATTCCCAAAGTTATACAATCTAAGTAAAGCTTTAGCTTTGACAAAAAGTATTAATAAATTAAATTATATATACATTTTCATTGGTATTCCTGGATTTAGGAAGTCTTGCTACAAAGCCAGGCTCAGGTAATATATCTGAATATAGGGCATAACACCCCAGTCTCAGCAAATAGGTTAGAAAGATCTTGTGAATGAATCCCTCCTCTAGATCTTAATCTTTCAATCATGATGACATCAGGAAGAAAGGTGTGACTGGGTGCTAGTACCTCTTTAACAAGGCACAGTTTTTAACTCCCTTCAAACAAGGAAGGCCTCTGATTTCTTTTCACCAGGAATATGCAGCCTACAGGATAATGAAACCACTGCCAGTAAGAGTCAGGAGTGAAGTTGGAGCTGGAGACTCAAGTTCTCAGGGTACACATGGACTATCTGAAACCACAAATCCTAAATTCAGGCAGAGAGTTTCTTAAACCTTGTCTGATCATAAGCCATGTAAAACACACAAGGGTAAACAGGTGTACCGTTAAGACCAAACAGCAATAGGTATGGAAAAGATAGGGGAGTTTTAGTGAGGTTTTAGATCAATGAGTTGACATAGTATATGGCAACCAAAAAAGTGGATGCAAGCTTAGCCTGTATTAAAGAGAGGAACAGGAACCGGGACTATCCCTGGTCATAGAGATCGTAGTCCTCCTGTACGCTGCCCTCATCAGATCACATCTGGAGGACCAATTCTGGATATCACAATGAAGAAAATACAGGAATAAGCTGGAGAGTGGCAAAGAGGGCATCCTGGATGGCAACGGCCTCGAGTTCATATCCCAAGAGAATCAGCTGAAGGACCCGGGATGTTTAGTATGGAGAAGCCTGGAGGGGAGGGGAAGCATGACATGACAGCCACCCCTAGTCAAACTCTAGTGACTCTCTATTACTCCTAGGATCAATAGAAGAAATGAAGCAAGAAATGAAAAATGAAATAAAAGCACTGAAGAAAAGAATTTGGAGAAGAATAAGTAGTTTTAAAGGAAAAGTAGTAAATCTCACCCAAGAAGTGGAATCTCTAAAAACTAGAATAGGTCAAACAGAAATCAATGACTCCAGGAAACAGCAAAAGACTGAGTTCCTCAAGAGTAGGAACTATTTCTTTGCCTTTTTTTGTATACTCAGCAATTAGGACAGTGCCTGGCACATAACAGGTGCTTAATAAATGCCTGTTGACTTGACTTGAACAAAATAAAAAGATTGAAAAAATATTTTAAAATGTAAGATATCTGATATAAAAAATGCTGATCTGGAAAATAGGACACGCACAGATAATGTAAGAATTATCAGACTCCTTGAAAACAATAAAAACAACAATTTGATCACTACATTTCAAGAAGTCATAAAAGAAATCTGTCTAGATCTATTAGAACCAGACAGCAAAGTAAAGATAGAAAGAATCCACTGATGACTTCTGGAAATGAACCCCAAAAGGAAAAGTATCAAAAATGTTATAGCCAAAATCCAGAGCTCCCATGTTAAAGAAGAAAACTGCAAACATCTAGAAAGGGTTGACATACCAAATAATTATACCCAAGATCCACATAAGACCTGGCAGCTTCTACTAAAAACCAGAGGAGATCTTGGAATACAGTATTTTAAAAGGCAAAAGATAGAGGCTTACAACCAATAACAACTAACCCTGCAAAGGGTTTTAATCTTACATGGAAAAAAAAAATAATCCTCTAATGGAATAGAGGATTTTTAAGCATTCCTGATGAAAAGAGCTGAGCAGAAAATTTTAAATGAAGACACAAGAGTTCAGGGAGGGCAGTTAGGTGGTGCAGTAGATAGAGCTCCAGCCTTGGAGTCAGGAGCACCTGAGTTCAAATCTGGCCTCGGACACATGACACTTACTAGCTGTGTGACCCTGGTCAAGTCACTTAACACTTCCTCACCAAAAAAAAAAAAAAAAGAGTTTAAGGAAACTGAGAAAGGAAAATTTATTTGATTAGAAGGAGATATAAGATGATACACTGCTAACATTCCAATGGGAGAAAAGAAACAAGCATTCTTTCAAGAATCTTAATGTCTTCAAAAGATATTGAGGGAGTTAAGTAAGAAAAAGAAGCTTTGGGGGTGAATTGGTTCTGTTCTAAGGGTTTGAAGAAGAGAAAAAGAAGAAAGGAAAAAGAAGGGGCTGGAAGTTGCAATTTCTAATAACCAGAGTACATGAGAAGAATATATGAAAATGGAGGAAAAGGTGGAGGGAGTGGGCATCAGACGAACCTTATTCTTACCTTAAATGGACAAAGGAAAGTTGAACCCTCCATATATGCAAACACAGTTTGGGGGCAGAAATACATTTCTCCTTTCTTTCTCTCAAAAAATTGTGGGAGGAATGGTGATGGGGAGAGTTAGCAAAATTGATGACAAAAAAAAGAGGGCCATTGAGACATTTTAAAAAATGGACAGAAGAGAACAGAAGGAAGTTCAGACAAAAACAGTGAAGCAAGATAGTTTTGAAAGGAGAAGGTAGAATTTATTATACTTTTTAAAAAGCAAGCAGAATTAAATGGAGATTCATAGTTACACACAGAATCCTTTTTGTGTGTTCTGCTTTGTGAACTGAAATGCTCCTTTTTTCAGTGTTTAAGTTCAAATAAAACATTTTTTTTTTAAAGTAGGTTTGGTGGGGAAAGATAATGAGTTGTAAAACAATTCACACAATAATAACACCACTATAAAGACAAACAACGTTGAAAGACTTAATAACTCTGATCTATGCAGTTGCCAACCAAGATTCCAGAGGGCTGATAGTGAAGCATGCTACCCACCTCCTGATAGAGAGATGATGGATTTGAGAAGCAGAATGAGATATATTTTTGAATGTGGCAAATGAGAGAATTTGTTTTGTTTGACTATGCATATGTGTTATAAACATTTTGTTTTTCTTCTCTTTTTTTTCCTCCCAATGTGGGGGAGGGAGTAAGGCAGGAAGGAGAGAAAACAAATGCTGGTAAATCAAAAAAAAAAATAAATGTTTAAAAAAGCAAGAAAGATAGTAAGTTTTGTTTTAGACAAGTTGGTGATACCGTTATGACATCCAGTTTGAAGTGGCCATTAGGCAGTTAGTGATACAGGACTGGAGCTCTAGGATACTAATATTACTCCTGTTCTCTCTAAGGCTAAAGTCTTCCCTTTATGGGAAAGTGTTAACATAGAAGCTCCAAAGACTTGGAAAGTCTCAAGATGCAGGCTTAGAGATGAGAAAGGAGTGCCAAGAAGCAAGCAAACAAACATGTCAAAAACAACATGTGTGAAAGCTCATTTTCCTCCAAAGAGATATCCCAGTAGCCCTTTGGACATAGCCATAACCACAGTGCTCACCTAGGAGTGGATAATGAAAAAGCCAGATGCATCATGACTGATGCCAGGTACAGAGGGAGAAACCTGATGACAATAACAACTAGGTACTCTCTTCCCTATGAAAAAGCAGGTGTGGTACAGTGGAGAAGGCACTGGCCTGGGAGTCCAGAGACCTAGATTCTCGTCCCAGTTCTGCCACTAACTTGCTTTGGTTTGTAGGCCAGTCACTTCCTTTTGCTGAATCTCAGTTTCCTTAGTTGAAAATGAAAGGGTTGGCCTAAATGACCTCTGCTAATTCTAAGTATGACTCTGATTTTCTGTTTGACCTAATGGATGGAGTCAGCCTCAGAGTCAGGGAGACCCTGGCTGAAGTTCTGTCTGTGCCACACACTTGCTGGGTAACGTTGGACACTTATCTCTCTGTTCCTCAGGCAATTCTCTAAGACTACTAAAGTAGCAAAACAGATCCTCTTCTGTATTGGTAGAGGGAATTTCCCCAGAAGAAGGTCCTTAAACTGATAAAATTACTGGTCTGGACTAAAAAGAATACTTGTAGTACAGTTATGCAGAAAAAACATTGCTCTGCAATGTTTGATTTCAAGTCCTTAATAAATAGGTATAAAATTAAAAACATGCCTATGTTGGCTAGCTGAGGGGTCCAGGAGTACCTCCCCTCCTCTCCGCCAACTCACTGGCTCCTCTATAGTCTCTCAGCCCAAGCCCAGAGGGCAGTTCTACAGCACTGACATCACATTCCCATTCAGGAAACTTTACCCAATTTCACCAAGTGACTCTTAATTGCAGATTTCTGGGTGTCCCTTAATGAGTCTGCATTCAATGCTACAAATGCACAGATGCAAAAATCTTTCCTTCATTCTGAATTTATAGTTCAAGGACTCCAACAAGAGTCTTATTTCATAACATTTCCACCTGGCTTTAATAGCCCATTGTAATTTGGTGTCATTAGAGAAAGAATATTTCAGGGTAATCAGGCTCTGCTTGACTGGCTCTAGTCATTTAGCCCTCAGATTGGCATCATAAAATTCTACCTATGTGCACGCCTGCCCAACTCCCGGGAACCCTATTCCTTGTTGTCTCCGAGAGCTCAATATCAGTATGGCTGTGCTCCATAAATCTCTTCTCTGAAAAGTTCCCCCTGGAATGAATTAAAACTCCATATAATTTGCTACCTCCCAGTAAGTAGGAGCCTCCCTAACACTAAATTTGAAAGAGAAGAAGGAGTGGGAGATACCAGTGACTAGAATCAATAAATAAATCATTAAGCTATCCTTCTGATGACATGATGGAAATACTTTAGATTTTTCTGTAGTTGGGGGGGGCAATTTCATTATTACTTTATATTTAAAACATCACTTTTAATGCTTAGCCTTATGAATGCATAATATTTCATAAATGTGTCACATTTCAGAAAAAGACTTCCTGTGAAAAGCTTCCATTACACATTAATGATTTTCTTAATAACAATACCAAGTAATGCCGTTCTACTCTCCCCCTGCTCTCAAGCTAGCTTTTGGGCCTATCATCTCAAGTGGCTCCTCCCTTTCTGATTCACACCATTAGGACCAGCTTCCTATGAAATATTTACTACCTCTAACATTGATGTTTTCTCTCAGATCTCATTTCCTCACGGTTTTTCTGTTTAGTGCTCCAAGGAAAGAGAACAAATGTGTGTGTGTGTGTGTGTGTGTATGAGAGAGAGAAAGACAGAGAAAGCGAAGGGGAGATGGAGACAGAGACAGAAAGGAGAGAGAGAGAGACAGAAAGAGAAAAGGAGAGGCAGAGACAACGAGAACCCAAAGAAAGTATCAGGTTCAGTCAATGTGCAAGGTGAACAGTATGCTTTTCTCTCCAAACTAAAATCAATAATAGCACATCCCTCTACAGTACTTTAAAGTTCATAAAACATTTTCCTCACAACCACACAGTCATATAGGTGTTATTTCCCACAATCACCCTGTGATATAGTAACAACAACAAAAACTAGAATTTATATTGCACTTTAATGTTTGAAAATGTTTTACAAATATTATCTCACTTGATCCTCACAACATCCCAGGGAGGCAGGTACTATTATCATTCACATTTTACAGACCAGGAAACTCAGACAAATAGAGGTTAAGTGACTTACCCAGGATCATACAGTTAGTAAGTGTCTGAGACCAAATTTGAACTCAGGTCTTCCTGACTCCAAGTCCAGTGCCACTGTGCCACCTTGCTGCCAAGGTATTAATATTTCCATTTTATGGAAGAGATAACCAAGACTCAGAAAGGTGAAGTGATACTCAATGTCACACAGCTATTAAGAATCAGTGCTAGGGCTCAATCTCAAGGCCTCAATGCCAAATTCAGTGTTTTTTCTACCAAACTATACTATCAAGAGGGGTTTGCTATATGATGCCCCAAAGTATCTCAAGTCATCTTGAATTTGGTAATATGGTAGGAGGGCTAAATTTTGAAAATAAAAATAAATGTATACCAATACATTGTTGATAGAGCTATTAATGGGTTCAATCATTCTGAAATGCAATTTGGAGAATGCTAAAAAAGAGAATAAAATGCCCATATCCTCTGATCTAGAGATACCAATAGTAGGTAAATACCACAAGGAGGACAAAGTCAGAAAGAAAGGTCCTATACAGAAGATATCCCCTTCACCGCAGAGGTGGGAGACTACAAGTATGGAATATTGCACATAATATTAGAAGTCATTAATGCAATCGGTTTTGCTAAAAAAATTTTTTAAATTTTTGTCAGTCAGCTAGTCAATAAATATTTATCAAGCACCTACTATGTGCCAGGCACTGTGCTAAGTACTGGGGACACAAAGAAAAACCAAAGATAGTCTATGCTTTCAAGGAGCTCACGGTCTCCTGAGGAAGATGACATGCAAACAACTATGTACAACATAAAGGGGGATCAGGAAAGGTTTCCGTAGAAGGTGGGATTTTAGCTGGTACTTGGAGGAAGCTAGGGAAGCCAGGAGGTGGAGATGAAGAGAGAGAACACTTCAGGCATGGGGAGTAGCCAGAGAAAACACCTAGAGTTGGGAGATGGGGTATTTTGTTTGGAGAACAACAAGGAAGTGTCACTGGATCACAAAGTATGTATGAGGGCTTAAGGTGTAAGAAGGTGGGAAAGGGGGGGTAGTAGGGGGCAGGTTATGAAGGGCTTTGAATAACAAACAGAAAATTTTCTACTTGATCCTGGAGGTGACAGGAGCCACTGGAGTTTGTGGAGAAGAGGAGGTGATGTGGTCAAATCTTCAATTTAGGAAGATCACTTTGACAGCTGGGTGGAGGATTGACTGGAGCGGGGAGAAACTTGTGTTTGGGAGCCGAACCAACAGGCTATTGCAATAATCCAGGCATGAGGTGATGAAAGCCTACATCAGGGTAGTGTCAGAGGAGACAGGGGGTCATGTGGAAGAGATGTTTTTCTTTTCTAATCTTTGGTACAAGAAAGGTTTGAGTAGAGGAGAAGGGGAAGGGATAGATTCAGAAATAAATGAGGTAAAAACAAAAGACAGTAAGAACCAAACCAGCATCCATAAATAAATAGAAAAGACATCTCCTTTGTTTCATGGGAGAGTTTGGGGGTAGGGGACTATGGGTATAGAATGTTGCACATGTTATCAAACAGTTTTGCTGTGTTGGTTGGATTTGTTGATTTTTTTTTTCGTTTGTTGATTTTTTAAAATCTTTGTTACAAGATAAACTCACAGGGTATATATATGTATGTGTGTGTGTCTCTCTCTCTATATGTATATATATATATATATATGTGTCGGGGGGACATATTTGGAAACTAGTATGATTTAAAAGCAAAAGGCATCAATAAAATTTACAAAAATACATTTACTCTGACAAGACAGGCAAAATTTCAATGAAAATTTTTACCAAAGCCTAACATATGATCAGTTTTAATATTTATCAAGCACAAAACAACCTTCCTGGTCCCTGGGCTGAGGACACTCCTACCATTCCCATGATGCTTATTCTAATCTCAGTTCCATATCCTGACAGAATTTCCCATCATCCATAGAAACAGCTGCCTCAGTCATGGTTCCCAATAGCGCCCACAAAACTGTGGAACCCTGGGCTTACAGTCAGGTGGGCTGGCTTTAAAGAATTTAAGGCAAGAAAGCCTGACCCTAGAAACCACAAGATGTCTCCTGCTTGAAAAACACTGATGGAAAATGCTGATCAAAACCATGCAGAAGCCACAGAGACTTCAGACCAAATCAATCATGCAGAAGAAAGACAGGTAATAAATAAATGGAGCAATGCAAAGATCACTAATCTGAAGCCAAGAAGCAGACCCACTTCTAATCATTACCACAGCTATCACAGTGTCTGGGCTTGTGTCTGGGTGTACCTTAGGACAATGCATCAACAGTTAAATTGAAATTGCTAGATGAAAGAAAACCCAACCCTATTCTAGTGAACATCCTCTTTTGCCTTCAGTACACGCTCCAAACATTGTTTTAGTCACACTCCACTGAAGGAAAGACAAGATTGCTGTTGATCGTGCTGAAAGTCTATATCCACTTAAGATGACAAATGAGCCCACGGCACACGCCTGCCCAGACCCAGTGGGAGACGCGCCAAGGAGGTGCTGTTGTCTGTAACACCATCCAAGTCCTAGGAGAAAATGAACTGGAAATGATTCATGAGGAAGCAGGAAAATTAAGGGCCCACGCATGGGCTTTATCTCCCCCAGAGCTGGTTTCCAAACTCTTTTAAGGTGCTAGGGTGTGACTTCTGATGGCAGAGCCTGAGATCTCAGCTGTCTTGCTCCTTGGATGATGAAGACCCCCTCATTGCCTGCTCCAATCCAGAAGCATGCAGTGGCAGCTCTGTGTTTTGGAAAACACAGGGCAAGGACTAAGCCTCGTTTGGGGGATGCTTTGCCATCACTCTCCAGTATAAAGCATGTGTGCTTTTTACGCTAAATGAAATGGTGCCTGTTACTGAGGGTTCCTCATTCTTTCTACCCCAATTCAACCACGTAAAATGTACTTTGTGTTCTATATGCGGGCAAATACAAGATTCTAAGTGTTAATGGGAGCTAATCACATACATTAATATTACACAGACATGAGAGAGGGTTCTAAAAACAGGCTTTTCCACTTTCCCAATCTAACAAGTCTGGGGAAAAAATCTGCATATTTAAAATTTGGGGTAGCTTAAACCTATTTATCAACAGCTTATTAATTAGGTCTAAATCCTTTGATGACAGAATGATTAAGCTGTTTTTTAACTGATGTATCTTTAATTAAAATGCTAACAGCATTTGGTTTCTGGATATATTAAAAAGGAAACATTTATTGATTCCCTGTTTAAATATGCATTATATAAAGCCAATAATTAGAATAACTCATGATTTCAATTATATTTTAATTACTGTTAACATGTAAAAAATATGAAAATGAGAAGCAATACAGTCTTCATGGTACTGATACTACCAATGAAAAAAACAACAACAGAAAATAGGAAAAAAAAATGAACAAATGGGTGAAATTCCATTACAGTAGGTAGTATAACAATGAAGGACCTTGCATAACCAAGCTATTTCATGTTCTCATTAGGTGAATGATGACCTCTAAATACTACAAACAGCCCTACATAATGAATACTTCCTCTAGTTCCCATCCAGATAATAGTTGCTCTCCACTGTGAGATGGAGGGCTGAGCTTTTCTCAGTTCTTTTCTTCTGTTCCATCACCAAGCAGGAGAACACAGGCTCCAGGGCTAAAAGGGATCCTAGCAATTGTCTAGTCCAACCGCTCATTTCACAGATCAGATATCTGTGGCACCTATGTCCTGACGATGTGCTCAAGGTCAAACAGATATGTTCTTCTGACATCATCTCCTCACAACTTTCTTGAGGTATAATTGAGGTACAGATGACTAAGGTTTCCCCTAGGGTGTCAAAATTTAGAGGGTGTTGACAGCACGTGTACTCCTTCATCTAGCTTCTGTGCTGTTCCCTACCCTGGAAGCAATGGTTTCAGCAGGTCCCGCGGTGCCTGCCTTCCCTCATCCTGGGCCTGGTCTCTCCTGTCACTGCTTGCTGACTGCCCTCCCTGCGATGTCCGGTCATATTGCCCTGGGCCCCAGAACTGCTCCTTTCTGCCCTGCCCTCAAGCATCCTGACTATCTCTCACATCCAAAAAATCACTCAACTCCCGTCAAAACAACATGAGTGCATAAAGAGATGGATGAGTTTGGAGAAGAAAATGAATGGGGATGAAATTATATGGAGAATGCCTTCCACTCTGGTATTCTATTTGCAGAATAGAGATACATGTAGCCAGATACATGTAGCCAGGCCTAAACTCCTTCCTTAATCCAGTTCCGTGTGACTAACTGCATTTACAACATATCTAAGCAGATATATCTCTTTTAAGCACCTCAAACTTAGCATGTCCAAAACTCTTATCTTTCCCCCCACCCCAATACTTAGTCTTTCCTTCTCCATTATCTCCTACATCCTTGCCTTTCTCCCTGCTCGCATGGCTACCTCCCCAGTCCAGACCCTCATCACTTATTTCTTTCCTGGACCACTGCAGTAGCCTGTAATTGGTCTTACTGCCTTGAGTCTCCCCTCTCTGGTCTATATTCCACACAGCTGACAAATTAACGTTCTGACCATGTTGCTCCCTTGCTCAAGAAGCTCCACTGGCTCCCAGTTGCTGGGATGAAGAATAGTATCTACCTTTTGGGGTTGTTGTGAGGATCAAATGAGATGATCTATCTAAAGCACTTTGTAAACCTTAAAGAGCTATAAAAGTGCTAGGTATTACCATCATCAGTCTCATTATTATTGCTAGTAATATCATTCCCTTTCTAGGCTTTTTACATACTAGTCTCCTTCACAGGAGTGCTCTTCATACAGTGCTCTAGCCAGACTGGCTCCCTCGCTGACCCCTATAAAGGACCTTCCATCTGCTGGCTCCACGCCCGGGCGTGAGTTGTCCCTCCGGCCTGGAGTATACTGAGGCTTCATCTGTCTTGCAGAATCCCAGGTTTCATTCAAAGCTCAGTTCAGACATCACCTCTAGAAAGCCTGTCCTGATGCTAATGTCCTCCCCTGAAGTTATTGTCTGTTTTGTATATGCCTATGTTTGTTTTTCTGTGTCAGAAACACAGGCCCTGCCTTCCCCCCAATATGTGTACACACTCACACAATAGAATATAAGTCCCCTAATAACAAGGGACTGCTTTGTTTTTGTCTCTGTATTGCCAGTGCCTGGTAGGCATTCAATAAATGCTTGTTAAATGAATATATGTGTAATATGTTTACTCTTATCATTGTTGTATCATATTCTTTTACACTCTAAAACACACATATTTTATATGCATATGTATTAAATGAAGCTAGGTAGTGCAATGATAGAGTGCCAGGTCTGAACTCAGGAAGACCTGAGTTCAAATCTACCCTCAGATACTTACTAGCTCTATGACTCTGGACAAGTTACTGAACCTCTATTTGCCTCAGTTGCCTCACCTGTAAAATGGGAATAATAGTAATGCCTACCTCCCAGGGTTGTTGCAAGGATCAAATGAAATAATAATTATAAAATGCTTGATATGTAAGTGCTTGATAAATGTTAGCTATTATTATTGTCATCTTCCTCCTCCTCATTATTATTTTACATACATGTTATTTGTAAATGTATGTGCATATATGTATGCTATAGATATATGTGTTAAAATATGCATGTTACACTATATTTATGTATCACTTGGCTACTTTTTAAGGTATTTTCATTTTTGTAGATCATTTTATCCTCCATAACCAATCAAATAGGTAGAGAAGGATTGATTTATTCTCATTTTACATGTGAGGAACTAGAGACAGAGAAATGTCCCAGGCTGGTTTGCTGTTAGAGCGGTACTCTCATTTGCCTGTTGCCTCTCTGTCCCATGCCTTCCCTTCTTTCTACTCATATAGCAATTATCCCAGATCAGTCCCTTATAGCTTCTCTCCTGGGCTATGGCAATGGTCTCGTTATTGGTATATCTGCAAGGTCCTCCCCACTTGAGCCCATGCTCCATGCCACTGCCAGTGTGATTTTTCTAAAGTGCAGGCCTGACCATGTCACTCCCATATTCATTAAACTCCAGGGGTTCCCTGTTGCTTGTAGGATCAAACATTAACTCCTGTTTGGCATTTAAAGCCCTTTATTTCCTGGCCCCCATCCTCCCTTTCTTGGTCGGTTAACACAGTATTCCTCTCACACACACACTATGGCCCAGCCAAACTATCCTTCTACTGTTATCTCAGTATCAGAAATGCATTCATTCCCCACCTCCACCTCCTTGAACCTTACTTCCTCCCAGGGCTCAGCTCAAGCACACCCATCCACATGAAGCCTTTCTAGATCCTCCCCTCCTCCAGCTACTCATGCCTCCTGTCCAGTGGTCTTCTATCCATTTTGAAATGGGGTCATGAAGAGGCGGACATGACTGAACAACAAATATATGTGCATGTCTTCCCCGACTAGATTGTAAGTTCTTTGAAGGCTGAGAGACTATCTTCAGTTTTGTCGTTGTGTCCCCAAAATGCCTGGCACCCGGATGCTTAATAAACAATTATTGATTGGCAGAGACATTTTTATTCACCCTCCTGTCGCGGTGTCTTCTCTGTAGTCTGTAAAATCATGATTTTTCCAAATTACTTGTCATATACCCCGTCATTGACAGATGTCAGCGAGTAGGAAGAGGCAAAGCCATTTTTCTTTTTGCCCTGTCTGTGTCCTTTGTCTCATTCTGTGTTGTTCTGTAAGGGTCAGGTTCCATTTTGGTGGACTTTATGGGATTTATCATTTCTCCTTGTTTGTTCATTGTCCCATTCTTAGGGTGTCAGACCTGGTAGAGAGAACAAACTGGTGCTCACATCTCTGTAGCCAGCAGATGGAAGGTCCTTTATAGGGGTCAGCGAGGGAGCCAGTCTGGCTAGAGCACTGTATGAAGAGCACTCCTGTGAAGGAGACTAGTATGTAAAAAGCCTAGAAAGGGAATGATATTACTAGCAATAATAATGAGACTGATGATGGTAATACCTAGCACTTTTATAGCTCTTTAAGGTTTACAAAGTGCTTTAGATAGATCATCTCATTTGATCCTCACAACAACCCCAAAAGGTAGATACTATTCTTATCCCTATTTTGCAGATGGGGAAGCTGAGGCAAATAGCAGTTAAGTGCCTTGCTCAGGATCACAGAGCTGGTTAAGTGTTCCAAGGCAGCACCTGAACTCAAGTCTTCCTAACTTCAAGTTTAGCACTCTGCCCACTACACTGCCAGACTTCAGCCAGACTCTGAAGAGTTTTCTACATCAAACAGACAGGCTTGTATTTTACCTCAGGGAAGCAGCTGTAAATCTTTTTTTTTGTGTGTGTCAGATTCCTTCAGCTAGGTGGTAAAGCCTTTGTTTTAGAATGTCGGAATGGTTTTAAATGGATAAAATAAGACACATGAGATTATAAGGAAATCAATCATACTGAAAAACAGTTATCAAAGTACTAAAAAAAAAAAATTCCTAGACTCCAGATGAAGAATCCTGTCTTAGAGGCAACTGGGAGCCAGTGGAGCTTCTTGAGCAAGGGAGCAACATGGTCAGAACGTTAATTTGTCAGCTGTGTGGAATATAGACCAGAGAGGGGAGACTCAAGGCAGTAAGACCAATTACAGGCTACTGCAGTGGTCCAGGAAAGAAATAAGTGATGAGGGTCTGGACTGGGGAGGTAGCCATGCGAGCAGGGAGAAAGGCAAGGATGTAGGAGATAATGGAGAAGGAAAGACTAAGTATTGGGGTGGGGGGAAAGATAAGAGTTTTGGACATGCTAAGTTTGAGGTGCTTAAAAGAGATATATCTGCTTAGATATGTTGTAAATGCAGTTAGTCACACGGAACTGGATTAAGGAAGGAGTTTAGGCCTGGCTACATGTATCTGGCAGTCATTTGCACAGAGATCACAGCCGGGCCCAGGGGAGCTGATGAAATCACCAACATACAGTATGGAGAGAGAGCAAAGATGACTCAGAACAGAAATTGATGGTTCACTCCTGTATAGTCAGTCAGTCAGTCAGTCAATCAACAAGCAACTATAAAGCACTTACTATGTGCCAGGTACTATGTTAAATGCTGATGATACAAAGAAAGACAAAAACAGTCCTTATCCTCAAGGAACTTATATTCTAAGGAGGAGATAACAAGTAAAAAAGCAGGTATATATAAGACATGCACAGAGTAAATGGAAGGTAATACCAAGCAACTGAGGGGGCCAGGAAAGGTTTCCTGCACAAGACGGGATTTGAACCAAGTTCTGAAAACAGAGAAACTAAGAGGCAGAGGGGAAGGGGGTACAGCATTCCAGGCATGGGGTCCTGAGACTGCAGGACTGTGTTCAAGGAACAGCAATGTGTGCTGGTATAGCTGGATCAGAGAGTGCATGGAGGGGCATAAAAAGCCTAAAGTGGTAAGAAGCAGCCAAGTTACGAAGATCTTTAAATGTCAGCCACAGCTTTTACTTGATTCAGAGTTAATAAAGAGCTACTGGAGCTCACTGAACAGGGAGGTGATGGTTCAGATCTACGCTTTAGAAAAATCATTCGGAATGATTCAGTGGTTCAAAGTTCAGCGGAGAATGGACTGGAGTGGGGAGAGATTTGAGGCTACAGGAGTTGGGACATGGATGATCATCCAGAAAAGAAGAAGAAGAAGGAGGGATCACATAAGTAGGAGAACCATGAGAGAGCAGCGCCAAGAAATGCCAGACCATCTAGGAAGAAGAGCTTGTCCATAATGTCAAATGCTAGAGAGAGGTTGAGAAAAGGCCATCCAATCTGGCAATTAAGCGATTGTTGAAAACCTTTGGAAAACTTGGTTTCAACAGAGCCAGACTGTAAAGAGTTGAGAAGTCAAGGGCATGTGAGAAAGTGGAAGCAATGAATGTAGACAATGTATCATGGAAATACTACATTTAAAAATCAGACTATTTGTTTTTGGTGGAACCATGGCTGATCTTGATCCCACTTCTGTAGCAACTGATTTATAAATAGACACGCCTGCATGCATGCATGCATAATGTGAGCACAGTCACAGAAACAGCAGGATGAAACAGGCTGGTGGCAACAGGGTGATGAGTCACTGTCAGGGAAGGCTTCTTGGAAGAGGCATTTCTGAGCTGAATTCCATAAGTTTTAGCCCCCTAGTATATGCAGGACTGCACTTTTCTTAGGAAGGGTGGCGCATTTTCAGAAGTGGATCACAGCTTAGTGTGGAGTTTTTGCTCAGTGAACCTCTCCAATTTCCATTAGATGAGTGATCTCTTCCTCTTGTTTCCCACCCTCTCCCTAATCTTCCTCCATGCCCTTACCCCTTCATCCCAACCGGATAAGCATTTATTAAATGCCCACTACATGCAAGATTCTGGGGATACAAAGAAAAGGTGCCCACATTCTACCTGGCAGAGGAGAGACAATCTGCAAGTAGAGAAGTAGATACATGATTATTTGAAGAGGAGAGAACACTAACAACGAGAAGAGAATCAGGAAGGGTTTCCCATAGCATAGGTGGTGGTTTGAATCCTGAGAGTGGAGGCGAGGAGGACACATTCCAGGTATGGAGGACACCTATGGAAGGTGAAGGATCAGGAGATAGAATGCCATGTACATGGAACAGAACAATAGAACAGCAGGACTCTCCTGAAAACAACTCAGGAGAACATTCTCATTGGCCTTACGCATCATCCACGATCACCTAACACAGAGGTTTTCCCTAAAGCCTATGTTGCAACGTCTCTCCTATGTGCCTTCTCCACTGACAGGCCTGGTGCAGGCCCGCATCACCTCACACTTGGACTACTGAAGCGGCCTGCTCTTTGGTGTTCATGGCTAAAGTCTCTTCCCATTCCAGTCTATCATAGTGATCTTCCTAAATCTTAGGTATGGCCACATATACTCTGCCCCCAACCCATGGCTTCCTATTTCTCCCCAGATTCAAACAGAAAGAGCAGCTAGGTGGTGCCAGGCCTGGAATCAGAAAGACCTCAGTTCAAATCTGACCTCAGACATTTACTAGCTGGGTGACCCTGGACAAGTCATTTAGCCCTGTTTGCCTCAATTTCTTCATCTATAAAACAGAAAATACTCTTTGGCATAAAAGTCCTTCATAACCTGGTTCCCTCCTACTTTTCCAGTCTTCTTACACCTTCCTCATGTCCACATCCTCTGCACTCCAGTGACATTGCTCTCCTTGGCTGTTCTTCATCCAAGAGACTTCATTTCTAGACTCTGGGCATTCTCTCTCTCTCTTTCTTTCTTTCTGAGGCAACAGGAGTTAAGTGACTTGCCCAGGGTCACACAGCTATTAAGTGTCTGACACTAGATCTGAACTCAAGTCTTCTGATTCCAGGGCTGGAGTTCTACCCACTATGCCACCTAGCTACCCCTTGGGCATTTTTTTTTCACTGGCTGTCCCCCATATCTTTCTCCATCCTCACTTCTATCTCCTGGCTTCCCTGGCTTCCTTTAAATATCAGTTAAAATCCCACCTTCTACCAGAAGTCTTTCCTGATTCCCCTTAATTCAGGTGCCTTCCTTCTGAGATGACCTCCAATTGAGCCTGGATATATTTTGTTTGTACATAACATAATTGTTTGCATGTTGGCTCCCCCGTTAGACTGTGTTCCTTGAGGAAGACTATGATGATAACTTGCACTTATATAGTGGTTTCAAGTTTGCAAAGTGCTTTACAAACATTATCTCATTTAATTCTCACAACAACCCTAGGACACAGGTGCTATTATGATCCTGTTCCATAGAAGAGGAAAGTAAGGCAGATGGAAGGCAGTAAGTGACTTGGCCAGAGTCACACAGATAATAAATACGTGAGGCCACATTTGAACTTAGATCTTCCTCACTGAAGGTCTATCACTCAATCCACCGTACCACCTCCTGCTGAGAAAACAGATTATTTTTGCTTTTCTTTTGTATCCACAGTGCCTGGAACACAGTAAGTGCTTAATACAGAATAAGTGCTTGTTGACTTGTCTTACACTCAATAACCCCATTCACACAAAAAACAGCAATCATTCAGAAAATTATTTAAAAAAAAAAACAAAAACAGTTTGCATTGGAAACCTTTGCTGGGCCCTCACAAATGTGCCATGCTATGCCCCAGCTGAGAATCAGCGCTCAGAGTCTCAAAAGCAGGGAGAAAATGATCCATTTCAGGAAGGCATCATTGCTGCTTCTATCATCTTTATGTGCCTTTTAAAAACCTGAACTCATCAGAGAGTGACCTGTACAGCCACATCAGTTTCTTAGATATCTGTACCTCCTCTCTCTCACTGGGCTCATTAGCTCTCTTCAGAACTGAATTCCTAGGAGCTCTTAAACTGCCTTTCCTTTAAGAGTAGGAGACCCAGGGAACATATCTGTGTTTTCTCTGAACCTTTAAAAAGCCTCTTCTCCTCCAGCCTGTGTAGGCTGAATCACACTCACAGAATATTAGAGCTAGAACAGCCCTTAAAGATCATAAGACCAGAGATTTAGATCTACAGATGGAAAGGACTTGAAAGGTCACCTAGTTCAACTTACAGTTGAGGAAATTGAGGGCTAGAGAAGTGAAGCAATTTGTCCAAGGTCACCCTTGTATTAAATGGCAGAGCTCAGATCTGTACCCAAGACCCCTCACTCCAAACCCAACACTTTTACCTGCACCATACTGCATGCCAACTAGAAACCACTGAGTCCAATGCCCATATTTTACAGGCAAGGGTCAGAAAGGTCAAGTGCCTGAAAGAATTTAATAAGTGTTCAAGCCAGAACTTAACCATATCTGCTGACTCCAAGTCTGGTGCCCTTTCCTCTTACTCAGACTTCCTCACTGTCTCTTCTGAGACCCTTCTTATTTATCATAAGCTCCAGGACAATTTTTTCTCTCAAAATTTCTATTGCTTTTATTTCACCAATTAGTTTCTTCTTGTTGGTAAGAATTAATTAGGTCCAAAGTAAAAGTTCTTTTCTTCCTTCTAGGAGATGAAATTGTAAATAGCAAGAATTGATTGGATGCTCTGCTTTGAGCAGAATGAAGCTTCCACTAAACGTGTAAATAATTGAAATCTTCATCTCCACCTCTTGGAACCCCTAACTCCCTTCAAGGATCAACTTGGGCGCCACCACCTTCCCCAATTCCCCAAATTACTATGTTTTTATTTTGTACATATTCTGCATTTACTTATCTGCAAACATTTTGTATCCCCCTAGTAGAGTATCTCAAGGGTACTTTTGCATTTGTATCCCTCGAATCTATCATAATGTATTCACATCATATGTGCTTAATGAATGCGTGCTGATTGGTAAATTGATGCAGTTGGCATTCTAAATTCCCAGCTGAAAAGGGCCTTGTGTTATGAGGTGGTACCACTCTTTTGTGATCCCTTATGTTTCCCCTAGAAGGCAAAAACATAATACTGTACCAAGTTATGCAGATCTGTTCCCTACAGATTTTGTTCAAGATTAGAGGTTTGAAACTCTTGCCATTAGCTTTCCTCAATGACCGTCTATTACCACTACACATGGCTGCATTTACCCCAATGAGGCCTGAATTCTTTCTAGAAGTGACAACACCCTGTTCTTAAATAATGTGGGGCTTTAGAGAATACATTTTCACAGTTTTTCTCTAACCACATTCCTCCGTTTCTATAGTGCCTATGACAGGAGCATCAATAAAGAGGCTGGTCAAGCTTTGGAAATCTGGACACACCAATATCACTGCCCTCTTCTGCATTTACAGGACTTGATAATCAAATCCAAAAGGTAGGAGACAAAAAGTATGTCACAAAATACACTGGCTACAAAAATCATGAGAGCATCTTAAATTCATAAAAGTAGCTGAGTTATCCTTGGAGTCAAGGAAGAGGCATCAAACATCAGACTGAAATCTCTTCTAAATGAAAAATGAGATATTTGCAGGCATAGAAAGAAAAGCTGGTACCCTGCATCCCAAGAAACACCCAAATACGAAACACATGCCATGTCTACACTACGTTGCAAAGTTTCAAGAATATAATACTATGGGATTGACCAATCCATCAGCATTTATTCAACACCCACTAGGCACTAGATTGTCTAGACACCCTCTGCCTGTCCCTATCCCAAACAATGGCACAGGTTAAATTCTGGGGCCCACAGCAACAATTTCAGAAAAGGCTCTCTGACCCTTTGTTAACAACAAATGAAAACAAGACCCAGTAGAGAGGAAGCATTCTCTTCTGAGGCCTGAAATATCTTTAACCAATGGATCATAGTGTGTCCTCTTTTACCAGCCTATTCAAATTCAAAGGCTGCTGGAATACACTTGAAGAATCCAAACAGACAGCGATAACAGAGTATCTGCTTATTCTGTTTCCAGAAAGTTCAGAGTAGAAGATGGATGACTGTCCTCACTAAATCTAATTTAGAAGAAAAATCCTTGTTTTTGGAACAGAATTCGATTCCACTATATTGGAGATACTGTGTTATGTAGAAAGCACTAGATTTGGAATCAAAAGACCTAGGTTCGAATTCCAGCAATTTTACTTGCTGGATGTTCTTGGACTTGTCACTTCTCCACTCTGTGTCTCATTTTCCTTCTCTGTAACTTTTTTTTTTCCCCTAATGAATCTGTGAAGGGGACATTCCCTTCAGGGACGTAGACTGAGACTACAACCCATCCATACCACCTCATCCTGTGCAACTCTCTTCTCTGTCCTCCTATAAATCTGCCACAGAGATCCACTCAGCATCACTGTGTGGAGGGCACTTATGCTAGAACTCTTGACAACCCATGGCTACGAATGGAACACTTGGATTGTGCATCTGTTATCCCTCACCTTTACAAGATCAGCCTACCTTATTTAACACTCAGAATCTCCCAGATGATACCCTTTACACTGCTGCTAATGCACAGTTCTTTACCGGTAATGTGATCTAATCTGCTCATGTCCACCAGGCACCTCACTATTTCCCTCTGGGTGACTTGAGGCTGAGAGGGGAATAAGGGTATTTTCCCATGATTCACACTCACATAGCATTACCTACAGATGCTCAAATTTTAAAAAGGGCCTTTGTTTCAGAGAGAACTTTAGGAGTCATTAAAAGCACCAAGCAATTTCCCAAACACAATCCAGCATGCTCTCCTCATGCTCAACTCTGGGCCCATTTTTTTTTTCCTGTCTATCTTCAGTGTCTGTTCGAGACATTGGTATTAGTGGACAATAGTACAGATTATCCATCCAACTGCACATTATACCAGGGATAATAGGCATTCTTCCTCCATCTGACTTTTCCTGTGTGGAGAGTTAGGTTAAATTTGTGTGATCTTGTTTAGAAGACTCTAATCTTCTGGGGCTTGATTCAATCAACACAATGTCATCTACAAATAGGAACATCTGAATGCCCTCACCATAGGTTCTATAGGGTTTCACTCTGCCACTTGAGCTTTCTGCAGCACATCTTTCATGACAGTGCCAAATATGCTGGGTAAGCAGATCACTCCTTGTTTTATGTCTCATTTGATATCAATAATCAGTGGGTCATTAAAAAAACTATTTCTGTTATATCTCTCAGGAAATCTTATATGATTTTAATAGATGCATGAGACACCTTCTTGGAGGTGAGCCTTTGAAGCAGAATTTTACTTTACTAAATCAAAAAACAAAATCTAATAGTTAATAAACAATAAGCACAGTGGATCTTACAGTCTCTCGAACCTTTCCATCAACTCCATTCTATAACTGTTATCTGCTTTAGAATACTGTTTGGAGCAGCCTGTCTATTCCGTTCTCATAAAAAATTTGTTGAGATGGAGAAACAGGGGCATGGTTCAATAGTTACTAATATTTCCCTCAAATGCTTTCTTCAGTAGTAACAACAATATCATCTACAAATGGGGATAATAACATCTGTACTAAATACTTGTGAGAATCAAACGAAATAATAGACCTGAAGATTTGTGAACTGGAAAGTGCTATGAAAATGCTAGCCATCATCATCATAATCATCATTATTTTTAAGTTGCTAATTTTTTTCCTAGTGACCCTTTCTCAGGGGGTATCCTTCCCCACAAGCAACAAGGAAATCAGAAACTGATGAAAATTTGAGAACTACTAAAGTACATTTCTGCTTCCTTTTTGGTTAATCTCCCTGGGAACATGCCTTCAACACTGATCTCAACTATGAACAACCATGTCAACAATTCAGAAGCAAAAATCAGCCAAGCCTTTTAAGGTTTCCTTTTGTTTCTGGGGAAATTTGACAATATAGTCTGTTCATCTATGTATGAGCTTTCGATGTGGTTGTCAGATGGGGGAAGCAGGACAGTAAGGGACTTTCTGCCTCAAAAAAAAAAAGACTTAAGCAGCAAAAGAGCATCTGGGATAGGTACTGGGAAAATACTGGATGGCTTCTCTACAGAAGGAAGGGGTTTCTATGAGCACAGCTGGCTGGGGCATTTGCAAGGCACAAGTCTGCTAAATTTGGCCTTCCACTAGCAAAGGGTCCATCAGGCACACTTTGAACAATCCTGAATGCATAAAAATTATATGCAGAGAATCCCCTTAGAAAGAAAAGCACTCCTTCAGAAAATTGGTCAGAACTGAATGGATTTTCATTCATTGTTTCTAAATTCCTCAATCAAATGCTGGACCACATGCAGAAGGAATTATGTTTGGAATGAGAACATTTTTCTATTGCGCTCCTTGGGAAGGAATCAATAGTCACCAGATGTTTGGGGACTGAAGGTTATTATGGACAATGTGATAGAGCAGCTGTGTCACCACCCATGAAATCAGAACCCAACTGGCTTTGTTGGGCTCTCTGAGCTAACTATTCACTCGAGCCTGCTCTCTAAAGAGATAGTCCACAGTTCCAATTCTTAAACCTGAACCCACTTGAATTTTAGGTCTTCATTCTCACTGTTCTCCAGCAAACTTTCCCAGGCTAAAAATGTGAATTTTGTTATTCAAAGTCACAGAAATAAGTGTGCATTTGAGGGTTATTTTTAAACAATCTTAAGATGCCCTAGTCTCCACATACCCATTCTCCTTGACCCAACCTCCAACATAGGGTAAAACCAGACATCTCTATGTGACCTTATATGGTCTTTGGGATGGAAAGGACTGTAGGCTACAAATTCCTGCCCAAAGGTGACTGAGGCATTTTAAAAAAGGGTTTGTTTTTTTTTTTATAGGACTGACTTGTAGTCCTTATCTCTAGATATTAAGTAGGTGGCTTACCTATAAAAAAAATGGAGCTGGGGCCCAGGCACTTGCCCAATACCCTCAACACTTCCCTGAAATCAGGGCATTCTTAACTCCCATAAACACAAAGAAAGGCCAAAAGCCCTTGAGACTGTTTTAGAATAATAATGCTGACTTTTTACCTCCAAGGGACTTAACTAATTTATAAGGCAATTTTAATAATAACCATACATTAATTTTACATCTCCTTTTTACCTATTTGAACAGCTCTGGACTGTTAGAAATTAGGCAATATATTACAATAGGCTGCTAGGGACTTTTTAGTAACTAATGCACCATATTTAAAAACCTTTCCATCAAATTAGAAACATTAAGCACGATCTACTTCATAATTGCTTCTAATAGACTAAATATTCAGGTCCTGGCTCCAAAAAGTGGCCTATGCAGTTCTTTCCTCAATTGCATTTAACTTTAAATCTTCTTCTCATCATCAGCAAATAGAATCACTCTAAGGGTACACAGCAGTCATTTTAAAGAGTTATTCTCTAAATGATTTTAAACTCAGAAGTTATGGACAATAGCTTGTACAATAGAAATACTATAACCTTTCTGACTTGATATGGAAGGGATTTTGGCAAATGTACTTACACACTGTCTATATTTTTATGTTCACATTTATCAACATTGCAGAAATTGTTAAGCCCCTCATTTTAGGTGCATAGAGATTGGAACGTATGAATCCAGGATCAAAAGGCTGCAATACGCCCTAAGGAGGCAAAGCACTGAAGAGCTCAAGATGGTAGCAGCCAACCTCACCATTCTGGACCAAAGAATATGAAGTATATAGGTGTTTTTCTTCAAGTGTCTTCTTTTTTGAAAAGTTACCAAGTTAAGGTAATCACTCAGGGGGTTGTGAGGAGGCAGTACATTTGGGCAGGTATTTAACTTCCCATCTAAATAATGGACAGGTTGGAAGAGGATTATTCTATTCCTACCAGTGCTTGAGAATATGCTCACATATGTTCAGGGAAGGCAACTACCTCACTCAAGAATAGGGGTTCTTCACCTGGGATCTGGGAACCAGCTTTTAAAATAACCTCAATAACTGTATTTCAATATCATTGGTCTCCTTTTAGATCCCATATATTTTATTTTGTGCATTTAAAAACATTATTCTGAAAGGGTCTAAAGACAACCCAGACTGGCAAAAGGGTCCACCGTGCAAAAAAAGGTTAAAGACCTCTGACCTAGACCTTCCCAAGTACCAAGCTCCTACCAACAGAGCAAAAAGTAGAATATACTACTATTTCCTTGCACACAGCAGGCACTTAATAAATGTTTGTTGGATTGGATTGTACCCAGACACATGTAATGGTTTAGCAATTAGGTGTAATAATGGTCAAGTGTTCTAGGAACACTTCCTCTCATCTTCCTTGGCCTCAACTTCCCCCTCTGGTACTTGTCAAAGCTTAATTCCCTAATGGATACCTTCGAAGATAAACCTTTCTCTCCTTTACTTAAGGCAAAGTTGAAGAGAAGGTTGGGGGAAAAGGGGGGCATGGAATCAGTAAATCATATTCTCCCCCACACCATGTCTGGCATGGCAATAGCTCATTTGGCCTTCCTTTGGGACCTTGGGCCTCCAGGCTCAGCCTCCGCCATTTTCCTAAACTTCTGACATGGAGAGCAGTTAATATGTGAGTATAACCTTGATCTGTACCTCAGTAAGAACAGGTATCCCAAAAGACATAAAGTGTTCATTTTTCCATTGCCCTTTATCAGGAACAAGGGAGGGATAAAGGAAAACATTGTCGCTTTATTTGACACAAGGGATACTGACAATAAAGGACAAAAAAAGAGTTGAGGAATCTCACAGCTCTTTTATCTTTAGCCTTCAACAAAAATATTTATATATGTATATGTGTGTGTATACATACACCTATCATATACATACATACATATATATATATATATGTAGAGAGAGAGAGAGAGAGAGAGAGAGAGAGAGAGAGAGGGAGAGAGAGAGAGAGAGAGAGCACAAGCAGAGAATCAAGGAAGAGGATGAGGCAGAAAGAGAACAAAAAACCAGGCTGTGTTGGAGAGCAAATTATTAAACAAAATGGATGGAAATGTGTAGGCGTTGCTGGTTTGCATCCCAACTCATAGAGTCCCCAACAGGTTTGACCTGGGAGTTTGACCTGGGATATCTCTCCCAACTATCAAACCCTTCCTCTCTCTCCTGAATAATGGCTAGCTTAGGCTCCACAAATAGACTGTCAGAATGGTGTTGGAAAAGTTAAAGACATAAGAATTACTCATTTGGAGAAGACACTACTAAGTAGATAGTGAATCTTGTTCTTTAAATCCTCAGAGAGCTCTTATACTAAGGAATACAACCAAATGTCTTCTAACTCTACTAAGGATAGAACCAAAGCAAACAGGCTTAAGCTGCAGCATGAAGGATTTTGGTTAGATAAAATGTAAAACACTGTACAAGGTGACTGACTGAGGAGAATAAATTTAGAGGATCACAGGATTTACAGTTGGGAAGCCTTACACATCATTGTGTCGGATTCCCTTCCTTTACAGATTAGGAAGTTGAGGGCCAGAGAGGTTAAATGACTGGTCTTGGGTCACACAGATCATAAATAGCAGAATTAGGATGTGAAACCTAGGGCTGAATCCCAATCCTACGCTCTTACAGCAACACAAACTATGGAGACTGTCAGGCACCACGGGTTGCTTAAGTGCGTGTGTGTGGTCGTGTCTAAAGACAAGAGAGTAGCCCAGGTAGCCTTTCAAGGTCCTTCCAACCCCAGGATTCTAAGAAAAGGAATATTGGAGGCACTAACATATGAAGCAAAACACACACACACACACACACACACACACACACACACACACACACACACACACACACACACACACACACACACACGGGCAAGCTAGTCAGCTAAATGAACCACAACCTGACAAAAGTAAATATTTCCTTTATTTTTTGTTTTCAAAGGCAAGGGCAGCAATTCAGCTGTCTCTACTGTCTGATTGTTTATTCAAAACCCAAAAGAAACATTGTAAGCACCTGGCCAGAGAGGCATGATCTGTGAAATGCCAAAAGGGCTTCTCCCAGAAGCCAATTGCTTAAGTTTATGGAAAATAAATATAATGAATGTGACAACAGCAAACCAGACATGGATAATGACATCAAGCCACAGGGGTGACTAAAAAGCCAACTCAGCACAGTAGCTTCCTCATGGATGTAGGTTTGAACTCAAGGTCAGCTTAACTAAAGAACATGAAGACATCTCAGCTGGCTATGGTCCAGACTGAACAGTGGGACTACAGAATGGAAGCCAATCTCAAGGATGAGATGTTGCCTAATGCCATGGGACACAGGGAAGGTCCCATCTCTGTCCCCAGGACAAAGGAAAATGAACAATTCAAGTCTTGTGAGGGGGACATACAACTTATTATAGGACACTACTCCCTCCTAGACAAAGTGTGTGTATTCTCCCAATGGGGCAGTTTTGTGGGGAAAACAAACCCTCCAAAACCTCTCTCATTTCTAAAGGAATTGGTCTGAAGAATCTTCTCTTATAGGCCCTACTATAAAATCATAATTGCTTGCTAATATTACACTTGAAAGAGAAATTATTATCATAGAATTACACATCAATTTGGAGCCAGAAGCAACCTTCTTAGAGATCTCTTAATTTGACTCCTTTATTTTACAGAGAAGAGGATAAGTTCAAGGCCGCAAAGGTACTATGTGGTAGATGAGGGAATCAAACCCAGGTCCACTCATTCCAAATCCAGTACTCTTTCTACTTCATAATAATCTGTTCATTTATTTAACACACACATTTACTTGCCAGGAACCATGGAAATCAAAGGTGAATAAGACATAGTCATTGTCTCTGAGAGGTGTATAGTCTAGTAAGGGAGAAAATACACATATACAAATGACTATGAGATGGAATGTGATCAATTCATTCAACATTCAACAAATATCTGTTGTCTCATGGAACAGTAAATGCATGATTAGAAATGTCAAATTAGAAGCATAAACATGAACACTAACAAAAATAATTATCACTTTGCCTTTGTCTTAGGGGGAAAAAATCCTCATTTTACTTTTAAAAATACCTACAGTCCCTCATCTTCTCCCTATAGGTTCCAGTAGTTCTTGAAAGCATAGTCCATGACCCTGGCAATCCACTGTCTGGTCTCTTCTGTGGGGTTAAATATGTGAGAGGAGACATGAGGCTTTCAGTCTTGGGATGGGTTTCTATTTCAGAGCAGGAGATCAGACAATGGCATGGAGAATCATTCTGGAGAAAGAACAAGCACATCTTGGGACCTGACATCTGCAGCCAGAGGCTGGGATCTCCAAGGAAAGGGGGAAAATCCTGTGAGTGGGCAAAGCAGACTTAGAAACTTTAGTTGCCACCCATATCATCTCACGTCCTTTCAAAACTCATGAGCAGGGAAGGCAGAAAATACAGAAACGCTCAGGTTCACTTCCTTGCCTGTTTGTTGAAACAAATACAGATGAATCTACAACATTTTTACGGAGACAGTGCCTCCCCCTAGAGTCAGCATCTCACTTTAAAGTGTAGGCACCCTGATCTACAAACACAATATATGTGAGACAAGAAAGCACCTAACCTCAATCCTCTCAAACCTCAATGACCAATGTCCAAGATTCATGCAGTACACCCTCTCCCTCCTGCAAAGGGCTTCCAATCTGACTTGGGCGAAAACCCATGAAACAGAGGGGACAGAGAAGCCAGTTACCTGAGCATCTACTTTACAGGGTTGTGTGAGAACTGAATGGGATGATGCAGTCTGGCAGAGTGGAAACAGAAACTTGGAATCAGAGGACCTGAAGTCAAATTCAAACTCTGTCACTTCTGTTTGGCCTTGGGCAAGTGACTTAACTTCTCCGAGACTCAATTTCTTCATCTGTAAAAATCTGTGGTTCTGTGAACATATGTGCAGGACTTTATAAAGCTTAAAACACCATATAAATATCAGTTATTATTGGGAGAGGTGGCAGAGTGATGGAAGGTGAGTCTTACCTCAGGGGTAAGGAATTGGGGTGGGGAGTTGGTGGGGGAGGCCTATTCATACCAGGTTATTTCATTCTGCTGTGAACTGGCTGGCTACTTGCAGTGCTTTCTGCTGTGCCCTCAGCTCAGGGGAGGGGCCTTCTCAATGTGATCTTTTGTATCTGCCCCCCCAGAGACTAGACTTGGGTGCCGATGTGAGTCTGCTCAGAGGCAACAAGCCATCCAGCCATGAGGAGGAGGATGTAGAGAACAAATGATCTGAAAGGCCCTTCGCTTATCTTCATGTCCAGGACGTAAGGGCCCTTGGCAAATAAGATGTGTGAGTCGCTGCTAGGAGGATTACATCACTTACCACAAATTACATCTTTATGGGAAAATCAATGTTATTGTCTCCTCAATCTTCACACACTTGTTGCTCTATCTGCTGTAATTACTCCTCAGGCAGGCCAAAGATGAACACGTCCCGCTTCACCCAGAAAGAGAATCCTCCCAAAACCAACCATGAACCCAGGAAAAAAAGAGAGAGAAATACAGGAAGCCCAAGCCCACAGGATCAGACCAGGCTGCATAATCACCTCCTGAGCTATTGACCAGGCCTCAAATGACTTTTCTTCCTGCTGCAAAAGGACTCAGAGTCCAGGACAGCAAAATCAAAGAATCTATTCACAAGAATATCCCTCACATTTATTACTATGCAAAAGGTGCCAAGAAAGTTTTTAGATAATGGGTTCTCCCCTATTGGAGGTATTCAAGCAAAGGCTGGGCAAACCCTCGTTAGCTGTGTTGTAGAGGGAATTTGTGTTCACGTCTGTACTAGACTTGGGGGCCGCTGATATCCCCTTCAAATGATAATTCTGTAAAAATGGTTCTTCAGGACTGCCTTGGTGAGACGACAGTCATGCCAATCTCATCCTCTTTCCCCTTTAAAGGGAGGTGGGATAAAGATCAAGCAGGTTGATGAGGTCAGAACAATATTCTTTCTGGAGTTCTAATTTTTCCCTTCATGTCCTCCTGCGGTATCAAAGAGCCTACAACCAAACATTTCAGATTCTCCATAAACACAGACTCCCAGATTTCACAAAGAATTCACAAGTACTATGTGAGGCCATCCGCTATCTCAATGTTGGACAATGGAGTCAAGTAAGGATCTGAATTATTTGCATTTCACCATGGGCACACTTTGCTTTGATGCCAGAATTTTCAGTCATCAGCCAGTGAGCGTTCTATTTTCCCTCAACCAATACGGCTCCAGATTCATTAAAAGTCCTTAAGGGATATGGTTCCTTCTCGTGGATCACAGAATGAAGCATAGTACATAGACACACAGGGGCACAGGCATCTCTGGTTGGCTTTGACAACCCCCTACCAAACCAGGACATTTCCAACAAGCTTACTACAGTCATCGGAGCCTAAACTGGAAACCCCTTCAGCCTCCTCCCCAATTGTCTTGGAAATCACAATGTCTTTTAAGAAACTCAAGACTCTGAATTTCAGTAGATTCCACTTGGGAAAAGAAATAAATGAAGCCAAAGGGCAGGGGGGAGGGGCAAGGAGGTGTGAGTGACACACTAATTAGTGCCCACCAACATGCAAATAAGCCTCATTTCTTAAGATGTGATTATAAAAGGTGAAAAAATGAAATTATGATTTCCTCAAATCCGTACTATTGTACTATGTTGTACTATAAATGAAAGAAAAAGAGCAACCTGCTTTCTTGATCACCAATGCTACTGGGACAAAGAAGGGCCCCATCACTTCCATACTCCAAACACCAACTCTGAACCATCACCATTCTCTATAACTTTTTTGCCTTTTCTTTAAAAAAGAAAAAAAGTGATTACTTGTTTAACTACCAACATCAATTGGCTGGCAATTCCACTGAACAAATGGTTTTCCCTTAAGTCTTTGAGTTCAGCCACTTTTATTTGTCCCCAAGTATTTGGCAGGAACCAGTTACATCAATAAAAAATGTCAATTTTGATCTGCCACATCAGATGCAAAAGCTTCAGATGGATTTTCCGTCAGCAAACAGGGTGACTCCAACAGCTATTATTAATAGCCATTAGAGACACAATGGCAGGGCTGGGAGACAGCTCTCTAGATTTAGACTGGATTAAGTGGATACTGTAGGCAGCAGACCTTCAAGCATCATAAATAACGTTAAAATTTTAAGCTGTGGTTGAACTCTCTGCTGTCAGAACCACTTAGGTTGAGTCGCATTCAATGTTTTATAGCAAAATGACAAATATCTTGCTCAACTGCTAAGTACATAAAGCCCATCATAATAAATTAACCAAAATTACTCAATATAGGTGTGTGGGCCCTGGTAGATGGTGAAGTTTAATGAGAGGGAGGAGGGGCCAGATGTGAAGAGAATTTTGGCCATCATTACCATCAGCTGTGAGAAGGCTTGGACACGGAATTAACTTTGAGCTTTGCTCCTATGTCCCTTTTTCTGCTATGACCCACCACTCCTATCTGTCATATTCATTTGATATTGGTATACACTGGATTTCCAGATTGGGGTCTGTCTACTAGGTTTGATTATCCTCATCCCACTTGCCCAGCAAATCACAATGAGTGTAATGATTTGTACATTACACTGAGAGAGAAGAAAAGAGGAGGAAATAATACAAAAGGATTAGTCAACTATGAAAAGGTGACAAATTAGAAGCAAAACCCATTAAACAACAGGTTACTTTAAAAAAAAAAGCTATAAATATCTCCACCCAAATCCCACCTAACAGGTATATCACTAAAAATGCTAAGTCCAAAGTGTGATGCCATTGAGGATGGTGAGAATAATGTAACCAAGAAGCCCAGGCCACTTTCAAAGGATAAAATGGGGAACAAAACAGTACAAGAAACAGGCTAGCACAAAGAACAGTGATGTTCTTGATGCAACCTAACTCCACTGGCAATTTCTCTTGAGTGTGTCTGAAAACAATGATGGAAGCCACAGTCTAGCCCTTCCAGTTCTCACCTTCTACACTTCACTGTAAGCAAAGAGGATGGAGTGTTTACACTCCCACTGTTCCAGCTACAGCTCAGAGGTAACTCCACAGTACCTAGAGGTGGCGTGGGGAACCTGCAGTGTTGAGGCCACAAGTGACCTTCTAGATTCTTAAGTACGGCCTTTTGATTGAATCCAAATTTTATTTTGGATAAAATTTGGATAAAAGGACAAAATTCCTTTTATTAAAAGGATTTGTTCTGTAAAATTTAGATTCAGTGTAAAATGTGGCTTCAAGGCCGCAGGTTCCCCACCCCTGCTCTAGACTCTCTTCAACTTAATGAGGACCTATTCGTGTGTACCTGCAATGGTCAAGTTACCCTCCAATCAACCTTACCAAAGAGAGAAATTCTATGCAAGTCTTATAAAGTCACTAAATAGACAACAAGCTGCAATAGCATAAATACCAACCCAGGTTGTGTGGGGGTATGGTTACATTTTGTACAAACTTGTGTCCAGCCTTGATACTTTAATCTGCATTGAACTATCCCACACGGGGCATCCAGACTAGCCTTCAGTTAACATCAAGACTGTGGTGTCCTGCATCTTCTTCTAACTCACCCCTGGAGTTCTAATCCCTTTTCATCCCATTAGAATGTTGTGGACACCAAGGAGGCCTGGGCTCAAATTAGTCTCCTTTGTCCTTTAGAAACTGGCTCCCTATGCTAATCTGTTCCAGAAACCAAGGTCTATGACATGATGTCCTATACATTCTCCTATGCCAGTTAACAAGAAACTGTAAGGAGGTCAGAACCACACATAACCTGCCAGTCCTTTATTGGGAGATAAAAGTCTTTCCCTGCCCTTATACCTAAAGGTATTTATATATTTATAGACCTACTTAGATACACACAAGAAACATAACTACAAATCACTGTTTACAGAAATAAAAACAGACCTAAATGACTGGAGAAAAATTAATTGTTCATGGGTAAGATGAGTCAATATAATAATGACAATTTTACCTAATTTACTTATTCAAACTACCAAAAGATTATTTTATAGAAAAATTTTATATGGAGGCTAAAAAGGTCAAGAATCAGGGCAGCTAGGTGGTGCAGTGGATAGAGCACCGGCCCTGGAGTCAGGAAGACCTGAGTTCAAATCCAGCCTCAGACCAAACACTTGACACTTACTAGCTATGTGACCCTGGGCAAGTCACTTAACCCCAATTGCCTAAAAAAAAAAAAAGGAAAAAAAAGGTCAAGAATCTCAAAGGAAAGAATGGAAAAAAAAGGGGAAAGGGAGCCTAATAGCCAGCTCTCAAACTGTACTACAAGGCAATAATCATGAAAATTATTTGTTATTAGCTTAAAATGTTGAGAAATTGATCCGTATTAGGTACACAACATATAGGAGCAAACATCTTAGTCTCGTGTTTGATGAAAACAAAGGTCTGAGCTACTGAGGGAAGGGATTATTTAAAAAAAAAAAAGTGGAGAAGGAAGAGAACCTTACTAGGAAAACTATACAAATACCTCCTATCTTCTACCAAGTTAAGCACGAAACGGATACAGGAAACAGACAAAAAGTCATATTATAAACAAATTAGAGAAGCACAGAAAAAATTACCTACCATATTTACGAATAGAAGAAAAGTTCATGACCAACGGACAGAGAGGATCATGGAAGATAAAATGGATAATTTTTTTTCACATTAATTAGAACCAATGGGAGGAACCACAAGAAAGAGGGGGCAAAAAAGGAAAAAAAGACAGCAAATAGTATGCTTAGATCTGCACTCAGACTCCAAAGTTCTTTTTCCGGATGTGGACAGCATTTTCCATCATGAGTCTTTTGGAGTTGTCTTAGATCTTTGCATTGCTAAGAAGAGGTAAGTCTATCAAAGTTAGTCAAAGCACAATGTTGCTGTTACTGTGTACAGTGTTCTCCTGGTTCTGCTCATTTCATTCAACATTAGTTTATGTAAGTTTTTCCAGGTTTTTCTGAAGTCTGCCTGCTCATCATTTCTTATGGAACAGTAAGTGTCATTCACATACCACAACTTGTTCAGCCATTCCCCAATTGATGGGCATCGCCTCAACTTCCAATTCTTGGCCACCACAAAAAGAGCTGCTATAAATATTTTTGTACAGGTGGGTCCTTTTCCCATTTTTATGATCTCTTTGGGATATAGACTTAGAAGTAGTATTGCTGGGTCAAATGGTATGCACATTTTTATAGCCCTTTGGGCATAGTTACAAATTGCTCTCCAGATTGGTTGGATCAGTTCACAACTCTACCAACAATGCATTAGTGTTCCAATTTTCCCACATCTTCTCCAACATTTATCACTTTCCTGTTTTATCATGTTAGCCAATCTGATAGGGGTCAAGTGGTACCTCAGAGTTGTTTTGATTAGAATTTCTCTAATCAATAGTGATTTAAAGTATTTTTTTCATATGACTATAGATAGCTTTAATTTCTTCATCTGAAAATTGCCTGTTCATATCCTTTGACCATAAAATGTATAATTTTGATTACATGAAGATTAAAAAAGGGTTTACATAAACAAATTCAATAAAGCTAAGATTAAAAGGGAAAAAGCTAACTAGGAAAAATCTTTGTAGTTAATTTCTCTGATATAGGTCTTATTTCCAAGATATGTAAGAAACCAAGTCAAATTTATAAGAATAAGTAAGAGCCATTCCCCAACTGATAAATGGTCTAAAGATATGAATAGTCAATTTTCAAAGGAAGAACTCAGGCTATCTAGAGTCATATTTAAAAAATTCAAATCACTATAAATAAGAGAAATGCAAATTAAAGTAATTCTGATTCTATTTCACATCCATCAGGCCAGCAAAACGCCAAAAAAAAGAAAATGATAAATGTTGAAGGGGCTATGGGAAAACAGACACATTGATTCACTGTTGGTAGTACTCTGAATGAAAAAAAACTATTCTAGAAAACAATTTGGAATGATACAATAAAAGTTAACTTGACAGAGCATGCCCTTGACCCAGGTATGCCACGAGAAGGCATCAAGGCAGACAAGAGATCAAAGAAAAAAAAAGGTCCTATGTATGTAAAAATATTTACAGCAGCTCTTTTAGTGGTGACAAAACCCTGCAAAATAAGGAGATGCCCATCAATTGTGGAATGGCTGAACAAATTGTGGTATATGAATGTAATGGAATACAATATGAAGCTGTAAGAAACAAGGCAATAGGAGACTCCAAAGAGACACAGAAAGACTGGTATGAACTGGGGAAGAATGAAGTGAACAGAACATATTATAACAATATTTTAAAAATAAATAATTTTGAACATTTAAATAAACTGATAAAGAATGAAATGCGCAAAAACTAAGGAGAATGATTTACACAATAACACTGTAAAAACAAACAACCTGGAAAGCTGATGATTCAATGACCACTCATGATTCCAGAGGACCAATGGAGAAGCACTCTAAACACCATCTGACAAAGAAGTGATGTATTCAAGGTGAAGAATGAGATCTATTATTTTGGACAGGGAAAATAAGAGAATTTTGTCTTGCTTACTTAGACAAATTCCTTATAAGGAATTTATTTTTCTCTTTCAATGAGGTGGGAGGGAGAGAAAACAGATTTCTGTGAATTAAAAAAAAATTTATTTTAAAAAAATTAGCATTTATAAGGGCTACTCGGATGCCTACTAAATGACAGCCACTGACAGCTACCACAGCCCAGATTCCATAAAATTTAGAGTTAGTTCTCTATTCATTGAATGAGGCTCCCCTCTCCCCTCCTTGGCTTACAATATCTACAAATACGTCTTTAATCTACAACTATCCTTAAAAGGCCAGGTAGCACATTGAGGGCTCCCTTATGTGAGCTTGTAATCATATAAGTCCTTTCAGACTTGTGAGGCTCCACATCTCCCTTTTGTCAATTCACAACGTCATTAAATCATAACTTTCCAGGTGTTACCATCCTCTGCTTATGATTAATGCTTTTAATAAACTCCCTAGTGCAGAAGTCAAACTTTACAAGAGAGGAGTTTCCAAAAATGTTTTGAAATAATGGTTTTATATTAGTTTTCCTCAAGCACAGATACACCCCATTTACAAGAGAAGTTCTAAATGCCACCCAGGAGCTAACAGATGGATTAACTTGGCAGTAAGTGAACCACTCCCCCCACCCCCACCTCCTTCTCCCTTCTTCCTTTTCTGAAGCTGCCTTGATTTTACCAGGGAGCAGCCTTGCCAGCCATTGGAGAGAACAGCTCTGGTTTCACACCTTTGAATAAAAATAAAAATAAATAAGAAGGCCCAACACAGTCAGAAGACCTGGGTCAAAGTCCTGGCATGTGACTTATTTGCTGGGTGCCTTTGGGTAAGCCCTATCCCCTCTCCGAGCCTCAGGTTAGTCCTGAGTAAGTGGGCTGGCCTAAATAATATCCAAGGTTTCGTCCAACTCTGACAATTTGAGTTTTTGTGAAGAGCAGACTACTCCATACAGATATGACCCATAAGAAAACAAAACATAAAAAACCCTGAATTATCAGAATAGACTCAGTGTGAGGTGGGGGCGAAATGGGAGGAAGATTATTGATATTAAGAAAAGATTGGTCACTTTAAGATTCACTTTAAATCATTTAAATAGTGGCCTTCACGAATAATTTTAAATGGGCTTTTATTTATTTTTTAAGTGATTTTAATCCTGACTTTTCAGGTCAAGAGGCAGTGTTGCTTAGTGGGGAAAAAAAAAAATCCTTAGACTTGGAATTGGAAGCCCTGAGTTCAAATCCTGATTCTGCTGCTTACGACCTCTGTGTCCTTGAAGAAGTGACCTCTCTGGCCTCAGTTTTCTCATCTGTAAAAGGAGGAATTTGTACTGGATGTCCTCGAAGGCTCCTTTTAGCTTTAGATCTATGATCCTCTGATCAGTAAAATGAGGGAATTAAGACTTCTAAGGTCCCTTTCCAGCACTTACATTCTATAATTTGAATGTACATATCTCAGCATATAGTATAGTAGGCATACAATTCTTTGTGGTGCTGTATTTTGTAAATTGGAGCACAACCCTTTATTTCTTTGGAAAATCTTCTGAATCACTCTTAAATTACCTCAGATCACTGTGTAATACCCATGTGACAATCTTTGAGATTGTTACTAGACAAATTTGGCCCCCTCTGGAAATTATGTTATGGAATCATGGTGCTGGAAAGGACTTTAAGAATTCATCCAGTCCATCTCTCTGCTTTCACTTGAGACCCGTTCTGACAGCTGGGCAGATAACAATCTGTCCTGATCTTTAAAGGCTTCCTGAGATGGAGATCACAGAACTGCCTTTGATAAACCCATCCCAGTATTTAACAGCCCTCTCTGTTAAATCCTTCTTTACACCTAACCTTATGACAACATGTGACTGATTGTGCTGTGAATCTCCTTATGATACCGAATGAACAAACACTTATCTATATGGCACAGCAGGATGCATCTGATTCTATCAGCACTCATTTATTCACTCAGGATCCATCCACACCATAGGGCTCCAGGATAGGTATAAGGGAAGTTCCAAAGAACACAACAAAGACACTCCCCATGTTTGGGGAATTCACAGTGTCAGGGAGAAAAACCACACACTGAGGCTTGTTTTTAAGAAACCAACTACTGCAACCCAACCTTAGATGTTTTAAAGATGGCCATGGCAATCCAACGAATCAAATCCCCGAGCCCAACAGATGTTAAAGGGATCATGCCACCAACAAAAAGCCTCCTCCTGCCTCAAATCAGAGAGCCAGGGCTCCTGCATAAACATGACTGGATACAGTAGACAAGGACTACAACCATTTCAACTCTCCGTCAGATGTTCTTTTTACAGAAAAGACACTGGCTCCTCCCCTCGAGGCTGGCAGCAATCTCAGAGGCCTGGCATTTATACAGCACTCAATATTTTTCAAAAAGCTTTCCCAGTCATGGTCTCATTTCATCTTCATGGCATCTCTATTAGCTGGACAGGATGGGGATCACTATCCTGATTTTACTAAAGGGGAAACCAGCATAGAGTAAAGGACAAAAGCCTGCCCAAGTTTGTGCAGAGCCAGCAAAAGAACTTAGGTCCTCTGACTCCTAGAATTCCATAGCCCACTGGGTATACTTGGGGTTTTACCAGCAGCTGTACTGGTCCAGCAGAAATGATGCAGGAATGAGCCTCCATGGCTATTATTATTATTATTACTGTTGTTGTTGTTGTTGTTATGATTATTAACAAACTCTCAATGAGGTATTTGTAAAGTGCTTAGCACAGGCCAGGGACACACTAAACATATAAAAATACTTATTCCTTTCGCTTCCCCCACCCCCATTCCTGCTCTGCAAGTGAGTTACTTCCTGGGAAGGTTCCCATCCATAGCTAATTTCACCTACTCTATGTTAGCTCCATCTCCAAGAATAACTTGTCTCCAAATTCTAGGGGTGGGTCCTTTCTGGGGACTATCATTTTGTGATTCTACCCTACTCTCCATTCACATGCTATGGCCCAAAGGCCAGGCTGACTCCAGGACAGGGTCCTGGAGAGTCTGCTTGACTGCAAGATATGCTCAGGGTGGCTTAAGCTTCACACACTTCTAGTGCACCAAAGAAGACATGGAGCATACTTTCTTGTTGGCCAGGGGTTACAGACATGCACTAACTGTAATGGGACAATGAATACACAAACATTACAGGCTGCAAGACATAAAACATAGTCCTGGCTCACTAATGAAACTGCAGCCCAGCAGCTACAAGGCCCAGCGGATAAATATATCTTCCTAATTCATGGTCCTCACAAAAGGCACAGAGCACAAAGGGCAAAGCCTCTTTGTTACCAGCCACATAAAATTGTTAAGCTGGAAATATCATTATTGTAAAGCAGAGAAGGAACAGAGCAAGAAAACATGCCGCCGGAGAAAGACCTGGCCCACCCCTTTAAAGCAAGACACATTTTCTCTTCAATAAATTACTCAAGTTAAACATTTATTCCAAGTCAACAATGCCAGACACCCTTCTTCCAAGGTGGGTCTGACTAGAAGATTTTTATGCATCACATGCCGGGTCACAAGGCAGGGGAATGGAGTGGGAAAATGCCCTGGACTTGGAGTTGAAGGTCCTGAGGTCAGGTTCTGGCTTGATTGCCAGAAGGAAGAAAGGAAGGGGAGCAGTGGGGTCAGGCCTCAAACCAAGGGAAGCTCAAAAACTAAGCTTCAGAAGAAGCACTGTCAACTTGATAGCTTGGGGGTTTATCGATAGGGCAGCGGCCAGCTCATTTTCTCCACTATCCTACCCCTCAAACCATTCACCTTTCCTCCTAGGCAGCACCACCCAGCTTTCCAAAGGAGGTCCAGAATGAATGAATACTTCACTCCTTATCCAGATCCTGACCAGGATTCATAATTTGTGTAGGTAATGGGATCAAGATTTTCAAACAAATCTTTAACTCTATACTTCTGAAGCCCTGGGAGAGTAAGGGACAAACTAGAATCTGTGCAGAAGAAGGGAAGGACAAAATCTAGACTTGTCCTCCCTGAAGAAACTTTCAGATTCCAGGCAATAGGAAATAATTTTTTAAAATTTCTCCTAAGAATCTTGGCTTGCCTATTGCTCTCAATTTCTGGATAAAAATAAAATTAAACGGGAAGAAAAAGATGAGAATTTTTTTCTTTCTCCACAAGAACACATATTTGCTAAACAGAACCTTCAGAATTCTATTTTGCCCAATTATATTTCTGAATACAGCCAGTTCTTAGTAAGATGAACGACTAGGAGACCAAGCTTTGAACAGATAGGAGACTACCAAATCCCAGAACAATAGCACTGCCCCATTAGCCATAAAAAATGGCCCGTTACATTCTTAGTCCCACTCCACCATGATTTAAAAAGGAACAGCGCACCAGAGGTGGTCATTAGTCTTCCTCTTACATGTCACCTACAGCCACTCTGGCTTGTGGCCCACTCCCTAACTACCTGGGGATACTAGCAACTCCAGGGTGAATTTTAAGCCTGGCTGTTTGTCGCAGCCACATTCTTAGCCTGAAGTTTAGTGCCTCCCCTCCTTTTTTCCCCCAGGCTAAGAATAGCACCATGATGGGAGTCTAAGTAGCTTATTTTTATTCTAAACTTAGTAACCACCGATACAAAAACAAACCTTTAACTACATCAACAAAAATAAAAGATTGGACATGAAAACAAATTTCCATTATTTATATTTTTAAGCATATGTTAACTTTTAAAGATAGTAACAAAATAGCCTATATGCTTCTATGCCCATTTTATTTAATGTTTTTTTGGCCCCAAATTTTGGTGCTGTTATGAACAGTATATATTTGAAGACCATGTGTGCATTGTTCTGATACTGCTCTCTTTTTTCCCATACTTTTTGTGTTCTTCATATTTGTAATTTCTTCTGGCACAATAATGTTCCATTATGTCTATACACTGTGATTTGTTTGGCCATTTCCTGATTGTTGGACACATGGGTTGTTTTGAGTTTTCAGCTATTATGAATTATATTTTGAATATTTTTGTAGATAGATCTTTTCTCCCTAACATTTTAAGGGTATAGTCCCAGTGCAGAAACCCTGGATTAAAGGGTACACACAATTTTGTAATTTACAATGCCATACTGCTTTTCAAAACAACGCACTAATTCACTCTCCCACAGCAATTTTTGTAGGCCTCAGCTCCCTCTACCATAAAATAAGAAGTCTAGACTAGATAATCTCTAAGGTTCCTTCCAGTTCCAAGTCAATGATTCCATGGTCCTAAGCAAGTATCTAGCAGGTCTATTTTTAAACAGCCCTACCAGCACAGAACTTTATCATCATAAACTCTCTGACAATTTGGTGAGTATAAACTAAAATTTCAGGTTTTTTAATGCATCTTTTAAATTAGGAGATTTGGATAATTTTTTAGGCAGTTAATGATCATCTGTATTTCTCTTGAGAGCTTCCTATTTATCTGTTTTGATCACTCTATCAATCTTGGGGAACAGATCTTACCCTGTATAAGTAAATTTTACGAATCCCGGTTTCTCAAAATCAAATATTCTCCAACAAATGGTGACCATCCAGGCTCATAAGAACAATATTTAGACAGTAACCCCAGGTTCCTAAGGCCAGGGTTCACAGAGGCATCTCCTATAACTGACATGAAAGAAGTCACTTAAGTTTCACCAACAGGTTCCTAATATATCTCTACCAACTTGGATGTACTGAAGCTGCCCTTGCCCCCAAAGTTAAATAACTTATTGACTATGAGATGGTTACATGGAGGGAAGAAGAGCTACGGTCTGACCTCATTTGTTTGAACAGCAAAGAACAAAGGAAATCAAAGGACAGGGAAACTGAGGGGCTCTTCCTAGGGCTGGGTACTCAGGCCTCACAACACTTGGTGCATAAACAATCACAGCCTTTGATGCCTTGATGATTCTGAAACATCATGTCATCAGATCCCTGATGCAAGTTATTTAGATGAAGTTACTTGGAAAAGGACAGTGAGATGAGAACAGAGATTCAAGAGAAGAACTGCAGCTTCCAAGGAGCCATAGTTCAAAACTAAAACAGACCTAGGTTGAAATTGACCATTCTTGCACCCAGAGTCACAGGTATGGCTGGGGTCTCCAACCTGGGTTCTTTTCTCTCCTTTCTCTCAGCAATCTTTGCAGAACCCAAGCAGGTGAGTATGAGGGGCAGGAGCAGTAAATTGTTTAATCCTTCCCAGCCCTTCAGAGGTTTACTCCTTTTTTCTTCAAAGCACTATGGATTGATTGCCAAGCCTTGCTTTAAATCAAAAGCAAGTCACTACTCATTATCTACTTAGAGTTTCCCGAGTTCTTCCTGGGAAGCCATTTCTCAGCTGTTTGATCTCTGAGCCACCGGCACTATCTCCAAGCACACAACCTATCATGGCAGCTGATAAACAATTTTTTCTCCTTCTAGTTTCCCTGCTCAGCACCTAGATGAATTTCCAACTTTCACCAGCTTCAAGAAGAGCCATCAAGATAAATGATTCATAGATTCTAGCTTATGTAGGAGGAAAAAAAGAACAGAATATGTAAAACCAACTGTGAATGACCAAGAGTTTGGGGGAAGACATGACATTTTCATTCTACTGTCCATGCGGGCAGCTAAGCCCTTACTCACACCTTCACAGCTGGGCCCCGTCCCCCTGTCTACACAGTGACAGCTCTCTGGCGGCAGCCTACCCGGCAAGTATCAGAGTAAGGCACGGAATGAATAAAAAGCATTTCAAGAAGAAGGCACCAGGGCCAGGAGTTTGCAAACACGCAACCCTTCAAGGCACTTAGTTTCACTTCCTTTTAAAAGGGTAGCCAAAGCATGACCTGAACCTCCTTCCTTCCTCAGAAGCCGTTCCATTCCATTCCATTCAATTCAATTCACTCCTTCCAAAGTGACAGCCAAACACAATTCTCTAAACAATGACTTGTGCGGTTTCACATCTCTCAGCAAAGTACCACAGGGAAAAGGGAAGCTCTGTTTAGCCTGCTTTGTTACAATAACCTCTGGCTTCAGAGCACCTTTTCCAATTTCAGACCAAAGTCATCTGTTTTGCTGACAGGTCAGATTCCCTATCCCTGCTGCCTCTTCTTTCCAAATGACACTGGCCATCAACCCCAAGCTCTTGGGGGGTAGTGAGGGTGGAGTGGGGGGAATGAAGAGCAGGCAAGGTTTTCTGCAATGGTCAAGACATGACCAAGGCAGGAGGCCAAACCAAAATATCCCAGCAGATGTCAAGAATGACTATAAACACAGTCAGAGTAAAGCCAATTGGTCCCAAGAGGGACTAACTCTACTCTTCCAACCACATACTGGTCCAGGATATACAGTATTTCAGGCAGCTAGGCAGCACAGTGGATAGAGTGCCAACCCTGGAGTCAGGAACACTCATCTTCCTGAGTTCAAATTTGGCTTCAGACACTTATTAACTGTGTGGCCCTGGGCAAGTCACTTAACCCTGTTTGCCTTAGTTCCTCATCTGTAAAATGAGCTGCAGAAGGAAATGGCAAACCACTGCAGTATCTTTGCCAAGAAAACCCTAAGTAGGGTCACGAAGAGTCAGACACAACTGAAAAATGCTGAACTGAAATAGAGTATTTCAGCAAGAACTATAAGAAAGTTTAATTCGTTTGTGCACACATTGGCTACAAACAGATAAAATAATGAAGGGAGACCTGATGCATGTGAGAGAGAGATACAGACAGCAAGAGAGACAAAGCAAACAGGCCATTCTAATGAAAACACATATGATATGGAAATTGTTTTTCTCATTGCCTTTTCTTCACCAGTACTTAGCAACATAAGATATCTGGGGAAGCATCAGCACTTAAGGTAACAATCACAGGGTGGAGCAAATAACTTTAAAATATGACAAGCAGGATTCAATCCCTAAAGCCTACACCCCAAGCCTAAATACTTAATCCTGATATGTAGGGCCTCCCACAATCTGACCATATCCAACTTCTCTAGCTTTATTTTCTATCACCCTTCCATTAAAAATAATAATATTGTTAGCTGACATTTATATACTGCTTTAAGGTTTACAAGGCACATTAGATACATTATATCTTTTAAGTCTCACAACAATCCTGGGAGGCAAATTCTGTAGGTCTTATTTTCATTTTGTGAAGAAAAGTGAGGCTCAATGGTCACACAACTAGTAAGTGTAAGAGCTGGGATTCAATCTACACCCTCTGATCCATTAAAGTTGGTGTCATCACTTTCCCCTGAATAGCCTATGCTCATTCCAATGACTTCTTAATGTCTAAATTCCATGGTCTTTTCTCAATCCTCATCCTTTTAGATTGCTCTGTAGCATTTAATATCAGTGACACCTCCCCTCTCCTGGATACTGTCTCTTCTCTGAGTTTCTGGATCAGTATTCTGTCTTGATTCTCCTTCTCAGTGTCCTTTGCTAAATTATCATCCATATTCCATCCCCCTAATTATAGGTGTGACAGCAAGGTGACTCAGTGGATAGAGCACTGGGCCTGAAGTCAGGAAGACTTGAGTTCAAATCTGGCTGCAGACACTTACTAGCTGTGTGACCTTGGGCAAGTCACTTAACCTCTATTTGCCTTAATTCACTGGAGAAGGAAATGGCAAACCACTCCAGGGCATCTTTACCAAGAAAAGCCCATGGATAGTATGTTCCATGGAGACACGAAGAGCCACACACAACTGAACAACAACAATAATTATAGTGTACGCTAGGGTTCTGTCCTGGGTTCACCCCTTCCCTCTCTTCTCTATATTTTTTCTCTTAGTAACTTCATCAGCTCTCATGGGTATAAATCTCTTCACTACACAGATACCTCCCAGATCTAAATAACTAGCTCTAATCTCTTTTTTGAGATCCAGTTTTACAGTACCAACTATTTATTAGAGGCAACAGCAGATAAAAGTGCTGGGCCTGGAGTCCGGGTAGAACAGAGCTCAAATCTGGTTTCTGCCACTTGCTGGCTTGGCTGTGTGACCCTGGGCAAGTCACTTAACCACTATTTGGTTCAGTTTCCTCAACTGTAAAATGGGATAACAGCACCTAACTTACAGAATTCCTATTAGGAGCAAATGAGATATCTGTTAAAAAAGAAAAACAAAGAGCTTAGCACAATGCCTAGCACCAAGTAGGCATAATATAAATGCTTATGCCCCAATAGAGATTTTGAACTCTACATCCTGTAGGTATTCCAAACTCCACATATCCAAAATTGAACTCATTATCATTCCAACAATCCACCCCTTCTACATTTTCCTATTTCTGTGGAGGGTACCACCTATCTTTTAGCCAACCAGGTACAAAACCCGAGTGTCATTCTCAATTCATTGCTAATCAGTTACCAAGTATCAATTCTATGTGCACAATATCTCTCTACTCACACAGCCATCACCCTAGTTCAAGCCCTCATCACCTTTTGGCCTGGACCACTACAACTGCTCCCTAACTGGTATCCCTGCCTCAAAGCTCTCTCATCTCATCTCCCACACGGATACCAAAATGATATTCCTAAATCACAGGTATGGCCATGCCATCTCTCTGCTCAATAAATTTCTGTAGCTCCTATTGCCTTTAGGATTAAATACACACTCCATTGCTTGGCATGTTTAGCCCTTTACAAGCTGGCTCCAACTTGCCTTTCCAGACTTCTGATATGGCACTCCTCTTCAGACTAGTACATAGGGCATAGCAGCACATTTTGTTGTAACAAAGAATGGGAAATAAAGCAATCAACAGAGAGAAAGTGATCAAGTCTAGCCAAAGCAGCTTTCTTGATGTTGTTCATCCAAGACACTCATCGCCCATCTCTTTGCCTCTGCACAGGCTGTCTCCAGTTCCTGGAATGAATTCCCCCCCCTCACCTCTGCTTTGTAGAATTTCAAGTTTCCTTCAAAGTTCAACTCAAGTGCCTTCTCCTCCATGAAATCCTTATTCATCTCCCTGCTGAGTTTGTGCCTTGCCTCCTCACCAAAATAATTTTGCATAAACTACTACACGTATATTTCGTCACCCCAGATAAAATGGAGATTCCCTGACAGCAAGGACCATTTCATTTTTGTCTTTGTCCCCCTAGTACTTAGAACAATGTAGCACACAGTAGATGCTTCTTATTTTCTTGTCTCCACAATTTTGCTCCTCTGATTCCACTGCCCAGGATTTCTTCCTGCCTTCTCAAAACCTACTAATGCTTTCAAGATCTAGCTCTCTCGTCCCATTTCTTCTGTGGCAACTGTAGTTCACAATGATTCGCTACTTCTTGGGCCGTCTATTGCCCATGTAGCCAATGCTATAACCAGCCAATGGTTTACAATTTAAGGATCTAATGTCTTCTCCTCTGGTCCATATGTGTAGATCTTGGCTCCCTTACAAGCTCATAAGTTCTTCAAGAACAAGACCCATGCCTTGTTATTTTTCTTATAATCCCCAAAGTACCAAGCACAATGCGAGGCACATGAGGGAGTTCAATACATACCTGCTGATTTAGTCGCTTATTTCAGGGATGGGCTTAAATAAAATTATTTATTCAGATTAGAGTTTCTTTATTCCTCCCTTCAAAGGGACACAAGAGGAAAAGATGACAACTTGCAGATTTGGAATATTTAGCCTGGTCAGGTCAGCAAGGCAGGCTATAAAGGCATAGTGGAGAACCAAGCATGCCTAGGAGGAAATCAGTGATGCAGTAGTGAAGATGCAGTCCAGTGACAGTGAAACCAATTCTGAGGTTCTCTCCAGCCTCCCAAGGAAATAGGTTCTCCCTCTATCAGCTTCTGCTGAGGTTTCTGCTACTGTAGGTGAAAGAAAGATCCCAACTCTGTGTGTGTGTGTGTGTGTGTGTGCACGTGCACACGAGCGCCAAAATATGCACATCGGTCTTTTTTGTCACAACAAAGAAGTGGAAAGAAAGTGATTAACAGACACTGACTGGGAAATGATTAAATATATTAAAGAAATTGCAATGGAATTTTATTGCATCATATGAAACAACAAATTTGAGGAATTAGGAGAAACATGGCAAGAATTACATGAACTAATGCAAGTGAAATGGGCAGAACTAAGAAAACAACATACAAGGACTAGAATGTAAATAGAAAGAGAACAAAAGGAACCCCACCAAAACTAGACACAGTGGGCAGAGTCCTGGGCCTCCAGGAAGAACCAGGTTCAAATGTGGCTTCACACACTTACTAGCTGTGCAACCCTGGGTAAGTCCTCTATTTGCCTCAATTTTCTCAACTGTAAAATGGGAATAATAATAGCATCTACCTTGCAGGGTTGTTGTGAGGATCAACTGAGATAATATCTGTAAAATGCACTTAGCACTGGCACAGAGGAGGCATTTAATCAATGCTGATTTCCTTCCCTTTCCTTTCCTTCCCTTCCCCAATTATAATGACCGAGGCTGGCCTCAGGAGAAGAGATGAGAAAATACACCTCCTTCTTTCAATGGAGATGTGGGGGAGAGGTGGAGGTGTGATTCCTATGGCTGTGGAACATTACATATATATCAGTTACAGATGACAGGTCAATTGGTTTTGCTGATCAACCCTCCTCTCCCCCCATCTTACCTTTGTTACAAAGGATGGTTTGCTGGGTAGAAAGAACGCTTGAAAATAATATAATGGAAAAGCAAAAAGCATCAACAAGACAAACCAAAATGTTACTCACTGTGGGGATTCAAAGCCTTAATGTGCTAACATTAAATGTCTACACTAGTCTCATTATGAAAATTCCAAGGGCTGTTTCTCTCCAACTGTACTGGAGGTGATATGAGGTGTCTTTCCTACCCAGAGGTGGTTAACAATGTGCCATTCCTGTCCCAAAGACCCAGTCAGTAGAAGTGGCGCTATGGCTGTTCAGCTGTTTTTTAGTAATGTCAGACACTTCACTACCCCACTTGGGTTTTGTTTTGTTTTTTGGCAAAGATACAGGAGTGGTTTGCCATTTCCTTCTCCAGCTCATTTTACAGATGAGAAACTGAGGCAAACAGGGTTAAGTGACTTCCCCAGTGTCACGAAGTGAGTGTCTGAGGCTGGATTTCAACTCACAAAGATGAGTCTTCCTGACTCCAGGCCCAGCACTCTATCCACTGCACCTCCTAGCTGCTAACAGTCAGCAGTAACCTGGGGCTAATTCTTTTGGTTTGGGAGGGAGGGAAGTCATAATAATCAGCAAGCCTGAGAAGCCTATACCCTGCTCCAGTTGCTTCCACACCGGTCCCGGTATCTGAGACTAAACTTAGAACCAGAAGACACACACTTAGGACTAGAAGGAAACTTTGAGGTCATATAGTCCAAACTTCTCATTTCACAAATGAGAAAACCAAGGTCCAGAGAGGTGCTATAAGGTTGCCCAGGGTCACACAGATAATCAGGACTTGAACCCTGATCTTCAGACAACAAAAGTGCCTGAGGCCAGATTTGAATTCAGGAAGATACAGAGCCAACATTCTATCCACTGGGCCATCTAGCTGCCCAGGTTAATTAGTCTTATTACAAATATGGCTCTGGTCAAACTAGAAACATCCCCTCGCAGGGCAGCAGATAATGTTGCTGAAGACAGGATAGTCTTACTAGGATATGGAGGAGAAAAACCAAAGAGGACTTCTGGTGAGCTCAAACTTATTCAACAATCCAGTTTCTGTAAAAGATTCGGGATTAGAAAAGAATCCTAAAGGATGCCCATTCTAGCATATGGAAACTTTCCTTCCCTGATCATTTATAGCAGGCTGCTTCAGCTCCAGACCTGACTGTCCCCTCATACTGTCTTTTTCTGGCAACTTCTGCACTCCATGTCTGAAAATTTCATACTCCATACTTGTATGGCCACTCCCCAGTATCTCCTTGCCTGCAACATGTGTGATGGGAAACCAATTAGCCATACCTGGGTGAGAATCTATATCACTCCCTATAAAAAGTCCCTGGATTGACCTTGGTAAACTGCCCTGGTATAGAAGAAATGAGACCCCCGGGGACCCAAAAACTGGTGAGTGTAATGTGTAATGGAGAGCTGGGACAACAAGGCATGCCAAATCCAAAGGGCAGCCTCTCCACCAGAGGTCTGATGATCCTCCTTCCTCCTCCTACTGTAGCCTGAAGACTGATGGCACCTGGGGTTTCATCTTGGGCCTTGGGCCTTCCTTCACTTCCTTCAGCCAGCTTGTAAAGGGCTAAACATGTCAAGCAATAAAGTGTGTATTTAATCCTAAAGAATAAAGCCCATTGCTTTACCCATTACTGTACTGTAAGACTTTTTTGTGCAAACCTCTCAAGTTCTTAAACTGCTGTTATGAACTGGGATATCATTTCTAACTCAGTCTCCAAGAAAAGCTGAAGGAATCTGATAAAAAGAGAGAAAGTGACTGCCTCTGGGGCCATAGCAAATAAGCCAAGACCAGAAGCGACAGGCTTGGTCCCGACCTAGTCCGCTCACAGAGCGAGTCCTGGAGTCCAGGCCCTGGGTCTGGTCTGACGTTCTGGGTGGGTTAGTTTGCTTGCCATTGAGGAGGAGCTTATTTCTTCCCTACCCCTGACTCTAAGCGTTGGTCACTCTTGGCCAGGGGAGTGAGAGAGCTGGGCCACCAGTAATCTCCCCCCATCAGAGGCAGAGTTGGGTCACGTTCCCAACCAGTCACCATCACAGAATTCCTGACAAATACCGCACACCTCACAGACAGGGCTGTGAGTGAAAAAGCTCTTTTCTACCAAAGCAATTAGCCTGGCTCCATTAAGTGCTGTTTACCCTGTGGCTCTCTCACTTGGATGAGTAGCGGAAATTAAGGCCCTAGTGAGGCATTGACCCTAAACCCAGCAATACTATAATTTGTAGGGTAAGTGACTCTGATCAAACCCTGCAACAAGGTGACACTTGTATTTCCAAGCACCTGTCAAATGTTACAAGAGCCTCTAAATAAATGTTGCCATGATGCTGATGTCCACAAACACCAGCAATTCCTCTGCTTTCTCCAGCGCAAGCCAATCAGGATGTGAGGGGCAGGCTCAAATGCAGGTGCGTGCCACTCCCAAAATGAGAAAAGCAATTGTTTTTTCCTATCTTTTGGGAAAAAGCCTCTCACTTTTCATCAGGATTGACCCCTCTTGTTGTCCTAAGTCTTTATTTTCCATGGTTCTCTGTATTTGTATGAGCTATATTGCAGGTATAACGTGCACAAATGCAACAGCCCTTTTGTGCAAGGGCATTTGGAGAACAGTTTTTAAAAGAGACTAAATTTGTTATTTAGAGGCTTCAGGTGCATACTGTGGGCAGCTAGGTGGTACAGTGGAAAGAGTACCGGGCCTGGAGTTAGGAAGACCTGAGTTCAAATGTGTCTTCAAATACTTACTAGCTGGGTGACCTTGGGCAAGTCACTTAACCCTGTTTGCCTCAGTTTCCTCATCTGTAAAATAAGCTAGAGAAGAAAATGGCAAACCATTCCTGTATCTTTACCAAGAAAACCCCAAATGGAGTCATGAAGAGTCAGATAGGACTGAAATGACTGAATAACAAACAAAGTACAGCCTGCCTTTCCTCAGGACACTCTTCAAACCCACAATCAGATTATGGTATGGGAAATAATTTCAGATACCAGGGTTATTCTATTTTTTTCTTAAATTTTTTCACTTATATTGATATATTTTAACATCACCTTCATTTACAAATAAACCCCTCTTCCCCCCCTCCCCAGTATGCTACCCACCCCTTATATAAATAATAAATAATAATAATAAATACACAAAGACTAAAAAAATTCAGCAAAATTACCAATATATGAACTTGGTCAAACAGTATGTATATAGTGTTCCACACCCAAAAGTCTCATATCTTTGCAAAGAACAGACAGAGGTGAATTTTCCCGTCTCTTTCTTGAGGAAAAGCTAGATTATAATTACCTCTTATTCAGTCTCTCTGTTTTTTATTGTTCCTTCCATTCCATTACCGTAGTCTTTGTGTACACAGTTTCCTGGTTCTGCTTACTTCACTCTGCATCATTTAAGTTCATATGAGTCTTCACATCCTCCTTTGAACTCTGTCTATTCCCTTCTTATGGCACAGTGTTACTCCATTACATTCCTAAAACAAAATGTGTTCACCCATTCCCCAGTCAATAAGGACTTACTCTGTTTCCTGTTTTTTGCTTCCACAAAAAGTGCTACTATGAATATTTTAGTATACATGGGACCTTTCTATCTTTGACCTCCCTGAGATACATGCCCAGCAGTGGGATCACTGGGACAAAAAATATAAACACAGTCATCATTTTCTTAAGATAATTCCAAAATGCTTTCCAGAATGGCTGGACCAATTCACAATCCCAATGGGGTATAATTATGCTTCTCTTTAAGCAGCCCTTACAACACCTGACGATCTTCATCTTTTGTTTCCCTTGACAATTTGGACCAGTGCTATTCTAGGAGGAGATGAAAATGAACTGGTTTTAGAAGGAGAATGAGCAGAGGTGAAAGGGGCAGAGGGTCAAAGGGAAGGAGTGTGGTAAGCTATGGGGTAAAAAGGCACGAAGGGAATAGTCTGGGATTAAGAAGGCCATGAGAGAATAGCTTTAATGCTGCAGCAAACATCCTTGGGAAGGAGAAAAATCTCTGCCCAAGGCTTTGATTCCAGATCCAGTGTTGCCCAGCCCAAGTTCTCCTCAGAAAAAGGAAGGAAGCAACATTGCCGTGTTCCTCCACTTCCCTCAATCCCAGGTTCCTTACAAGAACAGTGCAGGGGAGTCAATCAACAGAAATTGATTAACTGGCCAGGCCACACTTTACCCTCTCCTGGTACTTGTCTCAGAGGCATTTTTCTGCTTGACCTCAAACAGAGGAGTAGGGAAAGGTGAAGCCCAATCAGCCTGTTCTCCTAGTGCCCAGGCAACTCTTGTCAAAGGCACGGGGGTGGAAAGGAGGTATGTGCTAATGCCTGGCACTGGGAAAATAGGAAGAGCTCAATAATTCTCACTGCTTTAGTTTCCCATTCCCAAGATAAACTGAAAGTCAGACACACATGCCTAAAGAACAGGGAAGGTAGAAGGAAATTAGATCCCATATATACAGCCTTATTTAGAAAACCCAAATATAAATTTTACCCAATATATTTCAATTTCAACTTGAGTCCTGTAAGAAAAAAGCCCCCACTGTGTGGTTGTAGCATAAATCACTTGCCGATTTAGAGAATGTAGATGCCTGTTAGCAGGCATGGAAACATTCTTTCAGAGTTCCTGGGGTTAAACTTTAGTATGACATTTATAATATTCAGAGTTAGGAGGGAAAAAATGCTCCCTGCAAAGAATAATTGCTCCCACAGAGACCAATCCATGGGTCACTTTTTTTTTTAATTTTCACTGGACTTGAGCAGGGCCATGAATAAGATTTTTCTATAAACCTGTACTAAAGCTTGCAGTATAATCACAATTGTCTGCCCTGGTTATGCGAGAGAAGCAAAAAGGACCACTTCTGCAGTCTAATTATTCAACAGATGTTCCCCAGACCCACAGTGACATTTTATTATTCTCAAAAATAAACTGGGCAGAATCAATGTGAGGGGGGGAAGAGAAGAAACATTTCCCACCCCAGAATTTTAACTAAATATTTTTCTTTTTTTTTTAATCCTTGTTTATAACCATGAGGAAGAAAATTTTAGCATCTAAGAAATAATTAACCACAAGCTTTCATTTCCAATTCTGCTCCTGAGTAAACCTCACCAGTCCTACAAGCCTAAAGAATAAACAAATGCAATTCGATTGTGGAGAATGACAATATAATCACTAGCAACCATGGAAAGTTGTTTCTGTGGGGTTCTCTCTGATCTTGTTTAAAGCCTCTATCAGTCAATCAAGAATGAATGAATGAGTCAACATTTATTCATGCCTCCTGTTTAAGAAGCTCTGTGGGGGATAACTGGGGTGGGAGGAATCTTCAGAGAGCTCTTGGTGGTGAGAAGAAGGGGAGGGAAGACATGCACACACACAAAGAAAAGTAACCAAGTCAGACCAGAGGGTGTAAATACAAGTCATAGAGGTGTCCAACGGAGGGAGATCATTGTGGCCTGGAATAGCCAGGAAAAGCTTCATGGAGGAGATGGGATCTGGCATTGGTACTAAAGAATAAGCTGGCTTTGGAGAGGAAGAGTGGAAGAGATAGGGCACAGGACGGGAAGGACAGGAGTGGGAATATGGAGGGAACGATTCTATGCCAGTAAATAAGAGGCTTTTACTGAAGTGGAGAATTCCTTCAGGAGAATTACATGCATGTTAAGCTGAAGCATTTGGTCTTTAACCTATAGGCAAGGGGAGGAGTGGAGACAAAAGACTTTTGAGCAGAGTAGTGACACAACTAAAGTGGTATTTTAGGTAGATTAGGATGCTGGGAGGGTATAAAACAACTAATTTACAACACTCCCCCCAGTGATGTTTTAAAACAATAAGGTGTGTCCCTGTGCTAACAGAGTCACAAATAGTTCTCTATAGTTTTTGGATAAACAAGTCCACCTGGGCTTTTTAAAGGCAAAGCAGCCACAAAATTCTAGCCAAATACAATCTTAATGTTACTAACCAATAAAAGCAACCTTAAATGACACATTACTCTTTTCTGCGAACAACTGCTAAATTCCCAAAGTGGAAAGTGACAAGTGTCACCAGTCAATATCACAATAGTAGGTGGTTTTAGCTTTTTGTTTTCAGGGAAGGTGGTTATAGCCATGGTGCCTAACACAGTGACTGGCACATAACATAAGCCTAATAAACCTTCACTGAATTGAACTGAACGAATCCTCAGACATAACCACTGCTTCAAGAGGTAAAAGTCAGAATTACTACTTTATGGGGCTTTACAGAGAAGCCTGATGATATTTTTGCTGTGATAAAGACAAAACATTTAAACTATAAGGGCCTCTGGCAGGCAGAAGATAACTTTCATTACAATATTACAATACAAGGGGGTTTGCAATCAATCAATAAGCATTTATGTATAAGCACCTACTATGCAGCAGGAAGTACTGTGCAAGGTGCTGAGGATACAAGGACAACAAATGAAACAATCACTATGCTGATACATGCATATGTAATCATATAAAGTACAAATACAAAAGAACACAAGGTAACTAGGGAGTGCAGGTTCACTAGTACCTGGGGATTAAGAAAGGCTTCATGTAGAAATGGTACCTCACTGCATCCTGAAAGTAGAGAGGCATCTATAAGGGAGAGGAGAATGGAGGAAGGACATGAATGGCAGCATCGGAAGGGAAATGGATGGCCATATGTGAGCACAGAGATTGCCAAGATTACAAAGTTCAGAAGAGAAAACTGGGAAAATAGGTTGGGGTGAGATGATGAACGGCCTTAAAAGTCAAAATGTGGAGTTTATGTGTTATCCTAGAGGCCAGAGGGAGTTAACCGAGTAGGAGAATGACATGGTTGGATCTACGTTTAATGAAAGTCACTTTGGCATCTATGTAGAGGATGAACTAGAGAGGTGAGAGATTTTACAAAACACTGAAATCAATGACAAAGTCGCTTAGGAAATTTAATTTTTCATTAAAGACAGTTTATCCTTCATACTATTTTATATGTAGTGATAAACATATATATAACTACACACGCACACACACACACACACCACATACATACACAGTGATATATATATCACTATGTGTACAACAAGCTGGGCCCTGAGTCAAACAGGAGGGAGAGAGTGGGCCGGACTGCCTTCAGAAAATTGTAAAGCTCCTTTAATAACTCCAAAGCTTCCCATGAAAGCAAAGGCTTATTTTTAAAATATCAACATTTGCCAGTGTTGCTATGGAAGTAAAACATAGAATATGACAGTATCCAAAGAATTAGAAATTAATATCTCACAGAGTGCAACAGAGAGACACATGGCGTTTTGATGAGGTTGCAACATATAACCAATGATAAACTCCTAAAAAAGAAGAGGAACAAAGGAAGTCATCAAAGAATTGTATGATATTCCAGAACAGAAGATGGGGTGTTCCAGTAGAGAGGGCAAGGCATAAGAGGTGAACAGCCAGAGCACTCCACCAATATTTCCAAAATGTCAAGAGAAAGCAAGGAAGAACTTCAGTATGGTGAGTGGACCCTCTGGGGTTAATTTATGAGTTCATGGACAAGGGCTGCACAGAGTGAGCAGGCATGGATGGGTTACAATTTGTGTCACGGGAAGAAATTCTCAAATCAATGAGCTCACATATTCATTTGAGTATTCTGAGTCTTATTATAGCACCAGAATTAATGAAGGACTTGGGGTGAGGGGGGAGGGGAGAGTATTCATTACCTACCCCTGTATATTCAGTAAGGTCCTTATCTAAAAGGGCTTTGGGGTGAATAAAATTCAGACTTTAAATCTTTGGGGCAGAAGAGAAAAGGGCATTGTCCCTCCTTACCCCTTAAACACTTAGCTTTCACCAGCTACTGGAACATCATTTTCTTGAGTATAATTATTACATTTTAAAAGACATTTGTTCCATATTTAGTACACATAAACAAATATGAACACTCATTAAGAAAAATGAAAGTTTTAAATGATCAACTGAGAGATATATTGAAAATGTTTGTTCCCATAGATTTGGAGCAAACAGTAACTAAGGAGAAGAGTAACTAAGTAAAACAGGATACAGCCAGTCTTATCTTATTTTGCTAATACAAGTTAGTTAAGTAGAACAAAAGATTCCATAATATTGAAACAATTGCTAAAAGTAACTAAGTAAAATGGGATAAAGCTGGTCTTATCTTGCTTTGCTGTTAAAAGTCAGCAAGAAGGACAAAGGTTAAACTTTGCTTACAGTTCACATGCTTAATAAGCTTATAAATATTAGCTTCTGCACCTCCAGGAGGGGCTAAGATGCCATTTTCTGAACATGGGATATATGAAGGAGGAGGAGGGACATGTCAAGGAGTAGATGTGTAATAGGCGTACTGGAAAGTTGTACACTCTGGAATACTCAGCCAGTGAGGAAACAGAGGAGGGACTTTGCTGCTGGGATTAGAGATAAATAGTAAACTCCTGCTTTGGTACAAGGTGTCCTTGTCCATAGGACACCTGTGGTTGCAACTGCATAATAAACTGGGCTTTTAACTCCATTCCTCTAGAGTCTGAATGAGTTACTTTTCACAACATGCATAAAACTTTTTTTGGGGGGGGGGGGGGAAGAATTCTAGATCTATTGTGATTTAAATGGTTCCAGGAACTCAAGGTCCAAGGGAAGTCCTTCTACTAATGCAGATGGCAACTGACCCATAAATAATAGTCACAGAGAATTGCTGGAGGCTTGGAGAAGTAAAGTAACTTGCCTGGGCCACATAGCCACAATGTAAAAGAGGCAGAACATGAACCTATGGCTTTTCTGACTTCAAGCTTAGCCCTCTATCTACTCTTCTTCTATATTGTCTCTCTATAAACTCTAAGTTATTAAAAAATTTATCTTTAAAAGTATATATGAACTTTAACAAAAACGTTTGGTTTGGGGGAAAAAATACTATTTAAAAAAAGGTTCTGTTTCCATGACCTCTTTGGTTCTCTTTCTCCTGGATATCTTTTCAATTTTGTTGCTAATATTAGTTTTTACAGTCATACTTGGTTTGTCTGTTATTCTAATTCTGCCCAGGCAAAATGAATAGTTCCAGTTTCTGTGGGAGGCAAGTTTCATTCACATGTACAGCTACTTTGAGCAGCCCTCTGGTCCTGGATCACTATCATCTCGGAACCACATTACTAATGAAACCTGGACAAGTGGACACCACGCCCTGCTAATCTGACTTTATAAGTCTGGAAGGCTTAATAGTATAGTAGGGGAAACCCCTGCCATCAAAGAGGAGGCTCACTCCTGTAAGGCTTGTGCTTAGCGCTGAGCCTGGCACAGAGTAGGTGCTTAATAAACACTTGCTGATAGATGGTGAAAAACTCTAAACCTATCTGAGGCTCCCTGATTAGATAAGCTTCCTCTTAACTGCAGGAGTTTTGTTATTTGTTAAAAATAACGAAAGACCTCTGGTTAAGGTCTTAAGAGCCCAGTTCACCAACAAACACTTCAGCAAAGTTCTAAAAGTGTAATAAAAGGAAGAACAATAAAGAAAACCAAAGACAAATAGGAATAAGATCCTAAATCCAGTCCAGGACTATACCAGAAGACTGCCAAAGGCCTGGGGGAAGGGGGGGGGGGTGTATTTTGGGCAAAGACAAGGCAAGGAAGAAGAAAGCCAGAGTTTGGAGCTAGGGCCTAAATCCTGTAGGATCTTAGCTTTAGCCAGTTTGAGTAGAAGGAGTCTGCCAGCTTCCATAGCTCACTCTGCAGGGAGATAGGGCAGTAGTGCATGGACTTCTTTAGGGCCTCAGAAAAGCCAGTACTCCAGCTGTTCATCGGGAAGACACAGCAAGAAACAGACCCAGTGTAACACTTAGATAGCATATGTGCCAAGGGCCCATCTCAGAGAACCCAGAAAGCCTGAGATGGAGCCACTGCAGGAAACAGGCCTGACATGGTGCCTGGGCAGCTTTAGGACCAGGAAACCTCCCTACAAGAGCCCTGCAGCCAGCATACCTATTGGAGTCATCACAAATTACAGGCCTACCACAGCAAGTGGGCTCCCCAGGAGACAGGATTAATTCCCAGTGAGAGTCTGTACAAGGAAAGGGGAACAGAAAAGGATCTGGGTTAAATGGGTCACCAGAAGACAGACCCAAAAGCCAGAGATTCCAGCAGAGGGAAAGGCCTAGACCTAGCCTCCCAATATAGAAATGTAGTAGCAGCAGCATCCAATCTCTAGGGAGAACAGAACTTACCACTTTAGCACTTGAGCCCCTACCAATATGTTTCCATTTATACAAAACCAGCCACTCAAAATGATGACATATTTACATCTGAAATATAACAATTTACTTTGGAATAAGACAAAAGAAATAATACCATCACAGGTACACATTTATTGGAGCAAATGCAGAAAGCCACACATAAACCCAGGTCACACTCTCCCATTAATGAAAATCTCAGAGAAACACATGTGTGAGAAAAAAAAATAATGAGCTTAAGATAACTAGATTGTAGGCTTCAATGTCATTGTCCCATTCAGGAGTATCTATGTGACACAGGCTGCTTTTTTCCTAACTACTCCCTATCTAATTCTCAATGTTCTCTACCTCAGAAAATCCTCTTCTCTTCTATTCTACAACTTTCAACTTGCAATCACCCTTGAAAAGGTCCTGAGAAAGTACCATACTCTTAATTTAGTTATAAGTTCCCTTTAAGCTAATTTAGTTATCAATTTCCCTCTCTTTAAGAACTCCAACATTCATTAGGTTGGTTCTCTTTGGGCAATGTGAACACATTCAGCCAACTATTCACTCACCAGGATGCTCTATCTTCCAATTAGATCTCAGCATCTCTTCTAATATAGCAAAGAAACTGCAAAACCACTGTCTCCTCTCTATTTTTCTCCCTCCAACCAAAGAGGGCAGCACAGAATTATAAGAACTTCTGAGAGGCTTCACCTCTTTCAAACTCTAGGCTGCAATGAAGGGCAATGGTTCCTACTGACTTTTTTTTCCTACTGAGCCCTTGCCCTGCCAGACTCTCTTTAGCCAATCAGCAATCTTACAGCTGTAGCTTTCTTCCAGCTGATTGCTCCAGTTGGTACTTCATTCAGCTCCAACAGAGCTGTCTGCTTATTCATTTGTGTTTCACCTGTATGTACCATTGCAGATAGGCTTCTTCATCTCTCTCTACCCTTTACATCTAATTTTATGATGTTCATGTCTCTGTAATGCTCCTCTCCCAGGGTTGGGGGAAGGGGGGAGGATCCTTGGGTTCCATGCTGAAAATAAAAGGAAGGAGCAGGTACTCAGGGATACACCTTCCTGGATCCTGGGAGAATGAACTAATTCAGTAACAGGTTCTTCATGACTAGAGCCAGCTATCCTCAGAAAAGTCTTTAAGAACAAGGCAGCAACAATGTGGCCTTCTGTCTCCCAGGCCCCTTCATTGCTGATTGTGCAGCAAATTTACTTTACAAAAGTAAAGGATATCACAGCTCCCAATTACCTGCATGCCCAAGAAGTGGTTTTTAAAACTCCAAGCTTGTTTTTCCCCCTCCCTTGTCCCCTCAATCTGGGTCACCTCCCACCCTGGTATCTGCTCAAGGATGACAAAACAGTTCTAAAATTGGCTAAGGACAAACAGGGGACAAGATGAGCCTGCTTTAAAAAAACAAAACAAAACAAAACACTACCACCTTATTCCAAATAAGTGAATTGTTGAGTTTTCTGTAGTTTGGAATTATTCATGTCATGGGTCTTTCCCCCATCAGAGCAAAAAATTGAAAGTGGGTTGTATCTGCTTAAGACAGACAGGTAAGCTTTAAATGGATTGATAACAAAGAATGTCACAAAGAGGGGAAAAGTCATCATTCCCTTTCTCCCAAAGGGGTTCAGAGTCACAGGTGTCCACCTATAAACTGCCTGCACTAATACTCTGCTTTTATATCTTCAAGCTTAATCCACACTGTGTATCTTTTAGAATCATCAGGGCAAAGGCCATGTCTCCTCATTTTACCTCTGGCCAAGCACACCCCAGGGTGCCCATAGAACCGAAGTAAAGACAATTTGATGTCAAAGAGTTCCCAGAACTTTCACCTGGGAAAATGGAATCTCTCATGTATTAAATAATTCCTGGCAAAGTCTAAGCCCTATCAGGAGCAAGAGGTGGAATTTTACCTGCCCAATCCAACCTACCTCAGAGGATTAGCATTTGAGAAATAGAATAGCACATGGGGTGGTGAAAATGGCTCTAGATTTGATGTCAGAAAACCTGGGTTCAAATTCTGGCTCTGCTACTTATTATCTACATGAAACTGGGGCTAGTTGCTTGCTATTCTGGGCCTTATTTTCATCATCTCTAAAATGAAGAGTCTAGATGAGAAGATATTTAAGGTCCCTTATCAGGAACCTTAAAATCCTGTGATTCTAAGTGCTACAACCTTGCCCATATCCAATCCACTGACTATTTCTCCTTTGTAATAGAGAGGAAGTTAAAGGCATAGCATTCTCAGTTTGCCCACTGGAACACAAGAGAAAGACAGATAAATGGAAAGAGAAGGGCCCTGATCCTCAAGGGATAAGAGACCTCCAAAGAGACTTACCACTGTACAGTGACAAATAGGAAAAAGCTCTTACTTCATTTTCTAAGCCCTGCCTCTGGAACCAGGGGACAACATTTCATAGAATAAAGGATGAGGCCAAAAACCAGAGTCTCAAAAGCACTGAAAAGGTGGGGAGCAAGGGGAGACAAAGCCTTTCGCTATCTTGGAGAAGTCAGGACAGAAAAACACATCTGGGTGGCAACCTTGCTACACTATTCTTTCAGCTTTAATTACCATGAGTTAATAGGGTCGCAGGATTTCCTATAAATTACCTTTCCTTCTAATTATCATTTCTATTCACCCGAATTGTACTTTCTGAGGTCTCCTACACATCTTTGCCATGTATAATGCATTCGAGAGAGAGGACTTTGCAATCTGCTCTCTCTTGTGGGATATACCTCATGACTTATCTGTAAGAACCACGTGACTTCATTAAGATCACCCCCAATGTAGGAAAACACTGCTTCTCACCTCTACTTCATATGATAATTGAATGCAACAGCATAAATTAGGTATAAGACACCTGCTACAACATTGATCCTTCAAATAACATTCTGCCGCTATTCAAGGAGAAGCAATGAGACCATTAGCAAAAGCAAGAGGCAAGCACAACTTGGCAAGTGCTTTATTAAGAAAGGCAGGACGGAAAGTGGGCAATGATTACTCGGGGCTTGCTCCTGCCTACAGTATAAAAAACACATGGAGGGTCTAGGTCTTGAACAGTCACAAAAGGAAATGAAAGGTGTACTGCAACCAATCTCTAACCAGGAATTATGAATGACTCATGACCTGGAGTATTTTATACATATCAGCCACAGCTTTTTAAACATAGATCACTCACCACCCTCAGGCCACAATGATTTCAAGAGTGTGCAAATGCCCAAACTGACAGGCTCAGTGAGAATGAGACAGCTATTTCAATTAAAGCATGAGATTATCAAAAAACACTAAGTTATTAATAACCTTGCGGCAAATGTGAGCTGGAGACATGCTTATATGGCCAATTGAGCATGCTTTGAATTAGTGTTTGCAGGTAATTGGTTCAGCTGTCAGCTTTATGCCAGACAGCTGTAATCCAGTTAAGTTATTAAAATTAAATAATATGAAGTAGTAAAAATGGACCAGCTGATTGGACCTACAGTTAAATGTTATCATCTTCTGATTTACCCAAACACTAATGTCTTATTGGTTTAACATAATTCACTATACCTTAATTGTAGAAAATGATTTTTCATTTTCTTTGAAACTGAACATACAGTTCTAGAGGCATGGAGGAAGAAGATTCTAAATAAACTTCATTAATATATTTACTGTTAACTGACCTTATTTCCAATTAATGAAAATCCTTCAGCCTGATCCAAAGCCTGCTTGTCAAAGGCAGCAGCTCACTTTCCAATCCTTTGTTTCTCCATGAATAATCCCCTCTTAATGCCCAACTCCTGGGAAACCACGAAGCAATGCTGCTGTCTTTATTGGGCACCCAATGTCCCAGTTCGGTGACCCCAGAAAGTATCACTTCAATTCAGGTCATGATTACCTGAAGCTTGCCTAATTGACTGTGGCACACTGGATTTGTACCTTTGTCTATTTCCATAATTGTGTGATTACAAACCAGATAAACCATGTGGCAGTCTATTTTGCTTAGGTGAATTAAAATGCCAGTATGACAGCTCTGTGGCCTGACTTTTTTCAGACAAGGCCCACGTTTTGAAGAGGGCAAAACTGCACATGATGGTAGAAAGTCTCCACCTGACAAAATAATACCAAAAATAACAGTATATTTTCCAAACAATGCAATGTTCGATACTTTACATTTTGAAGCTCAAAACAGCAAATGGCACAACAGTTTAGAGGCATTTTTCAAGGTTATTATTTACAGTAGGACTTGAATCTTCAGATGCAATGACAACCTTTGGTGTCCTGGACACAATGTCAAGGGTGAAATAATAATAGTTAACATTATACAGCTATTATATTAATAGCTTTAAGGTTTGCCAAGCATCTTGTACATATTATCAATTGATCCTCACAATAACCTTGTCAGCTAAGTGCTATTATTATCTGTATTTTATGTGTGAGGAAACTGAGGTTGGGTGAAGGTAAGTGACAGAGTCACACAGCTTAGTGTTAGAGGCAGAATTCAAATTCAGGGCTTCCTGACTCCAGGTCCACTGTCCTATCCATTCTGCCACCAAGATGTCCTTCTGAAAACTAGCCAGGGAACTCCCCACTATGGCATAAGTAAAATTTCCAAGGGGGACCCTCTCACCAGCACCAAGCTAAAAAAATGTTCAACTTCCCTCACAAGTCCATCATAGCTGAATGCCTCACTGTTCTTTGTAGCCGTTTCATCCACCAATGGCTGCAAAGCTAGGCTAGGGGAAGTGGAAGAGATTCTGACAGAGCATGACCCCTACATCATATTCCTGAGAGCTCAGAATTAAGACTCATTGGCAGCAGCTCCATGTTTCACTTTCCTGAATTAGTCCCTTCACTGTACACACAGACTGGCCACAGAGCGGAGCAGGTGGTGGGGAAGAGAAGGTGGAATCCTTTGGCATTTCTATGACAGTTTCAGACAAATGGAAGGTCATTCAAAACGGCTGAGATGCATGCAAACTAACTCAAAAGTTTGCTTTCCCAGAGAGAATTCCAGACTGCCAAAGCAAAACGCCAAACAGCCCTCAAGGACAAGGCTAAGTCACAGGGGAAGTCACACACATAGAGGTTTAAATGCTTTCAAAGCATGAGTTCTTCTCTACCTCACGTCTGAAAGGATTGGGAATCACTCCCGTATGGCACCTACAGGATCACTGGAATTATAAAAGCTAAAGCCAGAAGGGACCTGAGAGGCCATGTCGTCATGGGCCGCTAGATGGCGCCATCGTGCACAGAGCACCAGGCCCGGAGTCAGGACTCATCTTTGAGTTCAAATCTGGCCTCAGACACTTAGCTGTGTGACCTTGGGCAAGCCACTTAACCTCTGTTTACCTCAGTTTCCTCAGTCGTTAAATGGGGATAATTATAGGTTTTTGTGAGGATCAAATGAGATGAAATTTGTAAAGGGCTTAGCATAGTTCCTGGCACATAGTAAGTGCTATGTAAATGTTAGTTATTATTATCATGATGATGATGGTGATGATGTAGTCCAACTGCTTCATTTATAGATGAAGAAACTATTGGCTCAGGGAAATTAAGGTTACACATGTAATAAACTGAACTAACAAAAGGGCAATGAGTTTTCTTATGTCAATCTGTCAGAAATTTTATATCAAACTGAAAAAAAAAAGCCTTCCTTCAGCAAAAAAGGATATAAAGTCACCTACTCCAGACTCCCTGGAGGAAACCCATCCCAAAGACACTCAGAAGATGTCCACCCAACCTGCTCCAAAAATCTGTGCAGGAGATTCTCCAGGCCCTCTTTGTGAGATGGCTTACATAAAGTCCCCATATCAAAAAAAGTCCTCATTCTCAAACAGTAAATTCAGTATCTCCCCGTTATGTTCTAACCTAATTACCCCAAAGCCCTTGTCAAGGGGTCCAGGTGCATTTGTGAATCTCTGGAAAACCGTACTCCCTTCCTACCATCACTGGAAATCCCGGAGGCCCTTCCCCGCTAAGACAGGAAAAGGGTAGTGAGGCTTTCTGCTCCTGGGCACAGCCTCAGCTCTGAGGCCCAGATCTCCCAGATCCACCACATTTATCCAAGCCGAATTCTATTCTTTACCTGTCCACTTGTTCTAACTGGCTGCTGTCTCTTCTTCTGTCCTGCCCCCTTCCTTCCTCTGTCCCTCACAGGGCTGCTGTGAAGATCAAATAATAAACAAAGTTTACAAGTACGCTGAAAAGCACAAAGCTCTATACTTATCTGAGGGGTTATTCCTATTTGTCCCTTCTGATGTTTCTTTTTAAATTTAAACCCAGCTAATCTGGCCATAATTTGGTCTTCCAATTCTCTCTACAAACACACAATTTCTTAGTCTTTTTGAGTTTCTTGCTTACAAGTTTGTTGTCTCCTTTAAAAAAAAGTGCATTCTGGGACTGTCTTCTTGCTTAAGTTCTCCCAGGCTTCAGCACAAATAATTACCACTATTCAGTGTGCACAATTAACCAACTGACATTGATGCACTGGCAGTGATCTCAGTTGACTATGAGTATATTACTCCAACTTTCTGAGTTTCCATTACTCCATATAACTATAAACAAATTACTTTAATTTTCTGAGCCTCAGTCCCTCCAATTGTAAAATGAAGTTGAAACTTACACCACAGGTTGTTGTGGAAACTACACTGTTACATTAAAGGGCTATGTATGACTTATCATCCCCTTAGACTACATTCCCTCAGATTCCTAGAAAAAATTTCTCTGTGTGGAGCAGCTAGGTAGAACAGTGGATACAGCATCAGTCCTGGAGGCAGGAGAATTTGAGTTCAAATCCAGCCCAGACAGCTGTGTGACCCTGGACAAGTCACTTAACCCTGATTGCTTCCCCCACCCAAAACAAAAACAAAAACAAAAACAAAACTCCTTTCTGCCCCCACTAGGAAGGGAGAAGGCCTTGACCAACACAGGGTATTTTTTGGACATCACCAACTCTTCTGGGAAGTGAGGAGGAGGTTGGCCTTCAAAAAGCAATGGCTTGTAGATAGCTAAAAGTCCTGTCCTAGAAATGCATTACCACATGCAAGACACAATAGTCAATGACTACAGCAATCTATTATTTGATAAACCCAAAGACCCCAGCTTCTGGGATAAGGACTCACTCTCTGACAAAAACTGCTGGGAAAACTGGAAAAGAGTATGGCAAAAACTAGGCTTAGACCAAAATCTCACACCATATACCAAAATAAAGTCAAAAAGAGTTCATGATTTAGTTATAAAGGCTGACACTGTAAGCAAACTGGGAGAGCAAGGAATAGTTTACCTATCAGATTTATGGAGAACAGAAGAATTCATGACCAAACAGAAAACAGAGAACATTGCGAAATACAAAATGGATAACTTTGATTACACTAAATTGAAAAGTTTGCACAAAGCCAATACAACCAAGATTAGAAGGAAAGTAGAAAATTGGGAAAGAATTTTTAAAACCAGTCTCTCTGATAAAGGCCTCATTTCTAAAATATATAGAGAACTAAGTCAAATTTATAAGAATACAAGTCATTCTCCAAATGATAAATGGTCAAAGGATATGAACAGGCAGCTTTCAGATGAAGACATTGAAACTATCTATAGTTACATGAAAAAATGCTCTAAATCACTACTGATTAGCAAAATGCAAATCAAAAGAATTCTGAGGTACCACATCACACCTATCAGATTGGCCAACATGACAGGAAAATGATAAATGTTGGAGAAGATGTGGGAAACTTAGAACACTAATGCATTGCTGGTGGAGTTGTGAAATTATCCAACCATTTTGGAGAGTAATTTAGAACTATGCCCAAAGGGCTATAAAACTGTGCATACCCTTTGACCCAGCAATAGCACTGCTAAGTCTGTATCCCAAAGACATCATACAAATGGAAAAAGGACCCACATGTACAAAAATATTCATAGTAGCTCTTTTTGTGGTGGCAAAGAATTGGAAATTGAGAGGATGCCCATCAATTGGGGAATGGCTGAGCAAGCTGTGGTATGTGAATGTGATGGAATACTATTGTTCCATAAGAAATGATGAGCAGGCAGACTTCAGAAAAACCTGGAAAGACTTGTATGGTCTGATGCTGAGTGCAGTGAGCAGAACCAAGTTCTGCTCCTGGTAACAGTAAGAGCCACATTGTGCAATTACTAATATTGATAGACTTAACCCTTCTCAGCAATACAAGGATCTAAGACATCTCCAAAGGCCTCATGATGGAAAATGCTATCCACATCCAGAGAAAGAACTATGGAGATTGAAATGCAGATGGAAGCATACTATTTGCTATTTATTTTCTTCTGTTGTGTTTTGTTTCCTCTTTCTGGTGGTTCCTCCAATTGGTTCTAATTCTTACTTACAACATCACTAATGTGAAAATATATTTAATAGGAATGTATATGTATAGCCTATATCAGACTGCTTGCCGTCTTGGGGAGGGAGGTGGGGAGGGAGGGGGAGAAAAATTTTAAACTCAAAAACTTACAGAGAACAAGCTAGCTGGCGAAATGGATAGAGCACCGGCCCTGAGGTCAGGAGGACCTGAGTTCAAATGTGGCCTCAGACCAAACACTTGACACTTACTAGCTGTGTGACCCTGGGCAAGTCACTTAACCCCAACTGCCTTAAAAAAAAAAAAGCTTATGGAAGTGATTGTTGATAATTCAAAATAAATTAATTAAATTAAAAAATTTAAAACTCAAAAGCTTATGGAAGTGATTATTGATAATTCAAAATAAATTAATTAAAATAAAACAACAACAACAACAAAAAATGCATTACCAGATCTGTAGGGATTGACCACTGGATACTGTTCTGGGAAACACTATGGGCAGGAAGCATAGGCATTTCTGAAGTAGCACTGGGGGCTCCCTCCCTTGGAATTCAGATTTAAGAGCTTTTACTTCCCTCATAGCCAGAAAGGCCACATGAAGCAAGCGCAAGTTGGAGATCACATTGCCACTCCAGGGATCTGTGGCTGTGGGGCAGTCAATTTATTTCTGCTCCAATTTTTCAGTTACTTTGATATTTTACTGCAAACCACAGTTTTGGCATCACTTTGGACCAACCTAATTGGGCTAGGTTCCTTTGGGGTAGGACATATAACTTTTAAAAAATGCTTTCAATTCATTTCTATTTTGTGCTTTTCATTAATCTATGAAGGCTCTACAACTATCTCTTACAGGGATCTGAAAGGCTCAATTCTGAGATGACACATCAATGGTTCTTCCTCCAGCCTACCAACAATTCCATTCACCCTGTTTAAACAAAGCCTCCCAAAAGAAGGGTGCTGGCCAACTGGGATCCATCTGAGATAGGGCTCTGAAAGGCTCCATTTTGAGGTCACACTCTTCCATGGTCCTCTTCAGTCCTTCCTCCTTATCCATCATACCTCACCAAGGCCTGGTAACAGCAGGTTGCTGTCAAAATGTATTTTTGATATTTCACATCACAAAAGCCTGGGGAAGTTCAGAGATTAATTGGAACATCAGACTACGGATATTGCATTGCCTATCGACAAAGATCACATTGCTATGGCAGATGCTACAAGACGTTTGATTATTACTCCCTACTCTGGTCCAATCCCTCCAACAGGTAAGATCTGAGATGTAACATGGTTTGGTCATTTACTAAGTGCTCCCAAAAGCATCCCATTTCTGACATGGCCCTTTTAACTCCTTCACAGCCAAACATCCTTCACAATGCAATCCTTCACAATATGGCATACGGAGCTATGAATAAATCTACTGGTTCTCTCTTCAAGGTTTCTATTGTAGTTACAGCTTAAAGTTTAATTTCACCTCTATTTCTTCAAACTATATTGCTTCTATCAAAGACTTTTTTATTTCTCTGCCTGATTCTTTCATATTCACCTTCACTTTTCATTCTCATCCCCAATTCATCCACTGTATTCTTTCTTCTCTGTCCTTGTGTTAAATAAAACACACTATAGGTCACAGACCCTTATCTTTCCTCATCCCCAATGGAATGGAATGACTACCAAAGGAGTTGGTGCACAGAAGAAATAAGGAGCCAGGAACTCAGATCCAGCTGAGCCTGTCTTCTCAAACCAAGTTTCCTTCCAGTAATCAGCCCTAGGTGCCAATTTCTTTTAAGCCTTCAGTGTAACAAAATGTCTCCAAGACACATTTGCTTTTTAAAAAGTGGTGTCAGGAATGTACCCCCAAGCACTGATCTCACCTGGTATCCCCATAAGCTACACATGAATCAGATACAAAGTCAAGCCCTTCCATACTACATTACTGATTGGAGTGAATCACAAAGGACAAGAGTACATATCCATGTGCCCAGAGTCCAAAAGAAGCCAGACTGGGATGAAGGAAAATGAGAAATTCAATATGATCTGCCTCTTTTTTCTACTTCCCCTGCTTAGTTAGGACTTGATGATGGACTAGGGACAGCGGTAGGGTTAGGCTCAGTCTGTAGTTGTACAGCATCAAGAAACGAGCTGGCCTTGAAGTCAGAAACAGTCTGTGTGAGGTCACTGACAGGAGGTGAGATGGGGGGTAGATGGAGGGGCTCAGGTCACCTCCACTTGTTTAATTCAGCTTTTCAGTTGAAGGCCAACACCGGTCTTTTGTCACCTGTTTTAGAAATGTGGCTAGAGAACGGGGTAAAGTCAAGCTGATGATGGCCTGAGGGGCTATGGTGATAAGACCAAAGCCTCCAAGAAAAGTCATAAGATCAAAGGATCATAGCTTTAGTGGTTTGGAAGGGACCTGAGAGGCCACAGAATCCAGCTACTTCAGTTTACCAATGAGGATACACAGGCACAGAAAGGTTAAGTGACTTATTGAGCATCACACAACAAGTAAGTGTCCGAAGTGATATCTGAACCCAAGTTTTCCTGACTTCAAGTCCAGCAGCTCTGACGAATGCAAATCAACCTTCCTGGCCCACCTAATTGGAGCTGCAGTCTAACTGAACCCTTTGCAACATTTTAGGAGCCTCTCACACCCTTACAGATACAGTCCTCTGAGCACAGCAAAGATGACGGCAGTGTTTACACATAAAACTGGCAAACTGTTTTTCCTAGAGTCTTTCAAACCTCAATAATAGCCATTTTGTAAAGTTTCTTCTAAATTACAGAAAGAAAGTCCAAGTACAGAATGATGGGGCACTAAACCATATTGAAAAGTAATCAAAGATTATTACGATCAAATACACTGCCAAGAACCAACGAATTGGCTACAGCAAAAAGAAAACTAATCTTTCAGCCCCATCTAGAAGTGGTATTCATAATCCCAACTCAGTCAGTGCTGTCAATGCTGGGCCTCATCTGTCCCTTTTCCTGGAAACATAAATTACTAGTTTTTTACATTTCAATCTTTACTTAGAGAAACAAGATGGGCTTACCTTTCCAACTCATATTCCTTCATTCCCACTTTTACTGCCTTCATGACCTGGAAGACAGATATTAACCAAAGACATTTGTATTACAAACATGAAGTAATGCTGTTCTATAAACTGTTTATAGTGCAACATTTTCAGAAGACCCTCTTTCATGAAAATAATTCCATGTGCATAGAGTATAGATATATGGTAAATGGAGATTCTAAAAAATATTACCTAAATCATATAGTTTAGCTAAATTGCTGTGGAGAATTCTTATTCTGAAACCATAAATATAAAGGTACTGGGTTACACTAAAGAAGTACCTTACTGAAGTCAATTCCAAACATGAAAATTTAATCAAGATATGTTTAGTGAATACTTAATGCTAAGAAAGCTCTGATGACTGTCACTAAAAGGTTTCTCTTTGTTAAACGTTTGTGGAATACGATGAAAATTAATCAGTGTAAGAGATTACTGTACACAAAAACCCTCATTTACTTCCCAACACAAAGCTGCTTTTCATACTGAAGAATTTAATTTTATACTACTTGCCAGGTCTAGAATTCCTTTTCCTGAAACCTTTCAAGAAATATAATTCCTAATCTATCTTTTATTTCCCATGTATGGGGGGAGTACCCATTCTAGCTCTAAATATCTGATCCCAAAAAACTGCTTGCTAAGAAAATGAAGGATTAAACCTATATAAATCATAAATATTTGTGTGTATTACCAACAAAATCTAACAGGAAGAGAAAGAAAAATTTAATTTTAAATTCCCACAGAAAGTAAAAATTACTTAGGAGTCTACTTGACAAAACATATACAAGAAGTATATGAACATAATTACAAAACACTCTTTACACAAATAAAGATAAAAATAATTGAAGAAATATTCACTGCACATGGGTAGGCCAAGCCAATATAATAAAAATGACAAGAGTATCCAAATTAATTTACTTAGGCAGCACCATACTACTCTAACTACCAAAGATTACTTTATAGAGTAAGATAAAGTAATAACAAAATTCATTTGGATGAACAAAAGGTCAAGAATCTCTAGGGAATTAATAAAAAAAAAAATGGGAAGAAAGGGACTTAGGAGTACCAGATCTCAAACTATATTAGAAAGCTGTAATCATCAAAACAATTTGGTACTAGTTAATAAATAGAGAGATTAATCAGTGGAACAGATTAGACACAAACTGAATAGAAGTAAAGAATAGGTGAAATAGCCTAGTGTTCAATAAACCCAAAGATCCCCACTATTGAGTCAAGAACTCACCATTCGATGAAAACAGCTAGGTCAACTGGTCCTCAAGTGAGGCCCTTTGACTGAATCCAAACTTCACAGACCAAATCCCCTTAATGAAAGGATTTGTTCTGTAAAAGCTGGACTCAGTCAAAAGGCCACACCCAACAACCTAGAAGGCCACATGGGGCCTTGAGGCCACAGGTTCCCCACCCCTGGTCTAGACCAACAATTTCACCTCATACTCCACGCTTGATCGTAGCCAAAAGGCTGAGAAGCAATTCACCTCATACTCCCAAGATAAATCCCAAATGGGTACATGACATAAAGCGTAACATCATAAACAAATTAATGCAAGAGAAGCAAGAAAGAAATCACATGTCAGATAAATGGACTGGGGAAGAGTTTATGACCAAACAAGAGACAGAGAGGATCAGAGGTAAAATGAACAATTTTGATTACATAAAATTAAAAAGCATTTGTACAAACAAAACCAATGAAGCTAAAATTAGAATAGAAGATGTCAAATAGGGAAAAAAAAATTGTTGCAGCAAGTTTCCCTCACAAAAATTTCATTTCTAAGATATATAAGGAACTGATTTAAATTTATAAAACTAGAAGCCATCCTCAATTGATAAATGGTCAAAGAATTTTAATAGTCAGTTTTCAGAGGAAGAAATCTAAGCTATTAATAGCCACATTTAAAAAGAAAAACCACTCTAAAGGGACAGCTAGGTAGCAGAGTGGATAGAACACTGACCCTGGAGTTCGGAGGACCTCAATTCAAATCTAGCCTCAGATATTTACTGGCTGTGTGACCCTGGGCAAGTCACTTAACCCCAATGCCTCCACCCCTCCCCTACCAAATGCTTTATATAACTAGTAATTAGAAAAATGCACATTAAAAGAACTTTGGGTTCTACCTCTTACCCCTCAGTTTGAGAAAACTGAGGAAAAAAGGAAAATGACAAAGTTGGAGGGTCTATGAGAAAACAGTTCTGCAGATACACTATATTGGTGGAGCTATGAAGTAGTCCAACCTTGCTGGAAAGCAATTTGTAACTATGCTACAAATTATATATATGTATATATATGTATATATGTATGTATATATGTATATATAAATGGATGGATATATGAATATATGTACATATATAGATATATGGATATATGAATATATATAAATACATGTGTATATGTAGTGCATATTTTATTTATTATACCATGCACACTCTTTGACCCAACAATATCACTATTAGCTCTACACCCCAAAGAGATCAAAGAAAGATGAAAAGGATTCAGATATACAAAAATATTCACAACAGCTTTTTTTGTGATGGTAAGCTGAATGAGTACCCATCAACTGGGAAATGGCTGAACAAGTTATGGTATAGGAATGAGATGAAATACTATTGTGCTGTAAGAAATGACAAGGGAATGGCTTCACAGACATCTGGAAAGACTTGCATGAACTGATGCAGAGTGAAGTGAACAGAACAATTTATACAATAACAACAATACTGTAAAGACAAACCACTCTGAAAGACTTAGGAATTCTGATCAACACAATGTCCAATCACAACTCCAGAAGACTCATGATAAAACAGACTATCCACCTCCAGCTAGAAAGCTGATGGACTCAGAATCCAGATTAAGACATTTTTTTTTTTTTGGACACAGCCAATGTGGGAATTTGTTTTGCTTGACTATATACATTTATAACAAGGGTTTTGTTTTTCTTGCATTCTCAAAGGGAAGTGGTGGGAGGTAAGAGGAAGAGATGGCAGATCTTGATGAAAATAAAATTTAATTAAAAAATGAATGATTACAAGCTATATTCTGAGATCATTAAGAAAGAGTTTTAATAATTAAACAGAGAATGCCAAAAGAGACCCCTTCTCTAAGTACTCTGTTCATCTGAAGCACACATCTTTTTGCAAATGATTCTGTTAACAGGACACTACCAGTCCTACAGGGTGTGCAAGCTCTGTTTTCCTCACTTCCAGATGTGTAAACAAAATTGCCAATGTCATCCACAACCTAGTGTTAAGCCTCTTTGCTCTTTATATCTATTCCAGTGGTGCACAAAGTGGGGTCCATGGACTCCTGGGGTTCCCTCAGACCCTTTCAGGGGATCCACTAGATCAAAACTATTTTATAATACTATGACATTATTTGACTATTTTAAAAATCCTCCCTTTGCCACCTTCATATCTGTGTGAGGCCAGATTTTCTTCATATACTGTACTTTAACCAAAATATTATATCACAACAGCAGAATGCAGAAACAGATAATGAAAATCTAGCTGTCTTCTCTTAAGTCAAACATTAAAGAGATTTGCAAAAATATGTAAAACAATGCCACTCATTAATTTTTATTTTGAAAATATATTTATTTTTCATAAAATGTAATATATATTTTAACATGCTATGGTTTTATTATCTTTAAATGAATTAATAAATATTTTCAAAATATATCAGTTTTAATTTCTAATATGGTGAATGCTGACAGATATAATCCACATAAACAAAAGATCTTTGGAGTCCTTAAAAATTGTTAATAGTGTAAAGGAGTCCTGAAACCAAAACATTTGAGAATTGCTGGTCTATTTTATCTCTCAGCCTTTGGAGCTATTATTTCTTAATAAGGGAATAATATTTAAGGGACGACTGAAAAGGTGAAATCGCCATTATATCTCCTACATAACACATGCCATAGTGCAAGTTCTTTTCTCCAGAGTGAGTCAGACATGGCCTTTGTGTGCATCCAGGCCCCTCTAAGGTCTGACCATTAAACAAGAGAGCCCAGCACATCCTCTGAACCCAGGCAAGCAATTCCAGGTAGCAACAATATCCTTACCTCCTTATGGGCATCACTGGAGACTTTGTTGGTATAGCGCAAAACCTCCAACTCCATGTCAGTCTTAAACACACGGCTTCAAAGAAAAAGAGAGAAACAAGTCAGGTGAAAATTAGTGTCTAAGTCAGATCTTTTGATAATGAATAAACAGAATTTTGCCAGCAATGAAAAAGCAACAGGGTAGCCACATACCTATTTTCAAATAAAGAAAATATTAAATTAAACAAGCAAAAACAAAACAAAACAAACAATTCTGAATTCCACAAATAATGTTAACAGCAAATTCATAGCATTCCAATGCCCTCTCAGATTAACTAACCAAACTGAAGGCTTGTTCCTTGATGTGTGACTCCATTATACTCTGAAGCCTCCTGACAGACCACTTTGACTTCTTAATGGGTCAGTGTGCATTCCATCAACCATGGGCTTTCCTTTGACTTCATCCCCCATCACGTCGGTGCCCCCAAATATCTTGACAAGATCCCTTGTTACTGACTAGCTGGAATAATCAAAAAGTCACCAGATGGATCTTAGAATCATATCTAGCCTTTCTCTCATGCAAAAATTATATGAGAAAGCAACCAGAGCCTGTCAGAACTGCCCAAATTGACCATCTTTACAAAGGAAAACATCAGGAGTTTGGAGGAATGAAGGGCAAAAGAACACACTAGCCACTTTTATCCTTATGGAGTTTGTTTTTGCCTTTAATTGAGCACATGACATCTAGACATCAACAATGTCTAAGGAAAGCTTTGTATCCACAAAAAGGTATCGTCTGTGTTAAAGCTTCTTCCTTTTTTTGGGGGGGGGGTCATGGACCCTTTTGACAGTCTGATGAAATCTATCGCTCTCTTCTCAGAATAATGTTTTTAAACACATAAAATTCAAAGGAATTACAAAGGAAGACAATTACACTGAACTACAGTATCAAAATATTCCATGGGGCAGCTAGGTGGCGCAGTGGATAAGAGCTCTGGCCTTAGAGTCAGGAGGACATGAGTTCAAATCTAGCTTCAGACACTTGGCACTTACTGTGTGACCCTAGGCAAGTCACTTAACCTTGACTGCCTCACCCCCCAAAAAAAATTCCAAAAAAAAAAGTTCATGGACCCCAGGTTAAGAACCCCTGTTCTAGGTTCACTGCTCACATGAGGCACAGTATTGCCCTGGAAAGACATTATTAACACAGCTTATTTCTCCCTTCAGAGCTTTTATAACTTTGTATTCCTTTCATAAAAAGCATTCACAACCTCTCAAAAGGTTGTCAAAGCCCAAGTCTTAAGAAATGATTCCCGTTATGGATTCCCTTATTGTTAATGGGTAAGGTTCCCCTTTCTCTCAGAACAGCTGCTGATCTTCATGAATGAGTTGGGAAAAACATGGCCATGAGTATGTCTATATTGCATGTTTGATGTGTTTTGGTATGAGCTACACTACGAAATTGTGATTCAAAGACAGCTCCTTTCACTCATCGGCTTGCCAACAACAGATATGATAGAATAGCTTGTTTCCACAATGATGGTCTTCAAGTAGGGTCAGAAGCGGAATGCTGAGGCCCTCCATGGAACCAAGGCTCAGGGGGCTTGCTGTCATTGTGTTTTGGGCACACAGCCACCCTCTCTTTTGGCTCATGGTTGCCACATATTCCATATCTTGCCCCCCTTCCCACCATGTCTTGCCCCAACACCCACAGTCAATTGAGGTCTTAGAACTAACATTCACTATTTATCTCAGAGCTCTCTAGGGAGCACATTTTCCTAGTTTCTCAAACTACACTGCTATAACCTCCCTGGTATGGCTTAGGCTGAAGAAAATAAAAATAAAATTGTTGAGATCCTGAAATAGTCACTGTTTTTAAAACTGAAAGTAAAACAACTGCCCATGAGGAACATGTGTTTAGCTAGTGACAGAACCTGTGAGTCCTCATTTTTTTTTTCCCGGGGTGGGGGGGGAGGCAGGACTCTATTCCTCAAAGTCTGGAAGTACAGCAGCTACCTGATCCCAAAGCTGGTCAGCTTGAGAGTTCTGACCTGTTCCTCTTCCAACATGAACTGGTTCAGCCCTTCTTAGGCAGCCTGGTGGCTCCCCTGTTCCTGGGGACTCACTATATCAGGGCCAGGCTTAGTCCAGACAACCAATCAGATATGGTTCCTACTGCAGCTCAGAACTCCTGAGCTCAAGGGATCCTCAGCCTTCCCAGAAGCAGGAGTGACAGACAAGAAAGGCTATCCTCCCTGGCTCCCCACACTTCATACCACACACCCAGCATAAGTCACAAACATCTAGCTCCTCAGCACTATGCAGGAGAGACCGGGAGTGGGAGAGAATATGGCTCCTGCACATTTTAGTATTGTCTCACGACACAAATATGAGAGCATTTCTGTGTGTGCTTGTGCATGTGGCAGCAGCTTCTGTCTCTCACTGGTGGAAAAAAGAGTCTCCTTTCAGAAACTAAAAAGGGCCATCCCTGCTGCAGGGGTGCACCAGCCCAGGTGGGGTCTGGCAAGCTCTCTAGAGCATTAGACTATAAGCTCCTGGAGTGGGGGCCTATATATGGCATAGGGACCTCTGTAACCCTGGTGCCTAGCATGGGGCTACACCTAATAAATTGTTGTAGCACTTAATCTAGAGTCTCAATACTGATACCTCAGTATTCAATGCAGTTATTCTGCTCTTTCATATAACAGAATAGTAGTGACTCCAGCCCTCCCATTCTCCAGGTGACAAAGGTGAGATCCTGAAAAGTTGTGACCTGATTATGATCACTGAGTAACTGTTTCTACTTGGGAATCTGATGCCTAAACTCAGGCTCACAAACAAGACACCACACCAGTTTATGAATGGAAATGACTGTCTGATCAGGCTTGCTAGTCCATCCCTTAAACCCCAATTTCACTTTTAGGTTTTGTAACTGAAGGTCTATTTAGCGTGCCCTGAATTTTTGTTCTGGTCACGTAAAGAAGTATCATGAACTGAGCCAGTTAGAATTATCCTACAATTGCACTACCGAGATGAGATCTGTATGGTGGGGCTTCAGCCTGACCCAATTTAATCCAAGGTAAAAAATAAATAAATAAATTCTGAAAATAGAACTTTGTCGTGTGAAAGGTAAGAGTCACCTCATGGATTTAACCAATTATCCATAGTTTACCCTAGACACAAAATCTGGTCTGGCCACTGGACTAAATAGAATTCTTCCCAACTTGGATTTAGTTATCTCCATGACCAGAAGGACCAGGACCAGTTTTAATTCTCTGTGGAAAATAACAACACTTTCAACCATTCCACAAGAAGACTCCTTAGTTCTAAGAAAGAATTCACTTCCTGAAATCTGCTGGGTACGTCTGTCTCTGAGTATGAGGTAGCAAGGAAAGAGAAATAAGTTGTTGTCTGTATTTATACAATGTCTATGAATTTCTGAAGGGAAAGAGATGCTTGATAAAGGTGCTAATCAAACTAAATATAATTCAAAATGGTCAGGGGAAAGTATGAGAAAAATCTTACCTGTCACAACTTTAATTTGCTTTTAAAGTTCTCCAGAAGACTGAAGACACCTAAGCAGCTAAGTGGCACAGCGGATAGAGCACTGGGCTTTTAATCAGGAAGACCTAAGTTCAAATCCAGCCTCACTAGCTGTGTGGCCCTGGGCAAATCACTTAACCTTTCTGCCTCAGTTTGCTCAACTGTAAAATGGGGATCCTACCTCCTTGTTTCAAGGATCAAATGAGATAATAATTGTAAAGCACAGTAAGTATTATATAAATGTTAGTTACTATAAGTATTATTATTGTAAGGATCGAATGAGCTGATCTTTGTACACTGCTTAGTGCAATGCCTGGCACATAGTGGGCATCTTAATAAATGCTTGTTCCCTTCCTAAAGGTTATTTACAGGTTAATACTGATGTGCTAAATGAGAAATGATAAGTAGTACTGAAGCAGTCTTCTGTGCAATTCTAAATTTTTCTATCAACAAATCTATATGTGAATATAATGTTTTATGGTAGATATGAATATTAAAAGCATTCTTTCAATGAATAACAAAGAGAATTTAGTCATCCAAACATCAGAAGTATGTTCTTAAATCAAGAAACACTTGGTTGTTTAGTGGAACTGAGTGTGGGAAAAACAATGGACTAGGAGTCAGGAAACATGGGCTCAGTTCAATTCCATCAGCAAGAACTAAGCACATGCTATATGAAGGGTGTTGTACTGAGCCAAGGAAAATGCAAAGTAGATAATTCCTTTGTCCTCAAGAAATGGTCTAGTCTAGTGGGGTGATAAGACACATACAGACAGCTGGAAGGTAAGCTCCCTGAGAGCACAGATTATTTCATTTTGTCTTTATATTTACCTCGCACCCACCATGGCACTTGGCACACTGTGAGAGCTTAGCAAATGCTTACTGACTAGAACCAAACTAGTAGATAATACTCATTACATAAGTAAACCAGAATGTGAGACAAAGTGCAGTGTGAAGTCTAAGGAAGGAGGAGATGGCATTTGAGTTGAAATTCAAAGGCAATGAGGGTGAGGGAGGGCATGAGCAACGAAATGGAAGAAAGCCCAGAGCATGTTCAGGCGACAGAGAGCAGTCCAGGCTGACTGAAGGGTTAAGTCCAGGGATCACAGGGTCATAGATTTAGAAGTGGCACAACTCTCAGCAAACATCTAACCTAGGCTCACTTTAGCAGCAAGGAAACTAAGTCCCAAAGAAGTAATGTGACTAACCCAAAATCACACAGGCCATAAATGGCAATATTGAGATCGAAAAACAGGATTCCTGGGGGCAGCTAGGTGGCGCAGTGGATAGAGCACCGGCCCTGAAGTCAGGAGGACCTGAGTTCAAATCCGGCCTCAGACCAAACACTTGACACGTACTACCTGTGTGACCTTGGGCAAATCATTTAACCCAGATTGCCTCACCCAAAAAAAATAAACAAAAAAAAAAAGAAAGAAAAGCAGGATTCCTAATCGAGAGTTCTTTCCATTGTACCAGCCTACCCCAACACTACTGGTGAATATAATGAGTGAAATCTGGAAAGGTCTGTTAGTACCTGATTGTACAGGGTCTTGAATGCCAGGCAAAGGAGTCTGATGAATGGTACTTGGTGGGCAATAATAAGCAGTCATGAAATTTTTGAGGGAGAGTTGCATGACTACTGTTCTAGCCCTGGCTCTGATATTAAGTTGCTAGATTACATTGGTTGAGTGATTTCATGTCTAAAAATTTGTTTCTTCTTCTCCAAATGAGGGTGTTGGACTAAATAAGCGTGAAGATTTCTTCCAGTTTGAACATTCCACAATTCTAAGTTCGGGGGAAGACACCAAAAGGCATGAAAGCTGGGCCGGTGGAAAGAACAAAACCCACTCAAACCTGGCAGTTTTAGGGTCATCTGATGCATGCTCTGCCATGAGGTGGGAAGATAAAAAAACAGAACCTGGCAGAGATTTATCTGTGGGATTTTTTAAATGTTCTCTCTTCACAAACTTGCCTCGGGGCCTAAGTGCAGAATTAAGACATCGGTTAAAGACGGCATGAATGGTGCAATGATTAAAACAGTAGCAAGACAAGATGAAGTATTTCTTAAATTGATCTTTAAGGCTCAATGTGATATTGTGTTGAGCAAAAATACTTTAAAAAGGAAGGTTTCAAAAGTCATGCCAAAAGATAAAACAAGCAGGACACTGCCCATCTGGGGTCCAACCACCTATGTAGTTGGAGGGTCTTCCAGCAATCACCAGTGCCTCTGCTCTGGAACTCACCATTAACTAACAGGGCAAAACTGAAGACTAAAGCTATCCAAAGGCAGGCATGGTAAAAAATGAGCTCACCAGGTCCATTTATCATAAGGAAACAGGCATGCATGTAAAGAATAATCCATCGGTCCTTACAAAGAAACCAGGGTCTTATGAAAATGACTGAGTTTTGAAGTGTGTTTTTTTTGAAGTGAGATTTTTATTTGCTGCAATGTAAGGGATTCTGGTAGAGGTCGGACATGAGACAATGGAAGTGCCTCAAGCTCCAGATGGTTTGGACACTTCTGAAGTGGATCTCAGATTTCTGGGCATAAAGTTTACCTGACTATCCTAACTACGAGTTAGATGGGTCATGCTTTCATATCTGATTGTTCTTCCCCCACGTGGGTGCCTTGTCTCTTGCTTTCTGATGCAGAGTAAAACCTCAGTTACATAGAATGCTTGGGGAATCAGATGTTCTGGTTGGTGTTTATGTTTGTTAATTAAGGGTTAAAGATATCTTTATTAAAAATAAAAAAAGATGAATTAACTTAATCTTAGGCAAATCTCTTCTTGTATTATCCAGTCTTGCTCTAGCATTCTGTGATTCTAAATGATTCCCTAAAATGCACTGAAGGTCAAGCTGAACCCATAATAAGACCCTGATTCATTACCTAGGAATATTCAGTCATGCTCTTCTTATCTAGGCCAAGTGACAAATCACTGAAGCTATCAGATCTCCTGATAAATTCTTCCGTCTGCTCTGTCGGTACCTCAGAGTATGTTATGGACATGGAAAAAGCAGGTAGGCAGAAATATGCAACTTATCCAACTGCCTAATTAATATGCTCAGAATAATTTCATTTCATTCAATTAACAGATCTAAAAATAGAATGACTCAGTTTAAAACAAACTCATTTAAAAATTCCAGAATTCTTGCAGCAATTTCTATCATTCTTCTATGATTTTTCCAGGAGCACTGAACTGTAAACCAGAGTACTGAGCTATTATTCAGTGAAAAAAGTGTCTCTTTTTATTTTCTCCCCCTTCCTTCAGAACAATTTAATCTTGCAAAACAGGAAAGAAGTATATTCTAAATTACAAAAGCAAAAATTCTGTTCTTATTAAGTTTCAACTTCAGACTTGTACACATTGAAACTACAATACCCACGGTAAGAGAAGAAATTATCAGCTATGATCTCATGTTTGTGGGGAAGAATATGATTACATTAGAATTTACAGGAAATCACAAGGCATTTGCTCTGGATAATGGTGTATAATAAAACAGTCACCACAAGGAAATGGATAACACTCGAATGGCAAAAATGTAAAATCGGAGCTTCTGCTGCTCCAGGAAGCAGATGCCTACAGATCACTTGGGCTCTTTCTTGAGAAATTCTAAATTCGGAGCCATCGCAGGTTAGTGTGTGCACAGGTGCGCAGACAGCTAACATGAGAAACCATATTGGAGAGACCAATTTATCAGCAGCAACTATAGCTCTGTAATCTGAACTGTCACCTGGGTACTTTTTTTTTACAAGCCTCATCCCTCCCTCCAGTGGCAAAACAGATTGGGGAGGCAGTAACTCTGAATTATCCAGGCCTCTGCAGAGTCAGAGACTCAATCCTGGCAGGATTGCCTGACACCTGGGGCTTTTCAAGAGAGGCTCAAGGTGGGGGCAAAGCACTGAGGAGTACGATGGTACATTCAGCAGAACCAGCTTGGTTTCTGTAGTCAGAACATGTGTTAAGGGCCTCACATTCTAAGCATTCATTTCAGGGCATTTGTACTGCTAGGATCCAAGTCAGAGGGAGGGGCCTATGGTCTCCCAAAACAACTAATAATGACAAAATGTTCTAGGGGTAGGGTATGGATCACCTCTTTTGCTCTATTTGATGAAGAACATGTCCTTCATCATAAAAACAGGCCAACAATGCTATTAGCTCATCAAGACTGTGAGTCATGAAATCCATGTACCCACTGCTGCTCAGGTTCAGTCCTGCAGCAGACACTGCCTTCGATGCCATAGCCCTGTTGTCCCCAATTCCCTCAGCTGCATGAGTCATCTGCAAACCAGGTGCATGGCTGTATGAATACTTTCTAATGGCATTAGCTCTCACAGTTATCTGCATGACATTATCCACTTTGTGAACTAGACTACCGTGCAAAGCAAGGGTTTCATCCCACTCAAGGTTCACATGTGCCTTTAACGGGCTACCTGCCCCAGACATCATGTTATATATTCAGGGGATGAAAACTGATCCCCTGTCTGAGATACAAAGTGAACAAGGTAAACAGGCAGCACAAACAGGTGCTATATGGCCCAGGCAGAGGGAAATGGTTTTTTTGTTTCATCACTAGTTTGGATTATTCAGCCCTTCCCTTCTTCCTACCACTCTTTTGTACTGATACTGAGACACAACTGTGGCATCTCTTTGGCAGAGCACAGAAAACTTCCATCTGTATTCTCCTTCATAAACTCTCCTTGACACCATGAAGGCAGAATGGTTGTTACCCAGGGCAGCCAGTTCTGGGGAGGGTGGGATTGAGAAGACTAAAAATAAGTTTCGTCCACTAGTCAAAAGGCTGTGCTACTTTAATCAAGCCAATACAGAGTTTCTGATTAGAATTAATGAATGATTCACTTGGTGGGGGGAGGACAGAGGGAAATGGGAGAAAGACTTCATTTTATAGTGAGGAAAATAAGAACCAGAGTGGGGAAGGGATTTGCCCAAAGGTCACAGTAGCAGAGTTGAGAGGAGAGCCCAGGATTCCTGACTCCCAGTTCTGTACTAATTGTTTAGGGTTTAAATGGAGCTAAGTGCCTAGACACAAGTGCCTAGACACTTTCTGAAAAGACAGAAGAAATAAAACCAATAGGACACAGCAGTATCATTTGAACGCACTAATAAGTTGTAATTGACATCATGGGAAAGACAATGTCATATTGAGCTTCACTTCCTCCCATAATTAGGGAGAAACATCAACACTCGCTCCATCCAGCATCACTCTCATTTCTGGGCAGGCAATTACGATGATTGCAATGGATTTCATTGAGAATTATTACAGTCACGAGAACAGCAAAGGACCCATGCCATTAAAACCCATCCCAAAGGAAGCTATAATGATGTGACATTTATAAAACTCTGCTGTTTGCAATGAGTGTCAAATCATTTCTCCTTCAGGTGCTCGTTTTCATAACATTAGTATATATTCTTAAGAAGCAAAGTTCATCTTAGAGCCACGGGATCTAACTAGAATTAAAGTTCACTTCTTTCTGAAGCATGACCTAATACTTCATCTCTCAGGAGTCAAGAAAATATCGACAGGACATCACTGATCCACCAACACTGAGACAAGATGTGGGTCCAGTGAGTAGCCATGGCTCAAAGAGGGAATTTCAGGTGCCAGCAGTTGCAAAGCCATTTCAGGGTTAAAAGTGGGGGGAAAAAGTTAGGAGGGACATTTTTTCTAAAGAAAATACTATTCAAGAACTCCAGCCGGTCTTTTCAGGTAACTTTATTCTCAGGAGAAATTTCAATAAGAGATGTTAAGTGCCCACTGTAAGGGGGCTGGACTCAGTTTGGGGTGGGACAGCCAGCCTGCACCACTCTTCTCTTGAGGAGATTCTCACCACTTTTGCTTCACCTTAGAGACAGAGCAAAGGTGTCACGTGCCTCCAATGCACTGGTGATGGGGTAATCAGTCTGTTTACCAATATCCCTGAAAGTGTGCCACCTGATTTCCTGTAGAAAGGCCTCCTCTCTCCTTGATTTGAAACCTCCACCTCTAGTCAACCGACCCTTAGTTTCTCACTTCTGCCTTACACCTGGAAGATGACTGACATTCTCATGAAGTTCTGGTCCCAGTTACCACCTGGCTGCTTCTTTATGCTCTGGACAGGACGTGATTTTGGAACCTGACCCTATTTGGAGGCAAAGGCTGAGGAGTGAGTGTTGCCTCAGACCTGGTGACTAGATGTGACAGAAAGGATGGAAGGGAGAAAGCCACTTTATAAGGGATAAATAAATTCAGGAATGAATACTCACCATTCCACAATTTCTGGGTGAAGAATAGTATTGTTGACTTTGAACCTGTCAAAAGACAACAAAATGCATCAATCCAATTAACAAACATTTACGAAGTTCCTAAGATGTAGTGCCCTGCACTGGGCACTGAGAAAAGATTCAAAGACTAATTAAATAAAAGCTCACAGTTCAATAAAAGTGACAAACTGTAATAAAAAACAAGAAAATAAGTGCATGAGAGGAGTACAAACTACTCCCAAGTTTCATATGACAAAATGTTCCATCTAATTATTTTTAAAATATTATAGCAAAAAAAAGATAAAAAATAAAAACAAACCTTAGCCTTGTTCTCTGAACCAAAGAACTTCTATTCATGTATAGCCTGGACTAATCACCTACTGAACTACTTCATCTTCCAGGCATGCCTCTGGAAAACTCCTCCAAGGCCTCTGGATGCTCGCTGTGAACGGCTCAGTGGAAAGAGAAGAAACTCTTGCCAAACATCCACTAAAATTAAGGTCATAATGTTTGGTTTTCATTTCAAGAATATTAATTAGCTATAAGCCAAAATGACCTAAGAGATTCCAAAATCACATGAAGTGTAGCAATGACAAGCATTTCCATTTGCAGAACACATATCTGAGTGGTTCACAGCACTTTATACTTTTAATTTTTTAAAAATTAAGCTAAGCATGATAACATTCCTGGGATAGATGAAGTGGAAGAATCACTCAGATATGAGCAGATCTACAACAATCAATTTCAGAATCACTTTTGCTATGAAATCACCCCATGGAGGTCGTTAGGTGAGATGAGTAATAACTGCCATTTCTCTATAACGCTGTAAGGTTTGTGAAGTTCTTTATAAACGTTGGCTCCTTTGAGCTTCATACTAACCCTGTGTTACTGTCATCCTCATTTCACATTAGAGGAAATGGCCTCAAAGAGCTACGGGACCTTCCCACAGTCACAGGAAGTTTCAGAGATGGAATGTAAACCCAGATCTCTTCTAACTTCAGGTCCAACAGGTCTTCGCTACCTCCGGCGGCTTCCCGGCTATGTTAATGACAGTGAGCTGTTCCTCGGTGAAAGTGCCAGGAGGTCAGAATTACCCCAAGTGAAGAAGGCATCATGATGGATGCAAGTGCCGACTGAATAAAAGGATTTTTTGCTTTTTTTAAGGCAAAGTTGAAAAATGAAAGGGAAAAAAAATGTAATGCCTTCACAAAGTCACCCATATAAAAAAAAGATCAGATTTACTCCCATCTGGAAAAGTTCCTTGGCCTTTACTAATAAAGGATGCGCACACAGCAACTATGTTAGAAGCTTTACAGGGTACATAATGCCAAGAAAAAATAATTACATCAGGAATTAGAGCGGGCCAGGAAATGGCACATGAAGCAAAGGAAGCAAACGTCAACCTGACATTCATTCCCAAAGCCAGATACAGCAAAGAGGCCAGTCACAAAAGCTGAGTATCCCCAAGTTCAACCTTCAACTTGCAAAAGGTAAAAGTCAGACACGTGGTCACAGATTCAGACACAGAGAACTGGACCCAGTGACAAATACCCATGATCACAGGCAGGGAGCATGAGCACAGACACAGCAGCTTTCAGTTAGTTTTTATTCTACTGAGCAGAATCTTTGTGGATATTTTATTGGTGTCGAAGGAAACGAAAACATTGGTGCTGTAGCAATGTAATAGGTAATCATGAGGTGTCAGAGGCCAGAGGCCAGAGGTGTGATGAGAAGAGAGCTTAGAAGTGTCACAGCCTCCTCTGTGGCAATGAGAGTATACCAACACTCATTGCATTTATAAATACAAAATCAGGATAATTTAATTCAAAGTGTCCAGATCCTCCCCCACCAAAAAAAAAAACAAACAAAAAAAAAACCCAGAAAAGCAACTAATAACCTTTGAAAGTCAAAGTCCTTTTCACAAAATATAAAAGAGAGGCAGACAAAGGACACAAGGAAACTCAGAGAAGAATAAACAGGTCACATGGAAGAGAGGAGAGCAGACAACATAAATCAAGAAGACAACCTAGATTTTGTCTCACGTTTAGTCAAATGCCAGCTTGGCATTAGGGAAAGCAATGTCCTATACAGAATGAAGAAAATGCTGGTGACTGACTACAAGGCTGATGAACCTCACTAAAGTGGGTTGGGTAGTTTCATGAAACTAGGGTACACTGCCTGGTCAGTCTGGTCAGCCTGAAAAAGAAGACCCAGGCTTTGACTAGGCCCAGAGCAGCAGAAATTGAAAAGCAGGTGAAGACATGGGAAATGGTAAAAGGCCAGGTTCAGTCAGTGGCATGGCCTGGACACTCCCTTAGCTCTCTTTATCTCCCTTTTCTCCAAAAAATGATTTTTCCTCCCAGAACCTTCATTTAAGGAGAAAGCCCAGGTCAGTCTCCTCTTCTTGCCTCACCCAGCCACATTCCTCTGGACATCTCCATTACTCCCCTATGGCAGATACCTTCTGCCCTCCCCTTGCTTTTCTAATTCCTTTTATATGTTGTCTTCTCTCATTAGATTGTAAGCTTTTTGAGGGTAGGGACTATCTTTTGCCTTTCTTTGTATCCCTAGCACTTAGCATAGTGCCTGGTACATATATGCCTAATATATGTTTACTTGAGTGACTGACTGAAGTTGTAAGCCCAGGTAACTGGAAGGATGGTGTTGCCTATGACAACCCTGTAAATCTGTGCTTGTAAAGCACAGCAATACTGGGTACTTGATACCTGATACTTAACAACCCCTAAGGTAAATACTACAGGCTGTATTAGCCTCATTTTACACATGAGGAAATTGAGACTCAGAAGAGTTAAATGACTTGCCAAGGTCACACAGCTGGGGCAGAAGGTACTGACAAAACAAGTCCTAGAGCTGAAGTGATCTTGCAGGATGAAAAGATTCCTGGGACATGATGGAAGAGTCCAGGAGCACAACCAGGTGGGATACTCCACTATTCACTTGTACTCATGAGCTCCACATACCCAATCTGTTGCCAAATGCAATAGTCAAGGAACATGTATTTAAGTACCTACTATGTGCCAGGAATTATGCTAAGCAGTAGGGATACAAATAATAAGAATAAAGACAGTCTCTGCCCTCAAGGAACATACAATCCTACCAATTCTACCTTCACATCTCATATATATCCCCTTCTCTGAACTCGGACAACAACAGTCCTAGTTTAGGCCCTCAATCACTTCTAATCTGCCCATTGCAATAGCCTTCTAAGTGGGCTACCTAGCTCCAGTCTCCCAACTCTAATCTGTCCTCCACTCAGATGCCAAATTATCTTTATCAAGTATAGGTCTCACCATGTCACCCTCTTCCCCCACCAAAAAATTCCCTCAATAAACTCCAGTGGCTCGCTATCACCTCCATGATCAAACGTGAAGTTATCTCTTTGGCAAACAAACTTGAACCCCTTCCCATCATTCCAGTCTTCTTACATTCTATTCCCCTCCACACACTCTACAATCCCACTCCACAGGCCTACTTCCTGTGTCTTGCACATGGTGTTCTTCATGCCTAAGCACTGGCTATTACCATGGCCAGAATGTTCTTTCCTCACCTCCACTTCTCAGATTTCCTGGTTTCCTTCAGAACTCAGCTCAATGTCCACCTTCTATGGGAAGCCTTTCCCAGGCTCCCCAAGATGCTTGGGGCCTTCACCGCTGATATTATCTCTCATCTAGTCTGTGTGTAATTTGTAGGTACTTTTTTCATTTTTTCATTTTTAATTTTTTAATTTGCCTGTTGCCTCCCCCACTACAGGAGGGACTTCTTGAGGCCAGGGACTGCTTTTGTCCTTCTTGGTATTCCCAGCACTTAGTACAGGACCTAGCACACAGTAAGCACTCAAACCCTTTTTAATTGATTTATACATTCTCTTGACATTGGGTACTTTATATCTGATACATAACAACTCCGTAAGGTAAATACTATGGGCTGTATTATCCTCATTTTACACATGAGGAAATTGAGACTCAGAAGAGTTAAGTGACTTGCCCACATACAACTGAGGCTTAAGAGATACTGAATGACTGAACCAACATGTGGTGGAGGGGCAGGAATAAAGTCCAAGAGGCTTACTGAACCAGCAGCCAAAGGCAACACAAAACAGGAGATAATGTGCCCACCAGAGGGAGGACCAAAAAACTGGCTTGCATCCTGGCTCCTATGCTTACTAGCTTGATAACCTTGGGTAAGTCATTTTCCCTTCCAGAAGTGATTTATCTCATGTATAAAATGGACATAATAATTCTTATGGTGGGAACCTTACAGAGTTGTGAAGCAAGCCTTCTGTATACTATGATGAGTATTCTGAGTTTTTATCAGTCTCAAAAAATAATCAAAGATTATTTTAAATTATCTAATTCTAAATATTGCTATACTATGTGCATTAACAAGGGCCAGAAAGCACTAAGCATGGCCAAATTGGCCACCAAAATACATGAAATTTATTTTCCTATTACATTCTAATAATAGTCATGCTTTTCCTATATTTCAAAATTCATATCTCCATGTGTTAATATTCTCGCAACCTTAAATTCAGTAATTTCACATTTAACTGATTATTTAAATGGAATTAATTTGTAACAAATTGTCTTCAAATATGCAAGGCAATTTTAGTAAAAATAGCCAAAGACAAGAAACATGCTTATTCTGAATAATCAATTCCTATGAAAACATCATGGAAAATGACTTGAGCCCTTGGTACCTCACATTACATAGGTCCCAACATAGTTAGGAAGATAGATGTTGTTCTTCCAGAAGGTGAATGAAACTCAGGCCTTCAAGGTCTCTGAAATTAGTAAATTACTAAATGATAAGGTAGACGATCCCTTAGTTTGGGCCCACCTTACAGAACCTAAATCCAAATCTACGAAGCATATATGAACATACGACCTCCCTCCCTCTTGAAGGAAAAGGAGCTCTAGAAATTACCACCTCATCTCCAGATAGTTCCAAGTCCAAATTACTGTCTTTGGTTTTGTCTTCTGTGAGAACAGGAGCACCCTTTCTCTCCAATCTTGTCTTTCCAGCTTTCCCAACTGAAATCCGTTACTTCAGCCAGACTCACTGCCTTCTGCTCCCCTGCACATGTCATATTCATTTCCAACCTCCATGCTTCTGATCACATCATTCAATCTGTTTGGAATGTCCTTCTCTCCGTTTTTCACTTACACAAATTTTAACCTCCTTTTCGAGGCCCAGTTTGAGTCCTATGTCTTTTTCTTTAAGGCTCAAGAGCTTTCTCCTATTTCTCCCTTGAGTCTTCCAGCTAAAAGGGTCCTTTCCTTCGTCAAGTTTTCCTGGAGCATCTTGGGATCTCTCTCTCTCGTTTCCATTACACTTCTCTGCATACGTACCATATCGTCCTCCTCTTAATGGAACCCAAGATCCTAATGGCCAAGGACATTGTCATTTTTATCCTGTTCTCACCAGCTTCTAGCCCAGAGCCGCCAACAGTTTGTTGACTTGCTTGATAATTTCAGCCAATGCTGCACTTTCACCTCCCTGACTGACTTCACATTGCTTCCCAGAATCAGAATACTTGACCTGCAGGGGACCTTAGAGTTTACCTCATCCTCCAATCCCCTCACTTTACTGAGGCCCTGAAAGGGGCCATGACTTCTGCAAGGTCACAGAGGGAAGACTCAAACTCAGGTGTTCTGACTCCAAATCCAGCATGTTTCCCAATATACCACGCTTTCGTGACTGTGTCCTAATTATGTGGAACTTTCCTCTATACTAGATATGTATAGAATGCTATCTTCGACACTATCCTGGCATGGTGTTCTATGGCACCTGCCTTGAAAACCCAGCCCCTGAGGAAAGATCCCATTGTACATAGTCTCCCCACAGAGCTTAGATCTAGATCCATCCAGAATTAGGTCCATCAATAAGCTCAATAAATACCTTTTTAATTGAGCTGAATGCATCAGCAGCAGAAGTTGGCATGAGCAGAAACAGTGGTACCATACATATAAGAACAGAAAATCCTTTTCCCCAACTGTCTGTCACCTCCTAAGGGGTCTCCTTTCCCCTCTCCCATCCTGTCCAGGTATAATTCTATAGCCAAGTCTGATGCTCCTTCTATTTCCATGGTTCTTCCCTCTCTTCACCACCAACCAATCTGAAGACTGCCATGGTTCTCCTTGGTCAATGCCTTCCAAAGGAAGATAACACACAATACACAGCTGGCACAGTGCCTTGCACAGAATATGTGTTTAATAAATATTGACTTCAACTGATTAATAGCAACTCATATTTGTATAGCACTTTAAAGTTTGCAAAGCACTAACCCTATAAGGTAGTCCTATTTTACATGAGGAAACTGAGGCTCACGAGGTTAGATGACTTACCCAAAGTCATAGTTAGATAACTGTCAAAGCTATAATTGGAACCCAGGTCTCTTGACTCTAGGTTCAACATTCTTTCCATTATATTGCAGCTGCCTCTTACTATTAGCTTGTAGAACTCACGCAAGATGCTTCAGTGAAGGGTGTGGGCATGCTCTCTATAAGTAAAGCCACTGAACTACTTAACTCAGGAATTAAATTCAAATATGTACAAAGCACTGTGTTGTGGATACAAAGATCAAAAAATGACCCCTTTCCTTCCCTCAAGGAGCTTACATGTTAGTGGTGGGCTGGGACAAGGGAGGCAGGAGTATGACATGCAGGCTAATATGGGGGCCTCCCCCACTGCCACAAATAGAACCCTATTGGCCTGAAGAGGGTAACAAACACCACTGCTAAAGAGGGAGCCTTTATTCCCACCAGCTTTAGGATCAAATCTCTCATCCTCTGATTATCAAATGTCTGACCATGCCAACTAGCAAGGAATTTTATGAAAAAGTCAGAGGTAGGTTTCTGATGGAACTTCTTTCTAGGCATCCGTAACATACAACTAAACAATGTCACCCGGCAGCAAATTCAGAGGCAATACATACTCGGTACCTGATGTCAAGTGCTATCCTACTATGACCAGCTCTGTTTCACAATGCCAGGGCAAAGGTGACTCTCCTAGACTGTCTTCAGGAACAAAAGGCCCACCGGTCTCAAAGAGGAACCAAACACAAGGACAACTTGTTAAAATAGGCAATTAATCAACAGCTTGAGATCAGATGTGTTTCTGAAGAAGTTCAAAAGGATTGAAAACCGAAAGAAAATAAGCAACATCATTAGGGAAGTGACAAGGCAGTTGGTGACAGAAGCAGCTAAGTCTCCCCAAAGGAGAAGGACACAAGATTCATCCTGCTTAGAAAAAACAGGCTATTATTATCCACAGCCGAACAGCACCAGAGAGAAAGGCCCAAGGAGGAGAGACAGATGGAACTGGTGAAAACAGAAGAGAGTCCTCAAGAATAAATTTCATCTCTACCCAGCTTGCAGGAATCTGGGAGACGAGCCAGGGCCCCCCTTTTAGGGCCCAGTGTTGGTGTCCTTCAACTAAGCTACCAGGGAGCAAGGAGGACAGCACTGAAGACAACTCACCAAACAGAAGCAAGAGCCAGAGAACAGCTCAGGTAGCTTTAATGAGAAAAAAGGGTGGGTCACTGGAAATGGAGCAAGACCATGAAAGCAGAGGATCATAACAATCAAAGAGAAAAAGTACTGGACCTTGTCCAGTGAGCCAACAGCACTCCAGGGCAAGTTTACCTACTGTAGACAGAAGCACTAAGACCTAAGGAATGCTAGGACTAATAAGCCCCCAAAAACCAGCAAATGGGGGTCAGACAGATGAGGAATGTGAAGACCAGCAGCACAAAGTGATATAGCAAAGATGAAGACAGGCAGTTCTCTCTCACACACATAGAGCAGAAAAAAGAAAAAAAGAGAAAAATCAATGAAGAATTTGACCTGTGGGTGGGGGAAGAAATACCTCCCCACTCAACAAAGATTACAGAGCCCTTCATACCACTGACTGCTGTGGAGCTCTGACTGCCCGAGTGGGCATTTTCAATACCAATGGCTGTAAATAAAGACCTTGATCAGGCCACGAGCACGTACCCCCTACCATGAACCTTTGTTAAACACAAGGCCATACTCAAAGAAGAGAGATAATAAAGTGCCATCCTGAGACAGAGCAAGCAAAGGGAGCAGGGGGATGGCCTAGCCCCCAAATCAGTTAGGAGCATCCTAGACCATGAAGCCTGTTTCCATTCATGTGGTAAAAAATCTATTTTTTATGAAGTATATTTCCTGGAAACTCCAGTGAAAACAGCCTGGTAAAGAACTGGATGATATTTCAGAGTTATTATGTTAGCTTGGATTGCAATTTAATGCGTTCTAATGAATTGATAATCAATCAGTTAAACATTTATTAAGCAGCTACTACATGTCAAGCATTGTGCTAAGTGCTGGGGATACAAAGAAAGGCAAAAACAGTTCCTGCCCTCAAGGAGCTCACAATCCAATGGGAAGAGACAACATGCAAATAACTTTGTTCTAACAGGTTATATACAGGATAAATTAGAAATAATCCACAGAAGGAAGATGCTAGAATTAAGGGCACTTGGGAAAGGCTTCTGGGAGAAGGTGGAATTTTACTATGCCCAAAGGGCTATAAAAATGTGCACACCCTTTTACCCAGCAATAGCGCTTCTAGGGTTGTATCCCAAAGAGATCATAAAAATGGGAAAAGGACCCACATCTACAAAGATATTTATAGCAGCTCTTTTTGTGGTGGCAAAGAATTGGAAATTGAAGGGATGCCCATCAATTGGGGACTGGCTGAACAAGTTGTGGTATATGAATGTAATGGAATCCTATTGTGCTATAAGAAATGATGAACAGGTTGACTTCAGAAAAACCTGGAAAGAGTTATACAAACTGATGCTGAGTGAAATGAGCAAAACCAGGAGAACATCATACACAGTTAACAGCCACACTAGACTTTGATAGACTTGGCTCTTTTCAGCAATGCAAGAATCTAAGACAACTCCAAAAGATTCATGATGGAAAATGCTATCCACATCCAGAGAAAGAACTATGGAGTCTGAAAGCAGATGGAAACATACTATTTGCTCTCCTTTTCTTTTGTTGTTTTGTTTTATTGCTTCACTCTTGTGATTCCTCCCATAAGTTCTAATTCTTCTTTACATCATGACTAATGGGAAAATATGCTTAATGTGAATGTATAAGTAGAGCCTATATTAGACTGTACACAATCTGGGGGAGGGGAAAGGAGAGAAAATGGGAAAAAATTCAAAACTCAAAATCTTATGGAAGTGAATGCTGAAAACTAAAAATAAAGTAATTATTTTAAAAAAGAAGAAGAAGAAGGAGGAGGAGGAGGAGGAGGAGGTGGGGTTTTAGCTGGGACCTGAAGAAAAGCAGGGAAGTCAAGAGATAAAGATGAGGAGGGAAAGCATTTCAGGCATGGGGACAGCTAGAGAGAATGTCTGCAGCCAGGCAATGGAGTGTCTCATTTGAGGAGGGGTAAGGAGGTCAGTGTCATTGCAGTGCAGAGTACACAAAGGTTGGAGAGTTGGGTGTAAGGTGTAAGAAGACTGAAAAGGGGAAAAGGCAGTTATGAAGGGTTTTGACCACTAAACAGAAGATTTTACATTTGATCACAGAGAGAGTCATTGGAATTTACTGAATGGGCAGTCAGGGTGTGACATAGTCAAATGTACCCTTTGGGAAAGTCATTTTGACATCTCAGTGGAGGATGGATTAGAACGGGGAGAGACTTGAGGCAGGCAGACCCACCAGCAGGCTCTTTCAATGGTCTAGGCATGAGGTGATGGGGACCTTCACCTGTGGGTGAAAGGAGGAGAAGGGGGCATATGCAAGAGATGTTATGATGGTAATACAGGTAAGTCTTATTTTCTATCATTTTCATGCAGAAGTCTTTTTCAATAAAATTCTTAAATTCAATTGCTAATTACCCCCCATCTTACCTCCTTGTTTCCCCCCAAAAAATATAAATTTTCTGCCACTTCTTCATAGAATGCATTTCACTGAGTGTATAGGGAGGAGGCCAAACCCAAGAAACTAGGCTCAGAACATCCTTCCTCAAAGGTGAAATAAAATTGACTTGGGGTCCTCTCAAGGGAGGCCCATGCACCTCAGTTCAACCTGAGAGGAGTTCTTTGAAGGAACACAATGCTTCAGCAGGCAGGGGTGCTCATGCTTTTTTTACAGATGTGAAAAATCATATGATGTCAGTACCCTTCCCTCTGAACAATATATGGGTTAAGAAGAATGCTGACAGTCCTAAATCTGGCATTGAAAAAGAGAGAAGAGAGGTCACAAAAGGGTGAAGAAATGGGATACCAAGTCCAAAAAAAGCCTCACCTACCCAGGAGACCAAGATCCAGAAGGAAGGATGTCAGTCAACTCTCAACAAGCATTTATTAGATGCTTCCAAAGTGCCAGGAACCTTAAGCACTGGAGAACACTAAAGTCAGAGATACAGGATGTGGGTATGAATCTTCGTTTATTTTAAATAGCTTTGGTCAAGTCCTTGAATTCCTCTGTGCCTTGGTTTCCTCATCAGTAATGTGATGAAATCAACATTTTTTTAATCACTGGGAGAAAGTGACACATATTTATGAGCTCATAACCCTTCCTTTAGTAACATCCCCTTCCATCTCTAAATTTTATAACTACTCTCTATTTTCCATGCCAAGACAAGAAGGAAGGCAATAAATAGGCAAGGGATGGAGTGGGAGGTGTTCCTTCTGCACAGTGCCCTCCCCATTTTCAAGACTTGCCCGAGGCAGGCTTGCCATTCTAAGCCAAGGGCCCAGCTGGTGCCTAGATTCATGTCAGCCATATCTTCTATAGGGCCACATCCCTCAATGAAAATTGAAGGGAACTCTCTGGAGCATAAGTCTCAGGGCAGCAGTAGAGAAGGTGGGAGAAAACAAAGGAAGCTACCTCAGCCCTCCAGCAAAAAAGACCTGTTCTTTCTGCCCGACGTCAAAAAATCCGTTCTCTTTGCCGAGATGCCAGGGGAGAAGTTGGCATGAGTCACTGCAAGCAGACTCTTTTTAGATATAAATGAGATCCTGGGGAAACAACAGCTTCGGGGACCTCAAAGTTACCATTCTGAAAGTCTGTGCTTGAGCTGTAAGGGTTGGTGCTTTCTGGCCAGGGATGGGGAGGTGAAAGGCAGGCTTCTTGTAGCCCACACTCAGACCTTTCTCAAAGGACAAGCCAGCTCAAAGCCTGCACGTGGCTTGTGTGTGTGTGTGTGCACATTTCCTCCATCACCAATAAGCCAGATCAAGTAAAAATAACAAGCTGAGAAGAGAAGCAGGCAAGCTTGAACGCCAAGCAGGCTTCCTGAGCTGGCATATCAATGAATTGGGTTAATCAGGGAGAAGTGAAGAGACACACAAACTGCATTAGAGAAATTCCCAGGAGGAAACTGGAGATTTGTAAGATGAAAAGAAGCGAGTGTGATATTCACTTCTCCCCCGCTCCAATCTTTTTTATCATTGGGAGAAAGTGATACATATTTATGAGCTCATAATCCTTCCTAATCATCCCTACATCACATACAAGGCACATAAATTCACACAGCTCATACTTATAAATAATTGTAAGTTATTTTTTTCTGTCACTAACTTACTTCACCAAAAATATTGCTTATGACATTACAACTCACTGTGTATGAGGGTGGGTTTTGGTGTGGCAAGTGAAGTAGGTGTGGGATGTCACATTATCATCTTCCCTAAAGGCCAGCATTGATGAAAAAGCAGCCTCATCACTGGTAAGACACCCTTAGCTTGCCTTCTGTGGCTGAAGGCCTCGGTCAGTAACGAACCATGTTGGTAAACCAATGTGAAGGCCCCAACCTGACTCCAAAGCCATAGCCAAAATTACCCATGATCATGCACCCTCCTCCACTCTGATACTGACCTCTTTGGCTTCCTTTAAAGCCCAACTAAAATCCTACTTTCTTTCCCAACCCCTTTTAATTCCAGTGCCTTCCCTCTTTTAATTAGTTCCTGTTTATCCTGAATATAGGTTGCTCTGTAGGTATTTGTTTGCATATTGTCTCCTCGGTTAGAATGTAAGCTCCTTGAGGGCAGGGACTGTCTTTTGCCTCTTTTTGTATCCCCAGCATTTGGCATAATATCATGCACTTAGTAGGTGCTTAATAATGTCTATTGATTGATTGCACCTAGCCTGATCAGAGGTCAGGAAGCAGGCAGGACAGCAGAAGTTCCTGAGGAGTAGGCAACAACACTGGTCTAGCAGCTTGACTTCGGTCACCAGGCAAATGAGATACTGGTGGAAGTCATAGAGTGCAAAGGATTGGGTATCATGTACCACATGAGCTCTGCTCTTGGGGGCTGACTGCCACCCATGGCTAGTTCTCCATCTATGAAAGGAAGGAAGGTAAAACTTCTAACCCATCACAAGTGGAACATACACTCTAGGCCCTTGGAACCTGCTGAAGCTATAAAGGTGGTTGACCAAGAAAAAGCTGGGTAGGACTAAATTTCAGTTAGTTTCCATCCTCCATAGTATAGGAAGACCGTACACATTCATTAAGTGTAGTACCTTAACTGAACTCCTAACAGAGTTGTTCACTGGGAGCATCCCCAAATACACATACACACATAGATGAGCACACCCACACATACACACAGACACACACACACACAGGTGCATGCATAGACTCATTTATGGTGCTCAGAAACCACTGGTGGCTTACCTCAGGACTGACATTGTTGTCATCCAAGAACATATTTTCATATTTTGTTTTCCCAGAATAAGAGATCCAAACGAGCCACATAAGGCAAATGCATGCCTCCCTCTCAGGAGTCATACACAGAGGAGATCCTAAAAAGGCCAGGAGTAAGGCCAAAGGGCTACTGTGTGGCTCAAACTACAGCCTGTTGTGGGAGGAAGGCAAAATAAGTTTCTAGGATCCCGTCTTGCTTAGAAGAACAGCAAATGGCAGCAGGTAGGTCTAATGCACATGTCTGTATAACGAACGACAAATGTGGAGCATCAGGCCACAAACTGAGCCAACCACTCAGGCAGTGGGGAGGAAGGAAAGCTTCTTCCCTCAAGGTCTTAGAATCAACCTAGCTCCCTGGCCACCACCACTATCACTATTCTACCACCTACATGCAACCTGGAGAGGGAGTCTTAATTATACAAGACCAGTTATTTGAACATTTCCCCTTATTGCTTCCCAACCTACATCCAGAAGGCTGGTAAATGAAAGAGGGGGAATCATTAACTGTTGTTTGTGTATAACCCAATCTATACTGCAAGCTATCTCTATGTCCTGTAGCCGCCCCTTCCCATTGGTACACAACCAACTGCCCCACTGAACAGATGTTCAATAAATATTGAACTATGGAAAACACTTATTCACATAGTCCTGACCCTCAAATCCTATAATGGAAACTTAGCTTCAAGTTCTATCAGCCATTCAGTGAGTATTTCTTGAGATCCTGTTTTATTCAAAGGATTGGGTTTGTCACCATGGGGGAGGGAAAAGATAGAGGGAGAATAAGAAAGGCATTGTTCCGTGCCTTCTAATCTAGTTAAGGACAAGATTTATGAATATATCTAAAAATTAAAGAATTCAAGACTAGTGGAAATGGTATATGGAATAAACTTGGGCAAATTGTTCAGGAACAGTAGTCTAGGCTGGTTGCTTCAATTTCCTTCATACCTATCTTCTCCTCAACTCTTCAAATCTGGTTTCCTGCCCTACCTGGGACAAGAAACTACTCTCTCAACTGAATTTCTCCTTTAAGGGTTACCAGTAACCTCTTTATTGCAGCAATGAATGGCACTTTCTTGGTCTTGGCTCATCTTGACCTTTCTTCAGGTTTTGATACTTTTGACTCTCTTCCTTAATGCTATTTATGTATGATTCTCCAAACCCCGTATTCTGCTAGTTCTCCTACTAGCTTTATGACCACTCCCTGATTCCTATCCTTAGCTGTCTTCTCTATTCCCCTTCACCCTTTAAAGTTAGCAGTTACCAGGGATCCATTCTTAGCTCTCTGCAATTCTCTCTCCACACTCTCTTCCTCAGTGAGACCATCCACTCCCAAGGCTTTGACCTTAGCACTGATTCTGAAACCTAGATCTCCTGCATTGATTAAGCTCCAACTAACCTTTCCAGATCTATCACACACTACTTCTATTCCTATATTCTCTCTAAACACTCTAAATATGATCCAGATTTCCTGCATCTATGTCCCTATTCATTCTGTTTCCTTTGCCTGAAATCAATGACCAGAGTAGCTCCCCAAGTATTCAATGATATTTGTTAAATGAAATAGAAAGGATAGATCAAGAAGGGTTGAAGTCTACTTGATGAAGGTGAGAGACTTGAGTTTGGATGTAATGGATAAGTAGATTTGAGAAAAAGCATGAGCAGAGACGTGATGATGAGAACGTATACAACATATGCAGAAGAACAGAAAATGCCTAAAGAAGAGTAATGGGAAATTCACTTGGATAAGTCAGATGAAGCTATTCTATGGGCCTTGAATATCAGACTGAAGAGTTTAGACTATCTGGTAAGCAGCTGGGAGTCACTTAATGTTTGTGATCAGAGAAACAATATGAACAAAGTTATGCAGAGAAAAGATACTGGCAGAGTATATAGGTTCTCAGATAGAGACCGAAGGCAAGACCAATTAGGTGGTTCTTTCAAGAGTCCAGGGGGTGTGCGTGTGTGTGTGTGTGTGTGTGTGTGTGTGTGTGTGTGTGTGTGTATGAGAGAGAGAGAAAGACAGAGAGATAAATGGAAAATATAGATGATGTAAAAACAAAGAATATCAACAAAAACTTTTTTTTTTAAACATAGCCTAGGCAAGAGGAGAAGGTGGCCTAAACTTTGGATTGTGGCAGATGGATGAAAATTCAGCTCAAAGAACATAAGTTTCAACTACCAAAAGTAGGGAATCAAGTGTTTCCAAGGAAAATGAACCTTCTCTGCCAGTGTTCATTAAGTACTGACTGTCACGTACTTGCTTAGGTTAGAACAAAGCAGAAGCACAGTGTTTTTTCTTTAAACTAAAACTTGAAAGGCTTTCTGGCAGCCAATTTTTCTGAACATTTTCTAAACATACTAAAGGAAGCTTGTTCTAAAAAAAAAATCTTTGTGGCTTTAACAACTAATTTGTAGTTAAAGAAACACTTGCAAGAAAACTTAATTGGGCAGAGAATAAGGATTCATTAATATGTGCAAAACCCCCATGACCCCTCACCACCCTGTACTCTCTTCCCCCCTCCCCCAACCTTAGCCCAGGTATTAACTTACTGGCTGATGCCTTCAAAGGAAGCCTCCCGGCAGACACTGCCACTGTCTGTATTAACACCACGCTGAGAAGGAGGAGAAGACAAAGAGAACCATCTTTGTCAGTACAAGCCCAACACCATCCTAACTTCTGGATTTCCAAAAATACGATTAATCAGATAGCCCACACAAGCACCACAAAGAGTGAGCAGGGTGACACACTCACAAAGGCCTCAAAAGCCAATTCCCATCCTTCCCATTCCCCAAAAGCTGAAACTGTTCAACTCACTAACTTTAAATTCTGCTTTTCTGTTTCCTTTCTCATCATGCTTCACACAAGTGAAACAACAATGCAAAACTACAAGCTGCCTACAGCACTTCGGGGAAGGCGAAGGTAAGGCAACACAATGGTGTCCCAGGATCCTTCATAAAAGCCTCCCCCTGTGAGTCAATAAGGGCAATTGTCAGCTAATGGCCAGGCAGCTCACTGACTGAAGGAGGGAGGGAAAAATGGCCTGAGGATTCTAAATCTCCAGCCATGGATGACAAATCTGGTTTCCCCTTTATTCTGCACACACAAATCCCATTAACATTAATAGATCCCAGAGAGTACTGTCAAAGTTAGCCCATCTATAAGATGTGGAGAGAAATCTTATACAGGACAAGCATTTATTACTGTAAATCCATCAAGATGCACTATGTTCTTTCCCCTCCCCTGTGGTAGAGAAACTCTGAGGTAACAACAGAAGAAAACAAGAGAAAAAATAAGTAGTGATTCAAAGGCAGAAATGAGTCATTGTTAGATTAGCAAGAGATTTTAAAATAATGTCTATTCCCCAAGAAACTGTCTAATTTTACTCCACAAATAGAACACATTAAAACAATTCTTTGCCCCATAATCATCCAATATAACTTCTCTGCTGAGCAGTCAAAACAACAGTTCAACAGAGATACCTTGCTAGAAGTGTTGAAAAAAAATAATGAAGAGAAAATGTTTCTGTAAAGATCAAATAATGAAGGAGGAAAAAAAAATCATCTGGGCAAGTAAGGAGAGTTGCATTTTCCTATTTTAAAAACTAATACTTCAAATGGAAGAAATTCCACCGACATAAAATGGTAGATTACTTCAAGTGGAAATTCAAATCAAGGTTTTCCCATATTACAGTGCTAAGACAATCACTACCACCACTACCACCAATTTAGCTTTATTAAATACTTTCTCGGCATATGACAGTCCTAGATGTTTAAGGAAGAAGTTGAGGCCATTGATCTTCAGAGCCTTACTCTGCTGAAATGCTCAGTTCAAAATATGTCCTCACTGTCAAAGATAATTCAAAGATGGACGAAGTGTAAAGGGTTTATATTGGTGTTTCTTTAAATTCTACTAAGAACTGCATAGGAGAAAGAGAGTAAAAAGTGACTGAAACTCTGTTTACAACATTCTAGAATGTGAAATATTAGAGCTAGAAGGGATCTTATCTAATTCAAGCCCACCATTTTACAAATGGGGAAATTGGACAGGAAATGACTTGCCCATGGTCACACCATGGGTTAGCATCAGAGCAAGGACTAGATCTCACACCTCCTGACCCCCAATCCCATCATGCTTTTGCCATAAAATTTAGCCCAGGGCATCTTTGCTGGTGCCGTATTTGCTTTATGTGTCAGTACCGTCTCATCGTTCTAACTTTACTCCTTTAATAAGGTAGCATCTCTGTGTTCTGCTGGTCAGTCACATTTGGAAGCTGCCATATGGCATATTGAAGAGGTAGCCAACATGGTGTCCTCACCACAAGATTCCCAGGCAGCTACACTGGAATGTGATTTCTACAAGTTACTGATGAGATTTAATCAAATGGTGAAGAAACTCATTAAATGTTCATACTTTCGTTATTTTATTGTCCTTCACTACCATATGAGACTTACCTGCACAGAGAGAGGTTTGTACTTCCCTACTCTCTGTGGCAGACTAACACAAGCCACCAAAAAGTCTCTGAAAACACAGGCATTACTTACCAGGGTGAGAAGAACCGATGGAGTCTTTGAAGCCAAGACCTTGGCTATCTAAAATTTAAAACAGAAAATTGCATTTGGTTATTAGAATTCATTAAAAAGACACAATGCAAGCACCCTAGAAGCAAGCAGTTACCAAGGCCAAACACAGAAGTCACAGGTTCCCTGTTAGACAAATAAAAGCCAATTGGTTTGAAAGAGATTCTGTTCTGTCTTACCATCTCCTTCTCTCCTAGAGACTGGGAACCAGGATCGTTTAGAAGGGAAAAAAAAAAAAAAGAAGCACCCCAGGGACATGTGTTAACAGCAGTGTGTCTTGTAGACTTGTCACGATCTGTCTCCATTTACCATCACGTAATGATTTCTAACAATTACAGTAGTTGAAACAAAGGGAGGTAATAGCATTTGGGGATTACATCTGCTATTGTCCTTGGGAAAGAGAGCAGGGACAGGAGATAACAAATGTGTAGGCTAATGGTTTTTTTCCTCCAAGATGACTATCAGGATACAAGAGTCAAGAATAATGGAAGAGAAATGTGGCCATTACCGTGCTGCCCAATAAAACTGGCACAGGCCAATGCTCCTCTCTGGCATGGTTGTAAGCTGTATGTTTGTTGTTCAGTGCAGTGGATCATCTTTTATTGATTACAACTGCTTGAGTGGACCCCAGTTACCTCTGGGGGCGATGAAGCATTTCCAATCCTACGCTGACTCCGGTCTTCTATCATTTCCATCGAGACCCATTAGCAGCTCACAGTCATCAGCATATTCTGTTCTCATGCCACAAAAAATTAAAGGAACACACAATGCTGTGTCGCATCCACTAAACACTGAGGCCCATCACTGAATAGCTCATCAATGTCAACCTGGGCCCCTCATTTCCATAGGCGAGTGGTCTCTTGGGACCTCTTAGCTTTTAGAAAACCTTCTCCGCTAAATGCCCTTGCTTTCCTTCAAATGGCAGCCAGTGTTTTCAGGCAGACTAGCTTCTGTGAAAATAAGGGGAAAGGAGACAAACACAGCATGTGTAAGATGCCTAGTGGGTTTGCTTCTCCTCTCTGAGAATGTACAACCACTTCCCTGTAGCGCCGGACCAAATTTCTGAGCCACGCCCTGTTTGCTACTCCACTGGTCCTCATTCTGTGGGAATGGTGATTAAATGGCCATTGTTGCATTAATGATAGACCCAGGGTCGGTGACTCTGAATTGATCAGACACACCTGGAGGACAAGGTCTCTGAATGAGTGATTTTTTTTTTCAGAGAACTAAAGTTTAAGTATTTGCTTTAAAGAGCCAAAAAAAATTTTTTTTAAAATAATGACCATTTTAAGGTAAATGTTTCTTTTTATAACCTACTCCTTGCCTTGTTGAACAGTGTGCATTAACTGAACAAAATTTACCCTTTTCTTGATGACTCATTATTATCAGCATAAATTATTGTCCTGAGCTGTGATACAGCAATATCCTCAGTGCCTGCTGAGGAGGACAGGGCAGTTTGTCCCTGCCCTGAATGATATACATGTCTAGTTCTTTTGGTCCGCTAGATTTTGCTCTCTCCTCCTTTGATGTCAGCAGTGACTCACTGTTTATGCTCTGCATCCATTATAACTTGAGAACAATTAAAGGGCACCAGAGGAAAGCAGGTAACTATAGAAGAACTGGAAGAACTGTGGGTTTGGAGTCAGAGACTTGGATTCTAACCCAGGCTTGGCCCACTTACTACTCATGTCACCTTAGACAAGTCACTCCCCCTCTCTGAGCTTCAGTTTCCTTATCTGTAGAGTTAAGGAGTTGGATCAGATGAACTCTAAGTTTCTTTCCAGCTTTAAAGACTATGATCTTAAAATTATTAAGCTAATAACCTAAATTTCAGGTACCATACTGAGCTAATAATGCATTCAAACAATCAAAAGGTGTTTATTAAGTACCTACACTGTGCTTCACGCTGGAAATACAAATACAAAAGGGAGACAGTTCCTGCCCTCAACAAGCTTAAATTCTAGAAGGAGTGAGTAAAGATTGGGCGGGGGCAGAGGGAAAGAGGTACAACATGTTCACAGACAGCCATAAAATATACACAAAGTAACTGAGAAGAAGGCAGAGTACTAACATTCTTCTACAAACTAAAGAGCAGGAGGTTTGAGATGGCTATTTTTCTCACCTTTCAGGGCCCTTTTCACTTTTTTCCACATTTTTGGCTATCTTACAGTTAATTGAGAATGCTCAGAATGTGACCACTGGACTCGATTTTACTTAAAAGTTTTTTTCCTTATATACATACAAGAGAAAATTCATAGAGCTTCCTGTCATTCTGGGATATCCCAGCAGTTAGGGGCATACAAAGTCCAGCTAAGCCAATTGAAAGGTAAGATGCCCACTCCTCTCCACCAACCCATTCTCCTTTTGTCATCATGACCATAAATAACTGTTCATTCTAGGGGTGAATGAAGGTATTTCCTTCCAATTCTCACAAGTTAGGAATCTGCTTTCCTGTCCTGTCTTTCAAGAGAGTTAAAAGGGCTAAAAGGGAAGAGATTCTACCGACTCTACAGATCTCATTTCATGTGGAATTGGCTCTTTTAGACCCCGATGTGCCCTCAGGAGAAAGATGGGTGGGTGGACTAGACAGGTTAAGGTGGGGCTTCTTTCTGCTTTCTGCTGACTTTAGGTTATTCAATAAACCATTCTTGGGAGCTAAGACTCAAAGGATGCTGTTAAAAATGAAAACTGGCCCTAGCATTAAGTCTGTAAGTTCACCATTCAGGAGTCCTCCATTCTTATGGCAAAGAATGCCTCTATTTTTACTGAAAAGCACTGGAATTGGAAACCAATTTATGTTGGAACCTTGTACCACCCCCCCCCCCAAAAAAAAACATGGATACCTTTTTAATGGAATTTTTTTCATCTTGAAATAAAAAAGGCAGTCAGTGGCTGGCTAGGCTTTTGCACAGAGATGGACTCAACAGAGATCACAGACGTGGATCACTGGTAGCATCAGGTATAAACTCCAGGATTCCAGTTCCTAAGGCACCTGGTATTAGCCAACAGACCACGTATCCTTCAAGGTTTAAGAGAGACGAGCTACTAATACCTGGGCCTTCAAAGGACACTGACGTTAAGATGCATCTTATCAGACTAGAAACAAAATGTGAAAAGAATCCCCATATGGCTAGGGGTGGAGCAGCAACAAGTCAGAATTCAAACTCAGCAGGTTCCTCGCTGCCTCTGATGCGTGAACAGACTTTAGATAACTGACAAGGCACCTTGTTCCTTGCATGCAAATAATTTTTGGAACTATTTTAGATATTCCAATCAAGGATATTAAAATGACAGGTCATATCCATATTAATACATTCCCTAGCCATTATTAGATACCACAAACAGCATGGTGCTGAGGATACAGGAAAATCAGGATTTATCCAGGGCTGGGCACTGTGGGAGATCCAGGAAAGAAGACGCAATCTTTTGGGAGAATAAAAAGATAAAAACAGCCAGAAAATACTACTAGGCAAGGCACATCATATGCTAAACCAATGAGTAATAGCTAACATTTATGTAGCACTTTAAGGTTTGTAAAGCACTTTACATATATTACCTCATCTGATCTTCACAGTGACTCTATCAGATAGTTGCTATTATTATTTTCATTTTACCAATGAGGAAACTAAGGCACAGAGAGGTTAAGTGACTTGTCCAGGATCATACTGCTAGTAATTGTCTGAGATGAGATTCAAGCCCAGGTGTTTCTGATTCCAAAAGAATATTTTGGGGTTTGTCAGTAAGAGAAGGCTTCAGGGAACAGAGAGATTCTAACTGAGTCTTCTAGGATTTAGAGAGACATCAAAAAGGATGGAGGTCATTCAATGCAAGCTGAATAGCCTAAACAAGGGTGCAGAGGAAGCAATGAGCATGAGATATGTGCAGGAGGCAGTCGGTCACTGAGTGAACCCAAGTGGAATGGAAGAAGTCTCCGCCACATTTACTTAGAGAGGTGGTGAAGCTAGTCCCACCCTGTATGCTTTTCCATAGCCAGCCAGAGCCATACCCCAGATGCCAGATCCAAAAAAGAGCTTCATTCTTCACCATGTACATCCCTGAATCATATCTAAGCAGCACAGAACAAACTATCCCACCACAGCTTCCTCACCCCTGCACCAGGCAACCCTCAAAACTCTGACTTGAAAAGAAAATGTTACCCAGGCCAGCAAAGGGAGACTTGGACTCTGGCAAAGGAGAATTTGCTCTATGGGGGAGACTGGGTCTGGAGAAAATCTGACTCTGGTTGCCCAAGCAGCTCCACACAGAAGTCACTCCCAGCTCTTGGCAGAGATGCTGTTGAGTTCCCTAATTTTCTAAAGATGGCCAGGTGCATAAACCCACGGAGAACATCTGCTCACAGGAGAGCTTGGAAGGGAAAACGTAGCTGTGCAATTGCAGTTGTGGCTATTTCTGTAAGTGCTTTTATTTGGGCAAAGTTAGGAGGATGAAGCTGGAGCTTTATTTGTGAGGAATCAGCTAACTTAGAGAAAAGAGGACAGTGGCATCTGTGACTGTCCAAGGGAAGGTATGGTGAGGTCATGAGGTCCCTGGAAGCCTAAGTAAGGCTCTCCATCAAGCACTCTCTCCACTGATCAGCAGCACAGAAACCAATATGGTCAGAGTGTAAGCATGCCCTGAACACAAGCTCCTTTTGACTTTTCAGGTATAGATAGGATCAGATCTACTCAGGACTGCAGAAACACAATTCTAATGGGCCACATTCTGCTAGCTGAATCAGCTGCTCTCTGCATGTGAAGTATTCTGGGAAGTGTATTAACTCTAAATTACTTCCTACTGTTCACTAAATGGTGCCCTTAGGGCCTGAAAGACTTGGACATATTTAAAGCTTCATTTACCTACATCTAAGGATGTACCTGATAGAATCAGGTCTACAAGGCAAAAACCTTCTATTTTGTACCTTATATCTGTGTCACTGGTTAATGACTGCAATGGAGAAGAACAATTAGCATATTCATTAATTAGGGTCTTATTTACAGCCTTCAGTTGAATCTTTTTCTTCCTTCCTTCCTTTTTTTTTTTTAAAGGGTAGGTCTCCTTATTTCACCCAGTCTGGAAATGCAGTCTACTCATGGACTAGATCCTACTATTGATTAGCATGGGAGCTTTGACCTTTCCAATGTGGACTAGTCAACCCTCCTTAGGTAACCTGTTATACCTCTTGACATACACACTGTGCTTCCAGAGGCTGACCATATTGATGCCAAACTTAGTAAGGACACCAGATTGGCATAGCTACCATAGTTCAGAACTCCAGAACAAGAGATTCACCAGTCTCAGCCTTGTCAAGAGCTGGGATTAGAAGCATGTGCCACCATGCCTGGCCTTTAGAGAGTCAGAATAGGGCATCAAATAGAATAGTGCTGTAGGGGCTAGACTTTAACCCAGGTCTTCCCCATTCCTGCAACAATGACCAATCCAATAAGCCATGACACCCCAGGCAAATATAAAAATTTATTTATTTTAACCCAGATCCTCTGACTGCTTAAGTCATTAATTCCTTTTAAGAAATGATAATGCAAAGGGGTGGAGCCAAGATCACAGAGTGAAAGCAGTGACTGCCTTGAGTTCTCCCCCAAACCCCTCCAAATACCTGTAAAAAAATGGCTCTGAACAAATTCTAAAGCAGCAAAACCCACTAAAAGACAGTGAAACAAATTTCCAGCCCAAGACAACCTGGATGGTTGATGGGAAAGGTATATCACGCCAGGCTGGGAGAGGAGCGCAGTTCAGTGTGGGAGCGCAGGCCACAGCGAACCTGGAGCAGGCCTCAGAGGGCTGAATCACGGGCAGCTGTGGTGGTTTCCAGACTACTCAACCCATGAACGCCAAAGACAACTTGGAAGGTCAGTGGGAAAAGTCTGTGACTGCGGTGAGAGAGAAGCTAGGTCTCACCCGCAAGTCCCATGCACGGCGACGGCTTCCTGAGCTTCCGGCCTACAGACTGAGGGGGAATCGAGTGGCTGATCAAAGGAGTTTGCAAGGATCTCTTTGCCAGTGCTGAGGCAGGAATCTCTTGCTTTGCCCCTGCTTGGATCTGGGTCGTAGTTCTGAGGGGCGGTCCTGGGGCAAGGAAGAACACTGGCATGGTGGAGCTTGTTGTGGTGGTGGAGAGGAAACACTTCATCCCTTATCATACCACCTTGGAAGAACTGAAAATTTACAGGTCCCTAGAAGTATCTCTGAAAACAGCTGTACAAACCCCCGAAGCTTGGGACAGTACATTCTCCACATTGGAAGCAGACTCTTACCTTAACAAAGTGTTTAAAACCCAAGTAATTGACTGGGATCATGAGTAAGCCACGCAAAAAGAGTCAGACTATATTATCTTACTTTGGTGACAAAGAAGATCAAAACATACAACCAGAAGAAGACAACAAAGTCAAAGCTCCTATATGCAAAGCCTCCAAGAAAAATATGAATCTGTCCCAGGCCTTGGAAGAGCTCAAAAGGGATTATGAGAAGCAAGTAAGAGAAGTAGAGGAAAAACTGGGAAGAGAAATGAGAGTGATGCAAGAAAATCATGAAAAACAAGTCAACAGCTTGCTAAAGGAGACCCAAAAAAACACTGAAGAAAATAACACCTTAAAAAATAGCCTAACCCAAATGGCAAAAGAGGTCCAAAAAGCCAATGAGGAGAAGAATGCCCTAAAAAACAAAATTGGCCAAATGGAAAAGGAAGTCCAAAAGATTACTGAAGAAAATACTTCCTTAAAAATTAGAATAGAGCAATTGGAAGCTACTGACTTTATGCGAAATCAAGACACTGTAAAACAAATCCAAAAGAAGAAATGATAATGCACTTGAATTTCTACCCCCTCACATATCATAAGCAGAGATCCAGATTTAGCAGACACTAAACTCCAAGTGTATAAAGAAGGTGTGGGGGGAGATAGGGGATAAGGAAGAGTTCTCTTTACAAATAAAGATCTTTCCAAAAAGATACTGATTCAAAAATTTGTAACTGCAATTCCCTACAGTAGAAACTGATTATTGTCTGAGCTGTAAGTTGTGAAATATCACCACCACCACAACTCATATAAGAAATTCCCTGGGAGAATTAGAAAGAGTAGGACAGTGAAGGCATACAGAGGATAGAGGGACAAATAAAGGGAAATATTTCTAGTGGAGAAAAAGGTCCAAAAACTTACACCATGAGAAAATATTAAAAGCTAGGAATTGAATTTTTATCCTAGAGGCAATAATAGGGAGCCTGTGAAACACAGGGTCAGACCTGTGTTTCAGGAATATCAACTTGGCAGCTACGTGGAAGAGAGAGACGCAGACAGAGATACCAATTAAGAGGCTAATGTTAAAAAAAATATAAAGAAAGAAAAAAGAGGCTAACATACTAGTCCAAGAGAGTAGCGATGAAGGCCTAAACTAGGGTGGTAATCGTGTGAGCAGAGAGAAAGAGATGCATGCAAGATACACTGTGGGGATACAACTACAACCAATAAGACTTGGCAACTGGGGGCAGAGTAAAAGCAATGACTCGCTTGAGCTCTCCCCCAAACCCCTTTAAATACTTGTAAAAAATGGCTCTAAACAAATTCAAGAGCAGCAGAACTCACAAAAAGACAGAATGAAACAAATTTCCAGCCCAAGACAACCTGGATGGTTGATTGGAAAAGTATATTGCACCACGCTGTGAGAGGAGCACAGTTCAGCGTGGGCATGCAGGCAAAGACCAGCCCTCAGCAAACCTGGAACAGACCTCAGGGGACTGAATCACGGGCAGCTGTGGTAGTTTCCAGACTTCTCAACCCACAAACGCAAAGACAATTTAAAAGGTCAGTAGGAAAGGTTTGTGACTGCTGTGAGAGAGAAGCTCGGTCTCAGCCCCAGTCCCGGTGCAATCCTGGATAGCAGCTCCTTCTGGAGCTTGGCCCACATACTGAGGGAGAATCGAGTGGCTGATCAGAGGGGGATTGCAGGGCTATCTTTGCTGGTGCTGAGGCAAGATTCTCTTGCTTTGCCTGTGCTTGGATCTGGGTCGCAGTTCTGGGTGGCTGTCCTAGGGTGTGGAGGAGTGCTGGTGTGGTGGAGCTTGTAGTGGCGGTGCAGAGGGAATCCTCCTCACAGTTCTAAAGCAGAAAACAGTGCTTGTGGTCACTCACAGACCAGAGTACAGGCCAGGAAAGGAGTAAATACCTCACCCTTGATCGCACCATCTTGGAAGAACTAAAAATTTACAGGTCCCTAGAAGTATCTCTGAAAACAGCTGCACAAAGCTTGGGACAGTACATTCGCCACACTGGAAGCAGACCCCTACCTTAACAAAGATTTAAAACTCAAGTAATTGGCTGGGAATATGAGCAAAATGCGCAAAAATGACAGACCATAGAATCTTTCTTTGGTGACAAAAAAGATCAAAACATATAACCAAGAAGAAGACAACAAAGTCAAAGCTCCTACATCCAAAGTCTCCAAGAAAAATATTCATATTATTCAGTCCCAGGCCATGGAAGAGCTCAAAAAGGATTTTGAAAATCAAGTAAGAGAAATTGAGGAAAAACTGGGAAGAGAAATGAGAGTGATGCAAGAAAATCATGAAAAACAAGTCAACAGCATGCTAAAGGAGACCCAAAAAAATAATGAAGAAAATAACACCTTAAAAATTAGCCTAACCCAAATGGCAAAAGAGGTCCAAAAAGCCAATGAGGAGAAGAATGGCTTCAAAAGCAGAACTGACCAAATGGAAAAGGAAGTCCAAAAACTCACTGAAGAAAATACTTCCTTAAAAATTAGAATGGAGCAAATGGAAGCTAGTAATTTTATGAAAAATCAAGACATTGTAAAACAAAACCAACAGAACGAAAAAATAGAAAACAATGTGAAATATCTTATTGGAAAAACAACTGACCTGGAAAATAGATTCAAGAGAGATCATTTAAAAATTATTGCACTATCTGAAAGCCATGATCAAAAAAAGAGCCTAGACATCATCTTTCAAGAAATTATCAAGGAAAACTGCTCTGCTATTCTAGAACCAGAGGGCAAAATAGAAATTGAAAGAATCCACCCATCGCCTCCTGAAAGAGATCCCCAAAGGAAAACTCCTAGGAATATTGTAGCCAAATTCCATAGTTCCCAGGTCAAGGAAAAAATATTGTAAGCAGCCAGAAAGAAACAATTCAAGTATTGTGGAAACACAATCAGGATAGTACAAGATTTAGCAGCTTCTACATTAAGGAACCAGAGGGCTTGGAATATAATATTCTGGAGGTCAAAGGAGACAGGATTACAACCAAGAATCACCTACCCAGCAAAACTAAGTATAATCCTTCAGGGGAAAAAATGGACATTCAGTGAAATAGAGAATTTTCAAGCATTCTTGATGAAAAGAACAGAGCTGAACAGAAAATCTGACTTTCAAATACAAGACTCAAGTGAAACATGAAGAGGTAAACAGGAAAGAGAAATCATAAGGGATTTACTAAGGTTGAACTGTTTACATTCCTGCATGGAAAGATGATATTTGTAACTCATGAGACTTCTGTCAGTATTAGGGTAGTTGGAGGGAAAAAAATTATATGTATGTATATACAGAGATAGATAGATAGAGGGCACAGGGTGAGTTGAAGACGAAGAAGTGATATCTGGAGAATAAAATTAAGGGGTGAGAGAGACTTATACTGGGAGAAAGAGAAAGGGAGAGGTAGAATGGGGCAAATTATCTCACATAAAACAGACAAGAAAAGGCTTTTATCATAGAGGGGAAGTAGGGGAAGGTGAGAGGGAATGAGTGAATCTTATTCTCATTGGATTTGGCTTAAGGAGGGAATAATATACACACTCAATTTGGTATGGAAATCTATCTTGCCCTACAGGAAAATAAGGGGGAAAGGGGTAAGAAAGTGGGGGGATGATAGAGGGGAGGGAAGATTGGGGGAGAGGGTAATCAGAAGCAAACACTTCTGAAGAGGAACAGGGTCAAAAGAGAGAATGGAATAAATGGGGGGCAAGATAGGAGGAAGGGAAATATAGTTAGTTTTTCACAACATGACTACTACGGAAGTATCTTGTATGACTACACATGTATAACCTGTATTGAGTTGCTTGCCTTCTCAGTGAGGGTGGGTGAGGAGGGAGGAAAGGAGAAAATTTGGAACCCAAAGTTTTAAAAACAAATGTTAAAAATTATTTTCACATGCAACTGGGAAATAAGATATATAGCCAATAGAAATCTATCCTGCCCTACAGAAAATAGAAGGGAATGGGGATAAGACAAAGGTGGGGGGGGGGACAGAAGGGAGGGTAGAGGAGGGGAAGGGCTATTTAGAATGCATGTCATCTTGGGAGGGGAGGGATGAGATGGGGAGAAAATTTGCAACTCAAAATCTTGTGGAAGTGAATGTTGAAAACCAAAAATAAATAAATTAAAACAAAAACGAAAAAAAGCTTATGGAAGTGAATGTTGAAAACTAAAAATAAATTAATTAAAGAAAAAAAAAAGACTTGGCAACTGGTTGAATACAGGGGCTGGGGGGTAAGGAACAGCAAAGAGTAGAGGGTGACTCTAGGTTGCAAAACTAGTTGACTAGAAGAATGGTGATGCCATAGACAGAAATAAGGAAGTTAAGGGAATGTGGATGGGGGAGAAAAATAAGCTCCAGTTTTGTACATGTTGAATTGAAGATGCCTAATCAAAGTGGAGTTAACCAGAAGGAAGTTAGAAATGCAGGACTGGAGCTCAACGGAGAGTGGAAGGCTAGATAGGTCTGCAGAGATGACAGCTTAATGGGTGGAAGCTGATGGGGTCACCTAGAGAGTGTCTAGAGAGAGAAGAAGAATAACCAGAACCAAAAGCCCAGTTTCTGCTGCACAGGAGAATGTGATGAATTAGGAAATTAGACTACATTATGTAAAATTACTGTTTGGATGAATCATAGTCAACAACTATTAGTTAAAACAACAAAAAGACACTCACGTCATCTGAATACTGCACATCATCCACGGCGTATTTCTCCTTGAAGTGCTCACGGGAGTGAATCCTTTAAAAAAGACACAACAGAAGTAACTGGTTAGTGTCACAGCACAGGCCATATCTAATTAATGCCAATGAAAAAAAAACAAACAGTGCTCAGGGAAGCACGCATGGCCAGAATTCTAATTAATTAATCAAAAAGCATTTATTAAATGCCATCTATGTGCCAGACACTATAGTGGGTGCTGGGAATACAAAGACCAAAGTGAAAGAATACCTCCCCCCACAGAGTTTACATTCTATCTGTGGAGACAACGTGTATAGGTACAGGATCACGGATAAAGAGCTTAAGGGACCTCACACAAAGTATGCATGAGGCAATTTTTGGGAGGGGCTGCTAACAGCTAGGGGGAGGAGGGGAGTGTCAGGAAAAGCCACATGGAGAAGGTGTCACAAGCTGAACACCAAAGGAAACTGAGGATTCCAAAGGTAGAGGTAAAGATGGAATACATATCAGGTGCTGAGAGAATTGGTCCGTACCAGGGCATGAAAGAAAGAGATGGAATACTCTATGGCAGGGATGGGAAAACCTGTGGCCTGGAGGCCATATATGGCCTTCTAGGTCCTTGGATGTAGCCTTCTGACTGAGTCCAAAGTTACCAAACAATTCTTTTATTAAGGAGATGTGTCCTATGAAGTTTGGATTCAGTCAAAGGGCTGCACTTGAGGGCCTAGAAGTGGTCTCAAGGCCACAGGCTCCTCCCTGCTCTATGGGAAGAACAAGAGTTTGGCTGAAATGTAGACTACAAAAGGAAGAGCTGTGCATATTAAATCTGGAAAAGTAGATTGGAACCAGGCTACAAAGGGATGTAAATGCCAAGGAGGAGTTTGGATTTGATCCTAGGGCTAATAAGGAGCCATTGGAATTTTCTGCTCAGAGGAGTGACATGGACCTAAGGACCTGTGTCTTGGGTATATCAACTTCAACAACTTCAGGGAAGATAGATATGAAAAGGGAGAAACCTGAGGCAAGGAGGGCAATTAGGTGACTACTGCAATAGTCTAGGCAAGAGTTGAGAAAGGCCTGGGTTAAGGTCCTGGTTTTATGAATAAAAAATAAAAATAAGCATAATAGCTAACATTTAGCACTTACATCATGCCAGGCACTGAGCTAAGCGCTTAACAAATATTATCTCATTTGATCCTCACAACAACCTTGGGAGGTAGGTGCTATTATTATCCCCATTTTACAGATAAGGAAACTGAGGCACATAGAGGTTATGTGACTTGCCTACAGTCACACAGCTAGTAAGTATCTGAGGCCAGATTTGAACTCAGGTCTTCCTGACTCCAGGCCCAGTGCTCCATTTACTGTGCCACCGAGTTGCCTCTATGGAGAAAAGGAGATAGATATGAGAGATGTGTATGCAGAATCTAAACTACATGGCAAATGAACACAAATTGGGGAAGGAGAGGTTGAGGTTCAGTGAGGAGCTGAGTATGATACTGAAGTTATGTATCTTGGTGACCAGAAAGATGGTGCCCCCAACAAAAAATGAAGTATAGAAAAGGAGAAGTGATGAGCTCTGTGTTAGACATGTTGAATGTAAAGTGCCTAAGGAACCTCCAGTCATAGGCAGTTGGTGATACCAGACAGGATAAAAGAAGACAGACCAGGATCTGTCATCTTCATAGAGATGATATCTAAATCCACAGAAGATGATGAAGTCATCAAGACAGTGAGAAGGAAAAAGACGCCAGGATGGAGCTTAGAGGTATACTCATAGTTGACAGATAGGAAATGTATGATGAGCCAACAAAATAGACTGAGAAGGAGCAGTCTAAAAGATAGTATGTAAACCAAGAGGGAACCACGTCACAAAAACCCAGAGAGAAATGAGTATCTAGAAGAAGAATGAAGTCAACAGTGTCAGGCACAGAGAGGTGACATAGTGGATAGAATGTGGATCCTATCTCAGACTCTTACTAGCTACGTGAGTCTAAGTCACTTAACATATCTGTGCCTCAATCTTCACATCTGTAAAGTAGGGCTAATAATAGCTACCTCCCAAGGTTGTTGTGAGGATCAAATGAGTTAACATATGTAAAGTGCTTTGGGCAGCTAGGTGGTGAAGTGGATAGAGTGCTGGGCTGAAGTCAGGAAGACTCAACTTCCTGAGCTCAAACCTGGTTTCAGATACTTACTAACTGTATGACCCTGGGCAAGTCACTTAACCTTGTGTATTTCAGTTCCTCATCTGTAAAATGAGCTGGAGAAGGAAATGGCAAATCACTCCATTATCTCTGCCAAGAAAACCCAAATGGGGTCATGAAGAGTCGGGCACAACTAAAAAATAACTGAACAACAACAAATGACCTCTTGACCTCTCTTCACTCAAGAAGAAAAGCACTGATAAAAGATACTCGGCTTTGGTAATTAAGCAATAACTTGCAACATGAGAGAGTAGTTTCAACTGAGGGATGAAACCAGACTGCAAAGTGTTGAGAAATAAAAGGGGAGAAAGTTGAAGCAATGACAGCAACAGCTTTTTCTAGAAATTTGGCTGTGAAAGGAAAGAGAGAAAGAGGATGATGGCTTGAGGGGATGATAAAATCAAATGAGGGTTTAACCAGGGGTGGGGAACCTGCAGCCTCGAGGCCACATGTGGCCTTCTAGGTCCTCAGATGTGGCCTTTTGATTGAGTCAAGTTTTACAGAACAAATCCTTTTATTAGGGGGATTTATTCTGTGAAGTTTGGATGCAGTCAAAGGGCCACATGGGGTTTTGAGACATAGAACAAGAGGTTTTGAGATATAGAAAAGTGAAGAGAGAGGTCCTGGTGAATGGTCTATGTTTTCTCAATAAATGATGACAGAAGTTCCTTAATTGTGAGGGTGAAAGGAGGAAGAGTACAAATGTGAAGAGAAAACAGAAAGTTTAGAGCAACATTTATAGGGAGTTCAATAAAAAATAGATTTGGAAGGAGTAAAAGGATGGTCTTGCTTCAATGAAGACCTAGTTGAGATCAGATAATAGATTGGCAGTAGGCTGGTCAGCGGGATTGTGTGACTTCCTACCATCACTGTCCAGAGTAGGAAAAGAGGAAGCCGAGAGTAGAAGTAATCCAGAGCTGAGGGTTAGAAGGTATAACTGACAACAAGACACAGTGCAAGGGATTTGACAGCTCGGCATCCAAATGATTAACATTTGCCCAGAGTGACACAGCTACATGGTCTGAGGCCACATTTGAATTCAGGTTTCCCTTACTTCAGGCCCAGCGCTCTATCCACTGTACCACCTGGAATGATTTTTGAGGGCATGAAACGATGTGACTGAAATTATGGTGGAATCCTGGTCTGAAATAGGTAAGTGCAGAAGTGGGGCAGGGGATAGGTTTAGGGGAAAAGATAACTTCAGTTTTAGATAAGTTGAGTTTGAGATGCCTAAGGGTGAAATATCCAATAGGCAACAAGAGGTGTACAAGTGGAGCTTAGCTGTGAAAAGAAGGCAAAGTATAAGCCAAAAATTTGAAGAGACAATATGGTGCTTGTTGTTTCTCGAATCAGGCAATCCATCTCCTGACTCCAGGCATTTTTATTGGCCTTCCCCAAGTCTGGCATGCTCTCCCTCCTCATCTCCATCTCCCGACTTTCCTGATTTCCGTCAGCTCCCAGCTAAAATCCCACCTTCTACAAGATCTTTCCCAATGCCCCTTAATGTCAGCACCTTCCCTTTGCTGATCACCTCCAATTTATCCTGTACATAATTGTGTTTATGTATATTTAATCTCATCTTGTCTCCCCCATTAGACTGAGCTCCGTGACAGCAGGGACTATCTCGTCTTTGCATTCCCAGCACTTAGCACAGTGCCTGGCACATAGGAGGCACCAAAATGCTTATTGAAAGAGGAGAAAACTGAGGCTCAGAGTGTTCCTGAATTCCAATGGTGAACTTTTGACTCATCTTGCCCAGAACTAGGCTGCCAAGTCATTTCCCAGCCATTTCCAAACCATGCCACTACATTTGTACCACTCCTCACCTCCCTAACTCTCCTTTAGGTGCTGTCTTCTCCCATTAGAATGTAAGCTTCTACAAGGCAGGGACCACATTTCTTGTTTGTATCAGTATCCCAAGCACCTAGCACTGTGCCTGGCACATAGTAAGAATTCATTCAGACCTTGCAAAAATCCTCTGTGCTGATCCAACCATTTTGGAGAGCAATTTGGAACTATGCCCAAAGGGCTATAAAAATGTGCATAGCCTTTGACCCAGCAATACCACTTCTAGGGCTGTATCCCAAAGAGATCATAAAACTGGGAAAAGGACCCACAGCTACAAAAACATTTATAGCAGCTCTTTCCGTGATGGTAAAGAACTGGAAATTGAGGGGATACCCATCAACTGGGGAATGGCTGAACAAGTTGTGGTCTATGAATGTAATAGAATACTATTGTGTTATAAGAAATGATAAGCAGGCAGACTTCAGAAAAACCTGGAAAGACTTGTATGGACTGATGCTGAGTGAAGCGAGCAGAACCAGGAGAACATTGTACACAGTAACAACCACGTTGTGCTATGACTAACGTTGATAGACTTGGCTCTTCTCAGCAACGCAAGGATCTAAGACATCTCTAAAAGTCTCATGATGGAAAATGCTATCCACATCCAAAGGAAGAACAATGGAGTTTGAATGCAGATGGAAGCATACTATTTGCTCTTTTTTTTTCCTTCTGTTTTGTTGTATTTCCTCTTTCTTGTGGCTCCTCCTATTGTTCCAATTCTTCTTTACAACATGACTAATGTGAAAATGTTTAATAGGAATGTACATGGAGAGCCTATATCAGGTTGCACACCGTCTTGGGGAGGGAGGTGCAAAGGGAGTGAGAGAAAATTTAAAATTCAAAATCTTATGGAGGTGATTGTTAAAAACTAAAAATATAATAAATTAACTAAAATTTTTTTTTAAATTCCTTGAGATGAATGCCTACTATGCTCAGGGATTACTTTGGTTATCCTTCAGATCATCTCCTTCATATGAGTATCTCAGTGCTAACGTGGCCAGGCTCAGTCCAGGACGCTGGCTAAGGAACCTACATAGAGATAAAGACTGAGCCTTGCAACTGGGGTCTGAATACAGAACCAGAGAAGAGAGTAGCCTGTTCGGGATTACTTATTTTCAGGAAGAATTTGTTTTAATGAACTCTGAAGTATAATTTTCTAACTTTCTCTTTCCTGCTTTTTCTGAAATATGGCTAATATGGAAATGTTCTGCATTATTTTACATGTATAATTGATATCATATTGCTTGCCTTCTCAGTGGGGGAGAAAGAGGGGGGGAGGGAGGGAGAGAATTTGGAATTCAAAATTTAAAAGAAAAAAATGTTAAAAATAAATAATAAATTAAAATGGTTTGTAAAAAAAAAAAACCAAGTATTTTTCTAAGCCTGCCCTGATCTGAACCCTTCCTATGATTTGAGCCTATTTCTCTGTGTTCTCTAGGAAAGGGAGGAACAAGGCACCTACTCGGCTACATAGGGAGCCTCTCAGTTACTTGTATATGATATTCCATCTCTTCTGAGCCATTTCTGCTCCAGTCATTGTGTCAAAACTGCATGATGGAGTTAAAACAACTTGGAGCTAATGGAGCGGGATTCAAATCTGGCCTTAATTTTCTCATCTGTAAAATGAGGGTGTTAGACTAGATTATTTGTTCTGTGAAGTTTGGATTCAGTCAAAGGGCCACACTTGAGGACCTAAAGGGCCACATGTGGCCTTGAGGCCGCAGGTTACCCACCCCAGGACTAGATCATAAGGTCTCTTACCGTTCTAAATGTGATCCTATACCCTAATACATGTTTCTATGTACTGTAGGTTGTAAAATTACATAACAGAGCAGTCTTTCCAGTAAAGAAAAAAGAAGAACTACTGCAGGCTATTCTTTGCCTCAGGATCAAATCTATTCACACCTTTATTTTCAGTGGCTGAAGGTACTAAATGGTAATTAAAGCTCATCATCAGTCTACCTTCATCTACATCCAAATAACACAAATGGGATGGAAGCTAAAATACCAGAAGGGATCCATATCTATAGAGGGCAGACCATAGGATCACAGGATTAAGGGAGCTTAAAGGTCATTGAATCTAGCTTCCTTATTTTCAAGATTATATAGCTATATAACTTGGGGCAAATTAATTAACCTTTCTTCTTCAGTTTTCTAATCTTGTTTGAGGGGGGATTTGAACCCAGGTCTTTCTGACTCCAAGTCTGGTGCTCCATCCAAACACAATGATAACCACTAGGACCTGACAAAAGGCCAGTTTCCCTTGACTCATTGTGAACCCTGTTCCTCTAAGCAGACAGTCTCCTGGAGGTCACCCCTGGCTTTGGCAGGGGGCCAAAGTGACTCCTGTTCTCCACTGCCAAACAGAGCTTCCTACGGAATGTCCGCCTGACTCCCTTCCCACAAAGCAAGCTTAGCCTCAAGGGGCAGCCAAGAGAGAAAAACAGCTGGAGGTCCTATTACTGGTACTTCCCTGCCACCAGTGTCCCAATCACATGTTAATTTGTCTTGAGGAAACATGGTAGATCAATAGCAAGGCTGAACAACAGGGTCTCCTGGGTCCTTCCTTCAAGTAATTTCAAGTTTCAATTGTAATCAACTAATATTGAGTTCTCACAATACGTTTTATGCCATTATAGGCATTAGAAAAGATAAGGTCAATCCCTCAATTAGCATACTTACAGTCTATCCCACTCATGTGCCACTTAGCATATCCTGTCCAGTATCATCATTTACACTGGCATTCTGTATAAGTTTGAGGAGCCCTAGCAGAAGGCAGGGCACTCGTCTTAAAGAAGTCAAGCTTCCTTCTAATTGTCCATAAAACTCTCAGGGTCATCTGTTAAAGAAAGGGGCTGGACTAAATGACCTCGAAGGTATCTTCCAGCTATACAGGCTATGATCCTATGACGAAGAGACACCCGAGACCATTCCCCCCACCCCCCACCACCTTTCATGTGAAGAGTGCTTTTTGGTCACAGCCACGATTCCATGTGGTCCTTGTAACACCTCAGGGAAGAAAGCACTGCAGTAATTATTATCTCCATTTTATAGATGAAGAAACAGACTCCAAGAGGTTAAGGGACCAGGACAAGAATTCAGTCTAGGGGCTTCTCATCTGGTCTGTAACAGCCTCTTGTGTGCCTCTCTGCCTCTTCCCTCTCCAGTCTATCCTCCACACAGCTACCAAAGGGGTTTTCCTTTAGCAAAGATTTGACCATATTGTTCTACTATTCAAACTCCAAAAGCTCCATATTTCCTCTAGTAGCAAATACAAACTCTTCTTTATAGCTTTTAAAGTCCTTCACAACCTATCTTTCTAACCCCAAACTACCCTTCCAGCCTTGTCATACGTTATTGCCCTTCTTGGACTCTACAATTCAGCCAAATTGGCCTTCGCTCTGTCCTTCACACATGGCACTCCACCTCTGGTCTCCATATCTTCCCACTGGCCACTCCCTCTTCCTCCCCCATCACTTGTAGGGTCTTGGACAACTTATTTAATATCTCTGGTCCTCAATTTCCTCATCTGTAAAACAAGGGGGTTGTATTAGACCATAAGATCCCTTCCAGTTCTAAATCTATTATCCTACGGCAGAATACATGTTTTCCATGTGCTATAGTTTGTAAAATTACATGATAAAGTGATCTTTTTGGTAAGAAAAAAATTTCTGTCTCTCTTTTATCTTGTCAAATCTATTCGAACTCTTCACACCTAACCACTCCCAGCATCTACTCTCCTTGGGACTGGCTCCACCATCATCAGGGTCCCAGAAAAAAGCTCTTCACCAGGAAATTATTCCTCCCCAAGACTGCATCAGCCTTGGTATTCATTCGTCACCAATATCTTTAATAGCCTCTCCTTCTTTGATTAGAGGGCAGGAGGGTGAAGGAAAAAATTCCTCCCCAAAACTCCACTTAAAAAGGGCTCACAGATCAAATTTCTCCACCAGCTGAACACTGGATTCAACTCCATTTTTAAAGTTTCTTTTTGAGAGTTACTTTCCACCGCTAGATTATAAGGTCCTTGAGGACAGGGGCTTTCTTTTTCTTATCTGTATCCCCATTACTTAGCACAGTATTTAGCACAAAGGAGGCACTTAATGTTTACTGAACTGAATCCTCATTTCTGGAATGTACTCCCTCCTCACCTCCACCTCATGGCATCCCTCTCTTCACAGCTCAAGCCCCACCTTCTTCAAAAAACCATTTCTGATTCCACTAAATGCTAGTGTTTTCCACATCAACTGCCCTGTATTTATATTTATTCTGTATGTACTTATGTATGTACTTGTCTCCCCTGATAGAATGTAAGTTTCTTGATTAGTTTCATGTTTGTTTCATCCTCTGTCCTTTTATCCTCAGCATCTAGCAGTAGTGCCTGGAACATAGGAGGCACTAAGTAAATGCTTGTTAACTACCTGAATGATTGGAATAAAACTCCAGTGGTTCAAGAATAGCAAAGACCAAAACCCTGAAGCAGCTACAGCCCATGAGCAACAAGTGGAATCAGCGTCTCCCTGGCCTATTCTTGCTGTCACAAGGCAGTCTACCAAAGCAACCTTAGCAAGGAACTAGCGTTTCCTGTCTAGGCTCTCCCTGCATAGAAATGGTTCACATATAAAAGCAGGCAAAACCATTGTGGATCAAAAATCATCCCTCAAGCTGCTCTTGGTGAAGTCACCAGGAATTGCTCCCAATTCCACCTCCAATTCCAAGCAGGCGGCAGCCACAAGTGACTAAATGTCATAATCTTCAGTGATTTCTTCTAGCTTCTGAGAGCCTCCTTCTTGCTAAGGGAGGACTTGTTACTTGGGATACCACACATTCAACGCTAATCCTGCCACAGTTCCCATCCTCGACCAAGCAGAAGCTACTGGAGGGCACTCAGAGTTCTAAGAACTGACCCACAGATTCCTCCTTTCTATGCCCTGAGTGACAATGAGCAGAGGATCATGGAATTTAGACCCTTGAGATCATCTAGGGACCGACCACTTGTCAGAAATATTATAGTAGGGATTCCTTTCACAGATGGGCTGCTCTGTGTTGCCATGGAGGTTACTTCTGCCTCTGAAATTCTGTGATTCCATGGTAATACAAACCCCTCATTGCAGAGAAGAGGGAATGGAGGTCCAGAGAGGGGCCATGGTTACCAAAGATCCAAAAGCTAGTACGTGGCAAAGGAGGGATTCAAATAAAGGTCTTATGACTCCAAATCCTGTGTTTTATCAACAGTGGGATGCTACTTCTAAGCTCGGGGGGGGAAAGGGGACAGAAGAAGTCTCTCTCAGTCTTTCCCTTTGGCCAGGAGTTTGCTTGGCCACACTGGTTAACCTGCAAGAACCCCACCATATTTAGTTGTCCTCAGCACTCAGAAGACATTTAACTCATCTGACCCTGAAAGGTTGAAGTACTGGGTGTGAGGATTCTCTCTCTGAAAATGTCCAGGTTTGTTCTTTTTCTCTCCCCCACTTCCTAGGTGAGCACTGGGCTGGGATTCTAGTAGGCAGTCAACAAATGTCTGCTGGTACCTAAGAAGAGTCCAGGGACATAGTCTGGGAACCTGAGCAGCTGAGAAACTGTAGCCAATTCAGTCAGCCAAAAGGTCAGTCCATTCTGTACCTACAATTGGGAGAGAGGGGAAGAGGCCCATCATGCAATCACAACTGAAGGTTCTGCTGGGATTCCTTTCTTTTGGAATGAATTATGTTGGGCTAGTTCCAATCCACAAGTCCAATTAGTTTATGCTATTTACATTTTTTGGCTTTTATTTCCTCATTAAATTGCCCCTAGTGACCATGTGTGGTCTACAGCAAGCAGCTACAAATGTATTCCCCTGGTTATCTTTTATTTCAATCCACATTGATTCACCTCTCAGTGTATGAGTTCTCCAAGGTCATCAATTTCAGTTTCTACTAAAACTTTCCTTTGGGAAATGAAAGGAAGCTTCCTCCCATTCTTTCACATGGCCTCTAAGATAAACTACATTTTTAATTGATCTTTTAAAAAAAAAAAGATCAATCCCTGCATTATTTAATTTTTTTAAAAAAAATTTAACAAATATGGCTGGATGTATTAACTTTGAACAATCAGTTTGGGAGAAGATAAAAATCTTCCTATGTCTGCCACACAAAAAGCCTAACTGTTTCTGCTCAGGGCACATCTCTGACCTTTTCCCAACACAAACACTTTTTTCCCCTTTCGAAAATCCCTGGCCTATTGGTTAAGTCAACTTTGCTGCTGTTTACAGTACTAGAACAAACAAAGAGAGTGAAGCAGTAACATTTACCTTCCTGAAAATGAGAAGTTATCTGCTCAAATTGGTCACTGCACTCACACAATGACAGCATCCCAGAGGGCAACATTATATAATGACTTATCAAAAACAAAAGTGGTGAGTTTATCCCCTAGCATGGTACACACCCTCACACTTCTCCCCAACAATCTCTAAAAACTGCAGAATAGGTTGGGCTAGATAGTCTCCAAATCCCCTTCAGTGTTAACATCTATGATATCTACCAGAAAATAACATAAAAATAGCAAAAATGCCACACTGTGTGAGACCAATGGCCCACCGTTTCATTTTCTACCTCAAGCAGGGGACACTGAACAATTTCTCATCTTGACATAAAGCTCAAAAAGATGAGGGATGGGGCAGGAGGGAGGTTAGGGTTACAACCAAGAGGACAAAATATGGAAATAGTCAATGGATTTCCATCCAGATATGGAAATAATCAATAGTGGAGGGGTTGTGGGAAGATATTGATGGATTAATGGTGTAGCTATGAAATGATACAACTATTTTGGAATGTTATTTGGAATTGTGATAAAAATCAAACTGATTAAAATAGCCACACCCTTTGACCCAGAGTCCCATATATTCACAGTAGCACTTTTTGTGGTAGCAAAGAAATAGGAACAAATAGATGACTACTGATTGGGAAATGGCTAATCAAGTTGTGATACATGAATTTTCTTAGTTTTGACCAGATCTGTGATTTCAATGGCGTGTGGAGCTCCTGATAAGAAAACTCCCTTTGCCAATGACAGTAGGCAACTCCTCTGGAACTCAGAGACTTAGAGAGCTGCCTGGGGCAGTGAAAGGTATAAGCGACTTGCTCAGGATCCCACAGCCAGGAGGTAAAAGAAGTAGGCCTTGAACATGAGTTCTCCTGATTCCAAGACTGGCTCTCTATCCATCATAACACACTGCCTCTCTCCAGTAACATAATGGGATATCATGGCACTGAAAGAAATATCAAATAGGAATAATGAAAAGAAACACTTGAACTAAAAGAGTGAAGTAAGCTGACCCAGAAAATCAAAACACATAAAAGTACCACAATGTAAACGAAGAGAACAATAAAACCAAACTGAAAGATGTGTAATTATAATAACCAAACTTGGACCTAGAAAAGAGTTAAGGAAACACACCTCCCACCTTTCTTTCAATGGAAGGCTGAGGAATATGTGATTTGCTGATTAATGCTTTTGAACTATTACTTTTCTTTTTAAGTCTTTGTCATACGTCATATGTATAATGGGTATTTCTTGTCTTCTCAACAAGTGAGGGAGGGGAAGTATGAAAGGGAGAGAGAGAATTTGGAAATGAAAATACAATTTTTTTAAAAATCTTTGTCATAAGGGAAGGACCAAAGGGTAGGGGAGGTGAGAGGAAAGTTATACAAAAACAAAAGGAATCAATAAAGCTTAAAAAAAAAAAAGCTTAGGGTTATACCCAAATATGCTTAACTTCCCCTTAGGAATCTGTCTCTCTAGTTGAGTGGTTCTTAAACTTTTTTTTTCTCACAACAGGATATTATTTTTGCAGTGAGGGACCAGGACATATTGGATATTTAAGTTAGCATCACTACAGGGAATTAAGTAACTTCAAAACGTACAAGTTCCACACAATTCACTGCACATCTAGGAAACTCAATGCACTCACTTACTCCTCACTCACTTCTCCTTGGCAGGTTTCTTTAAGTGTGCACCCACTCTCCCACATAGATACTGAGTGTTTTGCTACAAGAATGTGACTTAGATTTATGTGTCGATCGTAATGTATTTTATTTGTGCCTCTGCGGTAACGTACAAGTACTTGTGATATTATTGCTATTTCTTTTGCCTTCCTGCCCAGTAAATGGCACACCTTTGAGAACCACTGTCCCAGCCACATGCCAGACATCACCTCCCTATCCCATCCAGATAAAAGAAACTTATTTTCCAAGTTCCAGAAAAAAAAAAAGTTTTTACACCCAACTGGATAATCAAGAAGATAGGAACAGAGTTAGCAAGTAAAAGGAAGTATCTGTATCCCACACCCAACCTGTCACCAGATTTACCAAATCAAATGCTTCCCCTGACACTTAAAGTCCTATCTTACATTGGAATCATCTAATACCAAAAGTGAATCTTCTGTATAATGTACTGCCTCTTTAAGGTTTGTGGCTTTGTCAAGTCAGCTCAAAGTTCTACGGGAAGCCATGGTTCTGTAGTTACTCAGGTAGAACAGGGACGGGCAGTGGCTGAGTTTTGCATGACAAATGCTGTAGTAAATGGGGGTGATAAGAACACTGGGGCTATAGAAAACTAGGGCATAGAATTATAATTATAAACATATAATTTATGTGATTATAGACAGACCATGAGAATTTAATCACTAACCATAAGCTAAGGTAGGGAGGAGGAGAGAGAAACAGAGACAAAGGTATGAAAGGACAGAGAAGCTAAGCTTAGAGCTAGGAGTCATACATATCATGGTTGCTAGTGATGAGTAAATATAGCTAAGCAGAGGAATTGACTGGAAGTGAGAATCAGAAGTCACTAAGCAGATCGTTTAGTGTGGCTTAGATATTGTGTCCAGGAGGTATTAGTTAGTCACAGTATGGATCAACTCTGGGGCAGTGGACCGAGTGCCTGGCCCGCAGTCAGGAGGACCTGAGTTCAAACCCTGCCTCAGACACTTAACAGCTGTGTGACTCTGGGCAAGTCACTTAATCCTATTTTACCTCAGTTTCCTCATCTGTAAAATGAGCTAGAGAAGGATATAGCAAACCACTCCAGTATCTTTGCCAAGAAAACCCCAAATGGGGTCAGGAAGAATCAGATACTTAACACTAACAACAACAAAATGGATCAGTTGAATGGTGGAGATATCGACGTAACTACATTCATCAAGAAACTTTTATGGTTCCTGAGAAAAAAAGGAGACATTAAAGTTTTCAGTTTTACAGTTTTGGATTCCCCTAAGCACATGGGCCTTCCTCACTCACATCTCCTTGGCAGGTTTCTTTAAGTGTGCACCCATTCTCCCACATAGATACTGAGTGTTTAGCTACAAGAATGTGATCCAGATTTATGTGTAGATCATAATGCATTTTATTTGTGCCTTTGCTTTAATGTACGAGTACTCATGATATTATTGCTATTTCTTCTGCGTTCTTGCCCAGTAAATGGTTATGTTTAAGATATAAAAGTATTATTTTAAGTGGTTAGTACTGTAAAAAGAAATGCATCACTGGAGAATCAAGAGCTAGCGTGGTAACTAAGGACGATATACTTCCCTTACATAAAATTAGCCCTAGGATCCTGAGGGAATTTGAGTCAGCGAGAGGGTGGTCCTTCTCTGGGAACTAGACTTGGCAGTGTGAGAACAGGTCAGAGAAAATGAGTCAACTCAGAGTAAACAGGTGTTCCTGTGCCTATATGAGAGAGGCGTGAAGTGTGCTTCATGAGGGGAACACGCCCCATCTGCTCATTACATTAGTAAAGTCCTCATATCCCCCCCCAATCTTTTCCTCTGAAAAAAAATATTTGCCAACATCCTGCCATTAATTAATTGTGAACAATTTGGTTCCACTGGGTTTTTTGTTCAAGACAGAATTCAAAAGTTAAATGGCAAAAAAAATCTGACACATCTATTAATAAAGCAATGAGCTGCTACAGGGCATGAATTAATGACAAATAACTCACATGCAATTTAAAGGCAGAAAGGTTCAAGGGACCTGTGACTTCACCAACCCAAGGACTTACAGCCATAAGTACCCCACTGCTACTTATGGATTTCTTTTTTCATAGATTGTTCTGAAGGCAGCTAGGTGGTACAGGAGATAAAGTACTGGACCATTGGACATAAAGTCAAGAAGACTAGAGTTCAAATCTTACCTCATATTATCAAATGAGATATTTGTAAAGCATTTAGTATAGTGCCTGACAGATAGTATGTGCTATATAAATGCTTATTCCTTTCCTTTCCTTACCCTTGCCTCAGACACTATCAGTATGACCCTGGGGAAGTCACTTAAAAACCTCTGTCAGTTTCCTTACTTGTGAAATGGGGACAATGACAGCACCTACCTCTTGGGCTGCTATGAGGATAAAATGAGATATTTGTAATAAACTTTGTAAACCTTAAAAGTGTTATATAAATGTCAACTATGGTTGTTGTGATAATGATGATGATTGAAATTCTTATGCTCAACAGATACACAAAAATTCCAATAATCTCATAGACTCACAGACGATTAGAGATGAAAGAGACTTGGTGATTACTTAGTGCAAGCCCCTCATTTCTTCAATAAAGAAACCAAGGCCCAGAGAAAGAGACTGGTTTTCCCAAAGATGAAGAATCCTCTTTTCCATATAGTTTAAGAGAAGGGGCACCAGCTCCATAATTTGCTTCCAATTGTTGGATAGCTATGTTAGGCCTCTGAAGTCATGCTGCATCTCTGCGCCCTAGTTTCTTCATCGCTCAGGGATTAAGTATAGGGGATAGACATGCAGATACAAGGTGGAGGAGATTACCTCTGAGGTCCCACCCACATCTGAATTTCTAGAGCTTTGTAAAATGAGGAGGTTGAACTAGGTGATTTTCCAAAGGATCAACTATTTGGAGTTAGAAGCAACCTCCAACCACTCTTTTTCCTTTGGGCTTTTAGAGCCCTTCATAACCTGGCCCCTTCCTACCTTCCCAGTCCTTTTACACCCTGCTCCCCTCCACGCACTCTTCCATCCCAGAACAAGACACTCCATCTCCTGACTCCAGGCATTTTGCCAGGCTGTCCTCCATACCTGGAACTCTCCCTCTCCCTCTCCACTTCCTGGCTTCCATGGCCTCCTTCAAGGCTCATCTTCTCCCAGAAGCCCTTCCCAGAACTCTTCTATCTGAGTACTTCCCTCTGAGATTATCTTCAACTTACCCTGTATATATGCTATTTGCACATAGTTGTTTGCATGTTGTTTCTCCCATTAAACTGTGAACTCCTTGAAAACAAGGACTTTTTCTTTTTCTTTTTTTAACTTAAATCGTATCCCTAGCACTTAGCACAGTGCCTGGCACACATAGCAGACATCTGATAAAATGCTTGTTGACTTGACTTACAAATGAGAATACTAAGTCTTAAAGACATCAAGTGACTTGCCCATGGTCTATTGTCAGAGGCGGGATTTGAACTCTCATCTTCCCATGACACATTGCCTCTCCACATTCCAGCTTTAACATTCTATAGTTATACAGGTCATTGGGGAGCACGTAACTAAGTTTCCATGAGTGCAAAGGACATCAGCTTTCTGAAGGAGTATTAACTCCCCTATCATGTATCTATGCAATGTTCAGCCATCACCTGAACTCTATTTAACATGCACAAATACAGGGCTGCTAATGGGTAGCCTGAACTTTCAAGTTCCTAAAACACTGCGTCAAGTGAAACCATCACAAAACAATGTTAGTGCCCATTTTCGTACAAGTGCCTTTAATAGCTATGTATCTTCAAAGATTCATGAGTTCTGATGTAGCTGATGCAGTCCTAGGAACCCCAATAGGCTTCTACATTTTGGTAAAGTACAACCACTCAATAACAAAAGGAGCCCAAACACAAGAAAAACTTTAGGAGAGGAAAAGAATGGTGACAGACACTGAAATTGCAAAAGCAAACTTATGAAAGATATGTGTTCATATGGAAAGAGAGAATCCCTGAGGGATGTCATAGGGTGTCTGTCAAATCATTATAATAATTCCAAATAACCAAGCTTCAGCGCTCAAGTCCCTCTGGTGGAACAAGCAGCATTTTACATCTTAAAATGGTAAGCTTTGGCTTGGGAACACTTAGGAAAATGGGAACAACTGATTCAACAGAAGAGCCAATCTCAAACCTATCTCTCCATTTGCTCTTCTGAGAAGGATCAGAGCCCCCACTAATGCCCAGGAGAATTAAAGTGGCCACTTTCTACCTTTAGCTTGTAAAGCATCCATTATTTTTTTTCATTTTCCCTCATGGCCAATGTTACTTTAAATGACACACTTCTATTAAAATGGGCTCTTAGTTACAGAGATTTGAGAAATTGCATTTGTGCCCAAAGGCCTGATTTTTACAGAAATAACAATAATTTTTTAAATAAAATCTGAGAAGCCACTAGCTCTTCTTCTGGCATTTTGAATTTTGTCCTTTTAAAAAGGGCAGAGATAATTAAATTTGAATAGTAGTTATTTTTCATGTTTTTAGTGCTAATTATAGTAAAAATCATTTAAATGTCACCTTATCACACAGTGAGGCAGGGCATCTAACATAAAATCAGCTATAAAAGGAACTCATTGGCTCCTCTGTGAGGAGGCAGAAATATAACTTTATTGTGTTAATGAGAGAAAAAGTAGAGAACTTGTACATTAGCAAAAGGGCCCACAAGGGTGACATGAGGAAATCATGGAAAGGCTGTAAATAAGTCCTGGAAGAGTCGAAATAAGTGAGACTATTGCTTGGTTTATTTTAAAAGCTAACTTAGGCAGCCTCTATGTGTCAAGACAATGCAGCCATGACTACCAGGGACTCTGTGGAAAAACTTGGGTTGGACAGTCCACTTATGACCCAGGCAATTATGTCTCAAAGGCAGCAGGGATACCCAATGGCCTCAAGTGGACCACAAGATACCAAGACCTTTCCCCAGGAGACATAAGATAAAAGGCCCAACCACAGCACTAAAGGCTTCTATCCAACAACATTTAGAACCAGGCCAAAGGGACACAGGAAGCAGGGAGAGGAGATGATTAAAAATGTCGGCAAAGTTAAGTGGACTCTTTAAAAAGGAAAACTACTATTGCTATAAAATAGAAGGAAGGAGGGGAAAGTGGACAACCATCTACTACTCCCTTAAAGAGTAACATAACAAGCTCCTGACATTTGTACATGCTACCTGCCCCACCAAGACCATCCCTCCACAGGCACAGGGTCTTTCCTGACAGCTAGGAAAGCCTTAGCACCACAGCCTGGCCACTATACACTGTGAGTACAAACATCAGATAATGGATCTCCCATAAAAAAGGAGACATTAAATTAATGCCATACAGTGCAAGCATCACTGAGGTCTCTGGAAAATGAAATTTCAAATGGCAGGTCTTGCTGGCTGTCTGACCACCTGCACGCGGTTAATGAATAAGTAATAAGGCCAAATTACAATAGTCACCATCAATTTCTAATGGCTAGAGTCTGCCTTCAGCTAAAAATAATGCCACTGCCATTCATTCAATTTAGCTTGAGAAAGGATCAGTGATATCCTCTGAATAGAAGTCAGCAACCATTTTGAGATTCTATTAGCTTGTCAGAAAAAAAGCAAAGAGCTCCGACTCAAGACAAGCATCCCATCCAAGAGACACTGCTTAATAGGCTGGAGACTGAGAAGCTTATTCTGAAAGAGGCACTGGGCACAAAGGGGCTGCCCCTGGCTTTGGGTAAGAAAGGCCATGCTCAGAGCCCATCATAATGAGATTTCAGAGATAGCTGGAACCCAGAAGATAGGCTATGGCAGAAGTTTAGAGCTGAAAGAAATAAGGTCAAAGTCTTAAAGCCCAGCCCTAATGCTCTATCATCCCTGCTCCCCAGAACCCTCCTCTCAAAAAAACAGCAACAATAACCAAAAAAGTCACTGCCAAGATACTAGCTGAATAAATCTCCCAAGCTAGTTCTCACAAAGTATTACAATATTTAGGAAGGGGAAAATACCCTCACCTATGCTTTAGTTAGGGACAAACTGAGCATTGTGCACAAATCAGAGGAAGAGGCTTGAGATTCAGTGGACAGAAAGCTTTAGCCCTGGCAATAGCAGACTTTTTGGTTCTTTAAAAAAAAAAAAGTTTCAGGCTTCCAGGGTCCATACCTTGGTATAAGCACCTGAGCTTTCGAGCCTTCCGAGGTCACTAGGTCATCCATCTCAAATCTCAAGAACCCTCAGCTCTTTTTGCTCTTTACATATGGTGCTCTAACAGGCCTATGATGGGCCTAGGCTAAGTTTCCTAAGGGCACTTGGAGATCTATTCCAATCGCCTCACACAGAGATGAAGAAATGGAGGCCCAGAGAGTTTTAAGGGACCTACATGAGGTCATATGGAGAATAAATGGCAGAGGCAGGATTTCAAGCCAGGTCTTCTAATGTTTTCCACCATATACCAGGCTGCCAATATGGGTACAGCTTGGTTCTAATGTTCCTGCTACAATAGCCTCAGCACCACAACCCCCATCATACCTTCACATTAAGAAAACCATAGACAAAAGTCAATTACATGAGTGAATACATCAAATCAACTGTCCTTTACACAAGGAATAAAGTCTCCGAGGGGAAGGAGAGGTGTTTCCTGAAGCCTCAGTGGCAATGGTAGATGCATATAAAATAACTTTATTAGTCTATAAAAGAAGCAAGCACTTGAGTCATTGGGCAAATTGAGAAGGCTTGAGGATAGATATGCACCAAAAATGACTAAGCAGAAAGGAGACTGACACACAAAGAGAAACATTTTAACGCTCTCAACACCCTCACCTCAACCACCTACCTAGGACTCTGTGGACAGAAGGAACCACAATTAGGCAGTGCTTTAAAGAAAAGAAAAAAAAAAGGAAAAGCAGTGACTTCTGTGTCAAAAAAGAATGGCACCTATGTGAAAGGGGAATTTAAAGTCAGGTGAAAGAGGAACCCTTGATAAAATGGCCCCAAAAGGGGTTAACCAATTGAGAAAGGGTTCTGATCCTGGCTGATTAGAACTTGGGTGCCTGGCTCCAAATTTCTTCCAAGAGGACTGTGTTAAGGGAGAGAGGAGGAGACAGAGCTTGCATACAAGTAAGTTGCTTCTCTGGGTGACTTTGAATTGCATTAAGTGCCAGATGGATTTTCAGAAGCTATCAGACAGAGAATTCAAAAAGGAATTGATCAACTGAAGGTCAAATGTTCACTCTGATGGGTTTTGATTGAAAAAAGCAAGGTAATCCTATCTGCCACCCTCTTTGTGTCTTATTGATTATTAAAGTGGTTGGATGCAGTCATATGCAAAAAGTACACAACCACACCAGGCACCGACTTTCCTGAACAAACCCCTCCCCACCCCCCAAATTGGGTGACTTTTAAAAACCTGCATTAACCACAGCCAGCTGATGCTTCTGGTCAAAAACTTTGCCATTCACTTCAGGCTTTCAGAAGATGGTTGCTAAGGGAACAAAGATGCCACCTGTCACGTCTAGGTCATAGGTTCATATCAGAGGCCAATGGATATAGATGTAGAAGAATTGAGGGAGGCCGTGGTTGAAGCAGTGCTCACATTGCTGCCATCTGGGGAAGCTTCATAGATTTATTAAGTGTGGGCAACAGGAGTCAGGTAAAATATGTGAAAATGCTACCAGGCTATTCAGATAACCTAGAAATATGTCCATCGCTCTTCCCCAACAATGATGTGCTGTATTTTCAATATAGTATATAGTGCCTTGATGTCTTCCCCACTGTCAGGGATGGACCATATCAAACCATCCACAGGTTCCTGAATGGTCCCTCTTGTGACTGAACGCACACATCTATAAAGTGACCAGCTGAAAGAGGGTTATGGTTTTAGGCTGAGATCATGAAATGAAACTTCTATGATAGGTTAACTGATCCAGCTAGGCATTGTATTTAAGCTCTAAGCCTCATTAGCACCATGTTCTAACTCACTAAGCAAATCAGCCCTAAAATATGGGGAAAGCATGTAAAACTGAAAAGGCTTAATTACTTCAGGACAGTGCAGGCCATTAACCACAGCTGGAACTAAAGTTATCTGATATTATTCAAGATGAGTCTCAAAAAGGCCAAGTGCTCAGAGCATGCTTAGTGACCAATCACATCCTTGACTTTTCAACCAAGATCAACCTGCATACAATGCAACAGTTTAGCTCTTGGGACTTGCTGAGAACTCCCTCTCCGTACATGTTCCCCATCCCTCCCCTCCACTCCTTTCCCCTGGAACTGTGCAGGAGACAATGCCTGCTGTGACTCTTTCTCCGACATGGTAAACCAGGGAGAGGTGCTCAGAAAGAGGGTCTCAGGCTCCTCAGAAAACTGTTCCTCAAGGAGAAGGAACTAGTTCCCCCAGGAATTAGTAAGTAGTTTCAGTGAGTTATTCCATTTTCACTCTCAAGATGAGTGCCCACATGGCTAGTCCCTAAAATCAGCTCTGTCATAACACTGCCTTCCCTTGCCTTCCCCCCACAACCTGGTCTGTTAAGTGTTTGCTAAAACTTCGGTCGCTTGATTTTCTGAGAATCAGCTCTCTTAGCAAGTTCTGTGCTACTCGGGGAAAGTGAACAGAGTTCAGAGCTGCAGACAATGACGAAGGAAATGAATAAGGATGCCCACTACAGGCAACCGGGCAAGTATGAAGCCTTTTTTCTTAACTCTGCACACGTCTAGAGGCAGTGAATTTTAGTAGAATTGCACTTTAGTGGAGAAGACAAGTGGACCTGTGGTCTCCTAGCTGTGTGACCTTGGGCACTTCACTGATTTCCTCAGCTGTAAAGTAGAATAACAATTCACATGCTATGTTATCTCCTAGGATCGTGGTGAAGATCAAATGAAAGACTGCAAGCACAGTAAAGTCGGAACGTGCACCATCGCTGACATGTGGCTTTGGCCTCAGCAGACCTGGGTTCAAATCCTAACCCTGACACTGACCAGCTACAGCACCTGAACACAAGTCATTCTGACTTGCTGTACCTCACAGGGCTGTTGTAAGGAATGTGCTTTATCTTTCTAAAACCTGAAGGCACCATGTAAATGGGAGCTATTATTGTCACTACTGTAAGCAGAAAGAGTTCTTCAAACTGTTGTTACTGTTGGGTAAGAGAGGACAATCTAACAGGAATGCAGAAGAATTTTCCCTAAGACCATACATCAATGTTTCCCTGGGAATTCATGATTTTTTTCCTATAATTACTTCATTTTATTTAGTAAAACGAAATAACAGATGGGAACACACTTTGTAACGTATAAAGCATCTGTAGAGGGGCTAGGTCATTATCATTAATTCCTCAAAATGACCTTCTGAGACAGGTAGAGAGCAAGCCTTACAGAGAGGCAGCGTGACATGATACAAGAATAGAGAATCTGCCTCTCAGCCAGGAAGACAAGGGATCAAGTCTCACCTATGACACATACTGGCAATGTGACCCTGAGGAAGTCACATCACTTCCCATCACCCTAGACAACTCTCTGAGCTGAAAAGTTACAGAGAAAGGATCAATCTGCACTAGCAGAGGGAGTTACTTCACCTGGGAGTTCACTATACCAGTCCCTCTCCTCCCTATCTTTAGGTAAGAAAATGAAGGCTTGGGAAGGTTTACCAAGGTCCCAGTGAGTCAACAGAAGAGCTAAACCAGAGAGCAGGATGCCTGGCTGCCAACCCAGGGGTCTTGGCAATGCCTTGTGCTAGGCCATTCTTCAGGAGACAGAAGAACCTGGAAAGCCAGCTCAGCATCCAAGTGTTCACCTTGAATCACAGCTGCAAGCTGACTCTCCTCAATCTTGTATTAAAGAGAAAGAAAAGTCATTAGGGAGAAATCAGAAACTCCAGTTGTGAGTACAAAGAAGAAGCATGAGAAAACAACAGTTGATGCTGATAGGCATGAGGGCATGGCATGAAGAGGGTATGAGTGTCTTCCTAGAAAAGCCTAGTTCCATTGGAAGTCAATAAATCTCATGGCTGATTGTAGACAACAGCCTTGGCCTTGAAAGCTAGAAATACCACTAAGCCGGACAAGGTGCTGGGGGTGGTGGGAGCCCCAGGAGCAGCTTCAAGGGCCTTGTCACATTCTTCTTAAATGAGCATGAGTGTCAGTCTTCCAGAGCACTCCCTCAGTGCTCACTTATATGTTAACTCACAGAAGGAAAGTATCTTCTCTCCTGCCATGAATTTGTCTGGAGCTCATGGAATCGCCAGAGACCTCCTCTACCAGGGGCTGGCTTTAAGTTCTCGTTCTCCCCTTGTTTCTGACCTCTAGTCTAGCCAAGAATGGGAAATGATCATTCTGGAACCAACTGACAAACTTGCACACAAAACTCAGTTCCCAAACAAAAGACCCAACTGAGTTCCCAAACCGAAATGGAGCTGTAGACCAAGCCACCCAAGTTCAAAAGGCTTTTTCTAGCATGTGTGGGTACATCAGAGGCAGAACTGAGTTTGGATAAACAGAGAACCACAAGATGTAATAGAGAGTAATGTAAGATCAGTCACTCTGTTTCAAAGAACCCGGGATCAAATCCAGGCTATCTTCCTACCTACCTATGTGATCCTGTGTCAGTAACTTAAAGTCTCTGAGTCTTAAATTCATCTGTAAAATGAAAGATTTGATCACATGGCCTATGAGATCCCTTCCAGGTACAGGTACAAGTCTGGCTATGGGCTGAGGTAGCAGAAGAAAATTTTGACCTCTAATACTGTTTCTGCAAAATGGGACAAGGTCTTGCATTTATGCCAGACAAGTCAACATATCTCTTTCTTCTGATATATCTTTTATTTGTTAAATTCACACCAGTCTTATTTTCTGACCACCTAAATTTTGAAATGACATTAAAAAGGACCATTTTCAAGGGAAAAAAGAAAAGAGAACACCTTTTTGTCCTGGTATGTGGGCAAAAAACTTTCGGGCATGGGCTGCTGTCAAATAAAAGTCACAGCAGTCAATAGTAGGAATTTTGACAGGATATTGATAGAATATAAGCTCACTGAGGACAAAGACTCTTTCATGTTTGTCTACATATTCCCAGCACCTAGCACAGAGTAAGCATTTAGTTGTTAACTGACTGATACTTTGCCCAAAGCGTGATTACTCATCAAACACTTCACTCAGTTCTGAGGCTCTTTCAGGTCTCTAGCGAAAGTTCTGGATGGCCAAAGCATGGCTGAAGTAGAAGAAAGTGCCGTGCTGGAAGGACCAAGCTTACCATGCTTGGGCCTGGGGAAGAGGGAACAAGAGCCTGAAGAAGCCCTTCCCCTTCTCCGAGTTCCTGCAGGTTCAGATATATGAGGGGTGGGAAGTTGTATGAATTCTATATACACCCTTCCCCTTCAAGCTTCACCCCCTGGAAAGAATCTCCCTCTACCCCCTCAAAACCCTTGCTCCCAACATTTCCATCCTGAGCTCCTCCAAAGCAGAATGGGGCAGAAGGGGTGGCTCCTTAAAAGACACATGGGGCAATGGGGAGCATTCCTTACTATTCCAGAAAGCTCCATATTTATTGTGTTGCTCAAAACACTCCACACTTGCTTTCCTTCTTAGAAAAATGCACCCCGGTCATACGGATCATTCACACAAGGCTTTGGAAAGTCATTAAAACACTATAAGGCACTTATTGAAACTTCATTTATTCATTTTTCCTAAAGAAAAGTCTCAATAGGAACTCATGTGAATAATCCTGCACCCTGCTGAGATCAATAAGGACAGTGGAAGTGGAAACATTGTCCTCTGGTCTCCCTCTCCAGCAGGGGTCAGTTTCCTCTTCTGTAAGCCTTGCTGCTAGTTCTCCTCCATGACTCACCACAGGTGTCCACCATTCCCGGTGTTTCCAAAAAGTGGAGATTAAATTCAAAAGGTTTCTATCTTTAAAGGGACCACAGTAGCTACCATACAAGACCCAGTAAAATCTGCCCCTTGACCTTTTGCTGAACATTTTCAGAGTTCCTACTATTGCCATGTATGAAGCCCTGTGGGGTATACAAATAAGACACGGTCTCTGCCCTCAGGAAGCTCACAGGGGATGGAACACTTCCACAACTATCACACTCTACTGTGATGATGTTAATTAAGTGGCACAAAAAAACAAAAGTTCCCTAGGGAACCATGTGAGCATCAATTTCTTTGACAGGGGCACCAAGCGGTGTGCCCTGGCACGTCAAAGAGACATACCCCAAAGCCGGCTTGTTGTACAATGGAGATGATGGTAACACCTCACGCATTTCATGCAGATATTGTGAAATTCAGTTGACATAATGCTTTGGAAGACAGAAAGTGCTGTTCAGATGCAAGCATTGGCCCCATGGAGATGGCTGGCTCTCTGGCTATAGTCTGTCCCCAGCCCAGTCCCCTCGCTGCCAGTTAAAACAACCAGCCCAAGTTACATTTGGGCTCCTTGCAGATGCTGCCCTTGCCACAGGGTTTTTTCCCCCCCAGATGGCTCAGATGGGCTGATGCTGAAGCCAGTGTTTAACCACGGACATCTGATGTGTGCAGAAAATCCCTTTAAATGCTTTCCACCTTCTTGTGTGTCATTTCTGCCGAGAGTATGATTATTCCAGGCTAATGTAAAAATTGCAGCTTTCACCACCTAATGTCATGAGGTACTCATTATCAATTTCGTTAGTGAGTTACTGGGTTGTTTTAAATTACAAGATATCTGGCACAGAGTGGGCCCCTTTGATTTATGATAATTATCTCTCACTGCTGAGCCGATTAGAAAAGCATGATCTTACTGGGCACACACAATGCTTTCCAAGCCTCTCTTCTCCTTTCCTCCAGATGCCTTTGGGAAGGAGGGAGTCCCTTTGTTCTAGACCTGTTTTCTCTCCTGTCATGTGCCTTCTGTGCTTGTCACAGGGATGGAGAGTAGCTGATTTGTAAGTAGGTAACAGTTTTGCTTCATGAGCTGGTTGGCAGGGGATACTGAACAAGCCCTCAGACTGTAGCCCTTCCTTAAAGACTCAATTTTAAGTTGGAATTAGCACCAGCAGAGGAAATTGCCTTTGCTTTGTACAGTGTCCCTTGTCACCCCACCCCTAACACCATCAGCTGTGCCAGGCCCAGGAAATTATATTCTCGGTACAGGAGTTAGTCGTCACAGCCCCTAGGAAAGTGACACTTTGGAGTGAAATTGAACAAGCCCTGATGCTCCCTGAGTCTGATCCTGAGTTAACCAGCATTTCAGTCAGAGTAACCATAGTGGCAGCAGGAAAGAGCCCACAGGGATCAGCTCAGTAGCTTACTTTTCTTCCTGAATACATCTTTGGGGATTTTTTATTTTGTATACTCACATATGGATGCTACACAAAGTCTTGACTTGAAATGGGCTTTTAAAACTTCCCCTGTTAAGAAGAGTACTCAAAATCATTTTTCATCACTATTTCTCTGCCTCTTCCTCAGGCCTCCATCACTCACCACTTTCACATCTTGTTTACACCATCCATTGTTATAAGAGAGCATGTTTTAAAATTAAATATTCTCATCTGTGGATCTGGATTGGTATCCACTGAAGGCAAGCATGCCTCTTATGAAGGATGCTTGGACTTGAATGGAGGGACCTTATGGGGGCTGGGGTGGGGAGGGGTCAATCTTGTTAAACTGAGTTCCCCATATTTTTGAAGGTAGGGTTTCTAGGGCATTCTAAGGAGAGCTGTGGTCAAGGGGAAGGAATGAATCTGGTACAGTAGAAAGAGTACTGGATCTAATTAGAATCAGAGAACCTGGATTCAAATCCCGACTCTGTGACTCTGGACAAACCACTTAACCTCTCTGAGTCTCAGTTTCCTCGTCTATAAAATGTGGGGATTGAAATGAATAATCTCTAAGGTCTCTTCCAGCTCTTAATATATGAGCCCATGAAATTTTATAAGGGCTATCTTCTGGTTGATAAATATTCTGGCTAGGGTCCTGATTGCATAGATAGAACAGAAAATTAGTGCTAGAAGAACCCATAAAGATCTAGTCAAAACCCTTCATTTTACAGAAAAGGAAACCGAGGCTCAGACAGGTTGAGCAATTTCTTCAGGGTCAGAGAGCTAGGAAATAACAGCTGAGACTAGAGACAGGCAGTAATAAGAATGACTTAAGTATTAACACTGAGAAAGCACAGGCAGCCTACCCTCACACAGAACCATAATTCACATAACCCATGTAATTATGAGCTAATATTTATGAAATGTTTTATAAAACTCTTATTTTTCTTAAAGCTCTACATAAATGCTAGCTATCATCATCATTGTCATTATTGTCCAAGGCTCCCCTTCGAGGGAGGATGTAGCTTTGACTACAGAATGGTGAAATTTCAGTTCCTTGCTCCCACTGACAAGGAAGGGAATAAGAAGAAAAGGCAAGACATTCCCCACCATCACTCCCATCTTGTGAAAAATAATTGCCCAATAAATGGTTAAAACACTCCTATACTTATCTGTTCTGGGTCCTACCCAGTGCATAGAAATTAAACAGAAAATGTCCATCTTCCTTAGTATAAATTCATGGCTTTTTCTACCCAAGGACACAGTTGGGCATCATCTGGGCCACTTCACTTTAAATAGGACATGAGGAGCTGGAGAAGGGCATAGGGAGACAGCTATAGTGATCACAGAGATGGAATCAGGCAGAGGGGGCAGCCAGCCAAGAACACAGTCAAATGATATAGAAAGATAAGGGCAAAGAGTGGATAAGATTAAAGTCCACAAGGCCACAAAGAAAGCACCAACTTGTTTACCAAACCCTGGAAAGTTAAGGGATGAGGGTCAGAAGAGGGTTCCCTCTAAAGTCGGAGAGAACAAAAATTAATAATAGCTGCCATGTAGTTAGCAAATTCTTAGGTTTTGCAAAGTACTTTACATACATTATCTCGTTTGAGTCAATTCAACCTACTGACCTCCCTTGTAGCCTACTACACAGCTTCCATGGAGAGTCTTAGATTCTTTGGCCAGTCTACCCAGCATCTTTCTTTGGTGAGTATGTATGGCTGTTACAGAAAATCTAAACAACATCTGTACCTACAGAGGTTCTGTGCAGAATCTTTGGTGAGTGGGTCTGTCTTCTATCGGGAATCTACACTGCATCTTTGGCTAGGTGCTAGGAAATATATACAGGTATGGTGACACCCTTAATCTTGTTACCAACCATAGCAGGTTCCTCTTCCAAGATAAACTGGGAAATTTCTTTATCAGATCGTAACTTCCTATCAATCCACCTGTCTCTACGCCTGACCTCCTTGAACGAGGATTCTCTGTCCTCCATTCCTCTGTGCTCTCCCAGGCCTTCACTCTTGCTCTGGTTTTGCTTCATTCTCTTCCCAATTCAACCCTTTAGTCAAGGATCAAGGCAATTTGGTCACTAGCTATCCAGTTCTCCTGGACACCATCCTGAAACTCTTGTTCCCTGTCCTACTGCCAATCACACCTCACCAACACCAGACTGGATTATTGTCACCATGTGTTCCTATTCACATTCTGCGAAACAGCAACTGTGCTACCTGGGTCCACTAAGAATTTATGTTACCTCATCCGAACCAGGCCTTCGATAAAGCAAGGCAATCTTTTTATTCCGACTCAACTGATTCTCCATCCTACTCCTTAAAGTGGCTATTCCAAACCTTATCACACACACCCTTCAGCCTTCCAGACCATCTCTTCCCCTACTCTCATAGCCTAGGACCTCACCTAATCCTTTACTGAAAAAGAGAAGAGACCATTCACTGTAAGTTAACTTCTTTCTCTCTTCTCTACATCTCACAAAATACTATGCCCCATTTCTTTCTTGACTCCATTTTCTGATGAAAGAGTGGCCCTTCTCCCCAGCAAGGCCAGTCTCTGGGTAGCCTTGATCGCATCCCCTCCTACTTTTTCTAGCTCCCTCAATCCCTCTTTATTCCTTACTGTCAATCTTTCCTTACAAACATACCTAAATCTTCCCCATCTTTAAAAAAAAATCCTCTCTAGAATCTTCTTGTTGTTCAGTCATTTTTCAGTTGTGTCTGAGTCTTCGTGACCCCATTTGGGGTTTTCTTGGCAAAGATTTGGAGTGGTTTGCCATTTCCTTCTCTGGCTCATTTTACAAATGAAAAAACTGAGGCAAACATAGTGAAGTGACTTGCCTAGGGTCACAACTAATGTCTGAGGTTAGACTTGAACTCAGGTCTTCCTGACACCAGGCCCAGCACTGTATTCACTGCCCTCTAGAATTGACCATCCCATAAAGCCCTACATTTGTCCTGACTTTCTCAGCCAAACTCCTTAAAGAAAAAAAAACTATATTTTTTGCCTATACTTCCTCTTATTCATTCATTCAGTCAGTCAATAAAAATTTATTAGGAGCCTACTATGTGGCAGGCATTGAGCTAAGCCCTGGGGATACAAAAAGAGGCAAAAGGTTATGTCCTCAAGGAGCTTATAATCTAACAAGAGAGACCACAAGCAAACAAATATGTACAAAAAGCTTTACAGAAGATAGACAGGAAGTAATAGAGGTACTAGAATTAAGAGAGGTTGCAAAAAGTTTTCTGTAGAAGATGGAATTTTAGTTAGGACTTGAAGGAAGCCAGGAGGCAGAGATGAGGAGGAAGAGCAAACCAGGCAAAGGGGACAGTCAGAGAAAATCTGTGGAGCTGAGAGAGGAAGTGGCTTTTTCCAAGAATAGCCAGGAGGAAGCATAAAGAATATATGACAAGGAGTAAGGTATAAGAAGACTGGAAAGGTGGGAGGGGAGGGGGAGGAGAAGAGGGAGGGGGAGGGTTAGGTTATGAAAGGTTTGGAATGCCAAATAGAGGACGCTGTATCTGATCCTGGAGGTGATAGGTAGCCCCTGGAGTTTATTGAGTAGAAGAGTGACATGCTTGGGCCTGCACTTCAGGAAAATCACTTTGGTGGCTGAACAGAAGATGTACTGGAATGGAGAGAGACTTGAGGCAGGCAGACCCACCCGAAGACTATTACAATAGTCCAAGAATGAACTGAAAAGCGCCTGTATGAGGGTGGTAGCAGTATCACGAGAGAGAATATTTAAGCATATTTAAGAGATGTTGAAAAGGCTTTGGCAACAGACGGGATAAAGGGAGTGAAAGATAATAAGAAATTGAGGATGACACCTAGATTTCCAGTATAGGGAACAGGGAGGATGGTGTTGCCTTTTACAGTAATAGGAAGGTAGGAGAAGGGAGATTTTAGGGGGAAAGATAACGAGTTCAGTTTTGGACAGGTTGAGTTTAAGATGTCTACTAGATATCCAGTTTGAGATATCTGAAAAGCAGTTGGACATGTGAGACTAGAGGTTGGGAGAAAAGTTAGGGCAGGATAGGTAGATCTGAGAATCACCAAATTACCTATTATATATGCCAGTTACTTAGAGATGGTAATTAAATTCATGGGAGTTGATAAGATCACCAAGTGAAGTAGTATAGAGGAAGAAGAGGGCATTGGACAGAACCCTGTGGGACATCTATGGTTACAGGACATGACCTGGATGAGGATCCAGCAAAGGAGACCAAGAAGGATCAATATTATAGGTAGGAGGAAAGAGTAGCATCCCAAAAACCTAGAGAAAAGAGATTAACAAGCAGAAAAGAATGATCTACATTTTCATCTCACTCTCTTTTCAACCCTCTGCAATCTGGCCTCTGACCTTGTTATCCAACTGAAATTACTCTCTCCAAAATTACCGACGGGCTCTTGATTGCCAAATTTGATGGTCTTTTCTCAATCCTCAGCCTTCATGATCTTTCTGCAGCACTTGGTGCAGCTGGCCACCCTCTCTTCTTGGCTCTCTCTTAGGGTTTTGGTGATACTGCTTTCTCTTCATTTTCCTACTTCTCTGATCAGTGCTTCCTTCTCCTTCCTGCCCTCTGAGTGTAACCCCAAATCACTATCCTGGGCCCTCTTCTCTTCTCTCTTAGTAACTTTATCAGCTCACATGAGTTTAGTGATCGCATCAATGCTGATGATTCTCAGATCTCTATATCTAGCCCTGGTAGCTCTCCTGAGTTCCAGTCACATTCACTGCCTACAGGACATTTCAAACTGTATGTCCCATAGGCATCTCAAACTCAAGAAATCAAAACCAGAATTCATTATCTTCCCCCCTCAAAAAATTTTCCTGTTTCTATCCAAAGCACCCCACTAGCCTTCCAGTCGCCCAATTCACAATCCTGTCATCCTCTATTCCCACATATTGAATCCATTGCCAAATCTTGTCATTTCTAACCCCACAACTTCTCTCTAATCTATCCCTTGTCTCAACTAAAAGGAGTGACATTAGCTCAGATCCTCACTCCTTCTTGCCTGTTCTCCTTGCCATGGCCTCCCATTCAGTTTCAAGTCTCCCCTTCCACCAATCCATCTTCCACACAACTGCCAGAGTGATTTTCCTAAAATGTACATCTGCCCATGTTGTTCTGCTTCTCAAGAAATTTGAGTGGTTCCTCATTACCTCCAGGATCAAATATAAACTATCCTGATTGACATTTAAAGATCTTCACAACTTGCTTTTCAAGCTTAACACCCATTACTTTGCTATGTGTGCCGCAGAGCCCAGCCAGACTGGCCTGAGGATCACGGGACCATATACCTGGGCCCTCAGAGGCCATCTGGTCCAACCCACTCCTGCTACCAATGAGGAGATGGAGGCTCTGGCAGGTTAAGACACTCTCTGGAGGCCAAACAGGTGGTAAGTGCTAGACGTGGCATCTGAACCCAGGTTCTCTGACTCCAGAGACAGCTCTTTCCACTGTGCCATACTGCCTTCTTGTGGCATTCCATCTCCCATTTTGGAGCTTTTGCAGTGGTTCTCCTGCATGACTGGCATATACTCCCTCCTAACCTCTGCATCTCAGACATCCTAGCTTCCTTGAAAGGTCAGCTCAAATGCTCTCTTCTACCAATCTGCATGGTACTGATTTCCCCAGCTATTAGTGCACTTCCCCCCAAATTATTCTGAAACTATTATATATCTAATTTGCATATACCTTCATATGGACAAGCAATCTCTCCTCAACAGACCATAAATGGTTCAAGGCAGGGACAGTTTCATTTTTTACTTTGTATTCCCAGCAGGTAGCACAGTGCCTGGCACATAGTAGGTACTCAATAAATGCATGACTGAGTCTCACAACAACCTAGTAAGGTAGGTACAAAACATATTATAATTACCATTTTACAGATGAGGAAATTGAAGTTCAAAGAGTTGCCCAGAATCATATAACTAGTAAATCTGCAAGGGTTTGAACATAACACTCATCTGATGCTAAGTCCTTTTTTATGCTTAATCTTTTAATTCATACCTCCCTTAAGTGTTATATACTAAAAATATAAATAGGCTTCTAGATCCATGATGAGTTACAAAGGGAAACTGGGATGTCTGGTGGTATGTCCCTCACCTTTTAGGTGACAAGAGGTAAGAACACAATGTCTCCCACACTGACCAGGAACTCAAGTTAGGTAATAGATTCCTATGCTCAGTGGCCCATGGGGCTCCTCCCAGCCTTCTGTTCTGTTACTGCAATTGTCAGGAGGCCAGCCATGGAAATCTAGCTGCAGGCTGCAGGCTTTAATGAATGTCTATCTAATAAATGCAGAGGTTAAGTGGCCAAGTTCCTATAGCTAGAGAGTAACAGAACAAAGACAAGAATTCAGGTCTCTAATGATTTAATACAAGTTTCTCAGACTGCCTTCCCTGTGACCACTGCTAATAGAAGACTGAGCTTTCAGAATAAGTGAGATTGTCACTTTATCCAAACAACAGCAGCCTCCTCCTACACCTAACCTTTTGTTCTACTGATAGGTTGGCTTGAGTCCCCCCTTTTCTCTGTCCCAACAAGGGAGAGCATCCAAGGTGTAAAACACAAGCATAGGATAGCTAGCTAACCCAAGGCTGGATAACAGGGGGTTGAGGAAAGGAAAAAGGCAGAGACCTTGTAGAAGACAGAAGGCAGCCCAGCCTAACGCAAGGCTTCATAACCAAGGCTGCCTTCTGTGGGTCTCTGCTTTCTTCCTTCCCCTCACTGTTGAGGGAAGCTTTATCGACTTTTATAATGAAGGATCCCAATTTCTAAGGTAAGACAAGGGCCCACATAGTCCAGTGAGGAGGCCAGCACCTAAATCCTCAGCTCCTAAGCTATGACCTAGAACACAACAAACATGGCTATGCAGTTTAGCCTGTTTTCAGTATCACATTATAGCAATATGAGAACTTTTGAAATATGAGGGACACCTAAGCCTGAACAGTATACAATATCCTTTCTTTCCAGTTATCATCCTCTCACCCTGAAATAAACCCATTTAAACCAGCACTAAGATATGATCCAACGACCAGCACTCCTCACGGAGACATATGGATCCTCTCTGACACAAGCCCCCATTCTCCACATGAAATGCTAGCTATCATCTAAAATGCAATACTTGGCAAAGAGGGAGGGTCAGTCTGGGGTTACAGGATTTAGTCCATCTGCTGGATAAGTAAACACATCAACTATACCATTTCTTAGGAAAGAGACAGAGGAGGGCTTCTAGCACCTCTCTCACTAGCAGGTTCACTTTTGATCCAGTCAGACGGGAACAGAGTCATAACAAGGGGTTAGATAACCTTACTTTATTCTAGTCTAGTCTTCTCAAAGGGAGTTTCCTGATAATGGGAGCACCAACTCCTACAGCATTCCCTAATAACCCTTCTCGCAGGGGCCGGTGTGAAGTGGGGGCAACACACAATTTGTGTTCTTCCCTAAATCCCCTCAAGCCTCGATGGGGGCTGGTTGAGGCAAACATACAAATTCCGCCTCCCAAACCTTGATGGGGACCGATCAAGGCACACACAGCGGTCAGCCTGAACATTCACTGACCAGTGCCCACTTGCTTTATAGGGCAACAGCCAAAGAAGGCATATTGCCAGCAATAGCCTCACAATTTTACATCACTTCATTCCTACATCTACTGTGACAGTGCAATAGAAACTGTTTTGAACCATGATCGTGAGAACTCATATCTAACACCTGGGAAGTAGAGATTGTTATGGCTATGGATCCTTGGAAGAAAACTCTAAGAAAGAATAACAAACAATCCATTTTACACACACTAAAATTCACCTCACTTACACCATCTTAACAGTAACAACTCACATTTGAACAATACTTTACGGTTATAGAGCACTTTACTGACATTGCCTTATGTAAGCTTCATAGTAGCCCTGGCCATGGTCCAGTGGACAGAACCCTCAATTTGGAATCGGAGGACCGGAGTTTGAATCCTGCCTTGGGCACTTACTATCTGTGTGACCTTCAAGAAGTCACTGGTAATTTCTTTGGGCCTCAGTTTCCTCATGTATAAAATGAGAGGGTGGGAGTAAATTACCTCTGAGGTCCCTTCAGGTTCTGAATCTATTATTCCTTAATAGGCAGTGCAAGTATATTACAGATAAAGTGTTTTATCTTCATTTTATAGAAGAAACCAAGGATCAGAGATATAAAGTGACCAGTCCAATGTCACAAACAGCTAGTAACAGCTAGGCACAACCAGGTTAACCCCATGGCTCTTGACTGACTCCACTAAACTATCCTGATTGGGGAGTATATCAAATGGCTTACTATGGATGGGCTCCAGTCATGCTTCACATCCTGCTCCAGCCATATTCTTGCCATTCGTCCAGGCACTGCTCAGGAGACCTTGCCCTGGGGAGTCTGAACTATCTCTGTTCTTGAACTTCAACCCTGTGGCCCTCAGTCCACACTGGTGAATGTGTCTCGAGGCTCCCTACATCCAGCCAGGCCCAGTCATGCTTCATAATCCACCTTAGCCACTCTTGCCATCCACCTTTCCACGGCATCCTCCCACCCCACTGGTTTTATAAATCTGGAAGTTGTATTGCCATTACTACTGAAAAGGCCACGTCAATCAGCTACCTATGGCTCCACTCACCATCCCTGTGACTTCCCAAACCAAAACTTCCCTCCCTGGCTACCACTCCCTGATATGTGCGGCGTTCTTCACCTATTAGAATATAAGACGCTTAAAGGTAGAGACTGTCTTTGCTTTTGTATTTATTTCCCGGGAGCTCAGCACAGTGACACATTATTACACACGTGGCAGGTGCTTAATAAATGTTTTTCATTCATTTACTACACTTGTGTGAAAGGGCATTCAAAAAAGGCAGTTTTCACAAATTATTGATTCCCAAGAAAACAATATACATAACGACAATAACATAAACTGAAAGATCACAAATAAAAAAATAAAAAACCCAAATTGAATAATGTAAATATAACCACCAATCTTGGTCCCAAAAATGAATTAAGAAAATGCAAATGTCCTTCCTTCTCTTTGACGTGATGGTTAATTTTGTGGAATTTTTTTTCTCTTTTTTTAATCTTTTTTGCGGGGATGACTTACTGGGGAGGGGAAGCAGAAGGGATATATTTAGAAATGACAATAATGTAAAAACAAAAGATATCAATAAAAATATTTTTTAAGCCCCACAAGTTAATAGTTCCCTGGTGAACATGGACACAACCATAAAACAAGGAGAAAGCAAACTCCTTCATCCGTGGCCACCCTGCTCTCCTGTTCTCCCACGATCCTTCACTGACTCACCCAGCTTGATCCCAACACAAGGCTCCATATATGTTAAAGGATCTTACTTTCCCATCCAGGTGGCATGGCTTTCAGGGAGCCTAGGAACAAACAGGGTGGATTTTCCAAAGTCGACATCAATGACTCCAAAGCAGCCTGGCTCTGTGACACCAAAAGCCCAGTGAAAGAAGGATTCCTAGGGTGAGGAATGAGGACAGAATGTTAGTTACCCAGTGATCCAGCCCAGGTCAATGCAGAAGCACATGGCAACAAGAACTGACGAAGAGTTATGCTGAACACACTCAACAGTCAGCAGGCTGTTAAGAGCTAGAAGGGACTTTAGAAACCATTGAGTCGGACACTCTCATTTTAAAATCAGTCAATCAATAAGTATTAAGCACCTTCTATGTGTCAGGGACTGTGCGAGGCTCTGGGGACACCAGCACAAAGAATGAAATGACCACTACTTGGAACAAGCTCACTTTCTGCTGGAGCCCAGAGAGGCCAAGCACCTTACAGAGAGTTCCAGAAACAGACAGCATGACCCCACACAGTCCACCCTCGTTACCCTTTCCAAAGCCTACCCATCTTTCATGGCCTCCTTCAAAGTCCTTCTCCATGATGCTTTCCCTAAGCGACGCAGCCTTCAGTGATGACTCCTCCCTTTGGAAATCCTCTAGTCTGTACTACACACTTGACAATAAATCACACACTGTCTTCTAGCATCTGATACCCTCAATAGCCATGGTATTTTTTTTTCACGTTTTTAGGCTCTGGAAGAACAAAAAATAAGTAATAGCTGATATTTAAATAAAAACTCTTAAGGTTTACAAAGCACTTTCCATAGACCATCTAGATTTCTTGCCCAGGCTTGCCACTAACTGGCTATGTGATTTTTGAATAAGTAACTCCATCTCTCTGATCCTGATTTTTCCCGATCTATAAAATAAGGGGGTTCAATGATCTCTCACATGAACTAGGACAAAGTAAACAGAGCCAGGAAAACAATTCAAAATGCACAATGATAACAATATAAACGGAAAGAACAGCATCAAAAATCAAAACAATGCTGCAAAAGTATAACAACCAAGAGAAGAGATGAGAAAATGCAGCTCCCTCCCTCTTTCGCGGAGGCTAGGGATATGATGGCAGTACAACAAGGTATGTACTGACAGCCAGTGACTGATGGGCTGGTTAGTTTTTCTAAGCTGCTTTTTTCCTTTTTTCTCTTTTATTCCTTACCAGAAGGGTTGGTTCGCTGGGTAGGGAAGGAATATGTTTGTTAATAAAGGTGACATAAAAACAAAAAATATCAATAAAAAAAATTTTAAAGACTAATCTTGAGGGGGAAATTATTTTGTATTTAATAATAACAGCAATAATAAGAGCTAACATTTAAACAGTGCCTTAAGGTTGACAAAGCATTTTACAAATATTATTTCATTGTATCCTCACGACAACCCTGGAAGGTAGGTGATATTATTGTCCCCATTTTGCAGATGAGGAAACTGAACAAAGAGGTTAAGTGACTTGCCCAGGGTCACATAGCTAGTAAGTATCTGAGGCAGGATTTGAACTCAGGTCTTTCTAACTCCAGGCCCAAAGCTCTATCCACTGCATAATTGTTTTGCACATAGTAGGCATGTAATAGATGTTTGCAGAGCTGCTAAACTAGTCTATTAGAGCAAAGTATATTGCCTTATTCCTCTTATATCTCTCCAAAAAATAGCTAACCTCAGGGCCTCACACTGGGCAACAGTAAACCTTTTTTGATTTGCATACATGAAACTATGCTCATAGAACAAGCAATTTTTCTACTTAAACCTTTCCCATCTGTCTCCAATCTCCATCAAAATCACCAGCAACAGGAGCTCTCAAAGCTTTTGGTCATAGATGCTAAGGGAATAAACTTTTTAAAAGTATAGAAATAGGGGAGGTTCTGATTTAAGATAATTTTTGCCTATCGTCAGTAAGCGTGTGCTCAGATGAAAATGAGACTAAAATAAAAAATTGGTAAGAAGGTAAAACTTGAGCAACAGTCAATAATCTTTTCTCGGAAAAATCATTTAATGGAATATCCAAGCTTACAGCTATTCTAATGGAAGAATGACAGCCCAGAAAGGATCTCCATAAGCCAAAGAACGTTTTATTCCAAAAATACTTTGCAATTAGTTCTCCAAAATATTTCCTTTAGTCACATTATCTAACATTTACTGAGCTGCAGCAATGGGGAGAGCCAAACAATTCCAACAGCAGACAACATGCACTGCAAATGTGAGGAACCCAGGAGCTAAGTGCTGCTGTAAAGTCAGAGCTAGGCAGGCCCTTAGAAGGTAGTATCTAGTTCAACACCCTCATTTTACAGAGAAGGAAGCTGAAGCCCAGAAAGGACTTTCTCAATGTCCGAAGAGCCTTGGGGGTAGGTGATGTATGGACCAGGCCCATAGCAAATATGTGAATACCAGAGAAGGCATTCATGTTTAAGCCACCTGTCTAAGCAGGTTGAAATATGGCCCCTCCTTAATTCAAAGCAATGGAATAAATCACGGCAAAGCCCCACCCAGGTCAAGATGTCTGTGACTTTAAGGAGAAGGTCAACAAACTGATATCTTAGTTAGACCTAGAACATTAATCTAAACCTGTGACACAGTCACAGAATGTCTCAATGTTGGAAGGGTCCTCTAAGGCCATCTAGTCCAGGGGTGGTGAACCACAGAACAAATGAAGTTTAGATTCAGTCAAAGGGCTGCATCTGAGGACCTAGGAGGCCACAGGTTCTCCACCCCTGATCCAGTCCAACCCACACCTGAGTAAGAGTTCTCTCTAACATATACCCCCAAATGGATCATCAAACCTTTTCTTGAAGCACTCTAGTAAGGAAGAACCTAGCACCTTCCAAGGTAGCCTGTTCCAAGGTAGAGGAAAGCTTGGAACCCTTTCCTCTAACATCAAAACGAAATTTGAGTTTCCACAACTTCCACTGATTTCTCCTTACTTTGCCATCTTGAGCCAAGTAGAACAAATGAAACCTCTCTTCCACGTGACACATGACTACTGGGGTATGGCCACTCCATCAGCTTCAAATCTATCCATTTGTACTATCATGTATTACACAAGAGTAGAAGGATAACGAAGGCCAGATTTTTCATTTGAAGTGTGTGTTGAGCTCCAATTCAATAGCAACAAATGCACTCCGAATCAGCTGGATTCCAGAAACACACACCATGTACGTTAGTATATGGGAAAGCAGCATGGGATATTGAGGCTTTGACATAAGTGACCTTTTAAGCCGACGGACTAAACTTATGAATCAGGAAACTAAAGACATCGCAGAAGGGATAAACAACCAGAAGACAAATTAGTCTAACCTCCCCCACTCACCTGCCGGAAAAGAACCCCGGTGTCTGTGCAGTACCTATTACTCTGTTCCCCTCCCTGCAGGAGGACCAAAGAATGTTCCTGCACAGCTGGGTTCTTCCTTAGACGATCACACAGACGTTTCCTGTTCAAGGAGAAGAGGGCCCGTGGTACTTTCAAGGTTTCATTACCCAGCCAAAATACAGGTCTGAAAAAAGAGAAAATCATCCCAGTTAAGCCTACATGTGCCAAGCCTCCCCGAACCACCACCTGTTTAGTAGATTTTTTAGGCTTTATTGCCACATGCATATAATGTGATGACACACATACAAACACAGACAGAAAAAAGATCAATACATGGCAAATATTTGAAAACTATTTGGATGGACACAAATCCATTCTCAGCTTACAAAACAAGATACACAGGCAATACACCAAGGCAGCCGCAACAAACCATGGAGCCTCCCCTTAGCGTGCCCAGCACGTGCTTCAAAGGCAGGCCCCCTCTCCGATGGCTCCCAAAGAATCCCTAGTGCGCTGACAGGCTTACTTCACTTGCTCAGCTGTGCAGACACCAAACAATCCACAAGCATTTATGACACTCCTACAATGTGCAAGGGACTATGCTGGATGGGGACACAAGACAGAAATGAGATAGGCCCTGATTTCAAGGTGTTTACATTCTACCAAGGGCAACAGTAGAATTTCTGCACTGTGCATCTGCTGCCTTGCCTGGTTTCAACTCCATGGAACAAGAGGGCCCTCCCAGGACAAGCTCGTCTCTGCTAAGTTCACCACCAAGCTACTAACTCAACCCTTGACTGACTCACCTCCCACTGCCTCCTCCCCGCTAGGTCTGTAGGCCAGAGTCCAAACTCCTCCCAAAGTCTTCCATTATAAGGGGCAGAAACAATGCCGTTTTCCTCTTTGGACTGTAAGCTTATTGAAGGCAGGGGCTGTTTTCTTAATAATTGTATCCCTAGTGCTTAGCAGAGTACCTGGCATGTGATAGGTGTTTAATAAATGCTTACTGAATTGGAGTGGAAACAACATGTGCACATGTAATAAATACAAAACATACACAAGATAAAAACTGTGGTGAGGAGACATTGAGAGCCTGGAGGGAAGCTGAGGATTCTAAAAGATGACAGGCAGAAGAAGGTACATTCCCAGCACTGGGGAGAGTCAGCCTGTGTAAGGGCAATAGGAAAAGGAATGCACGCAAGAAATAGTAAATAGTCCAGGGTACAAAAGCAAAGTAAGGAGTAATAAACCTGGAAAAGCAAGCTGCTTGCAGCCAGATTGTGAAGTGCTTAAATGTCAAACAGGACAGTCTGTATTTTATCTAAAAAGCAAGAGGAAGCCACTGATGCTTTCTCCTCAGATGACATCGACAGAGGGTGTCTGGGTCTTTACCAATGCCTTCTAATTATTACATGACACCAACCTAAAATCTAAAGATGCCTTCAGTCAATATATGCTGAGCACCTATTGTGTTACTTAGCAATCAACAGAGGGGAAACCAAGTGCATGTAGAATGCATATCATCCAGATTATAGCATACAGCTGGGCAGGTGGCCTAGGAGTTAGTCAAGTCTTTCAGTATATTTATCTTGTGATACATATGTTGCAGACACTGCAAGGAAGAATGATCTGGGTCCAGAATTGGTTAGGCTGCATTTGGGAAATCGCTGAATGAATGAAGAAACATTTATTAAGTACTTAACTATGTGCCAAGCATTGGGCTAAGTTCTGGAGACACAGATGGAAAACTGAGTCAGTCCCTGCTCTCAAGGAGCTTACATCCTAATTAGGAGACACAACACATATAGGAAAGTTCAGTTTCAAGGTAGACAGAAAGGCCTGGTAGTACTGAGGGTGCTAGAGTAGGGTAGATGGCAAAGTCTAGGGTTCTTTCAGGTATGTGATCAAGTCACATGACAATGCTAGGGGAGTTTGCAAGGCTGCTGCCTTGCAAGCCATGGTAAAGTTCAATAGTCCTCCATCTTACTGGGAAGGATTGAAGCTGCTAACTTCCCAATCATCCAAGCAGTATGGGTGGGTAGGTGGGCCATGTTTATTCAGAGAAGTGAGGGAGGAGGTTGTGGAGAGTGAGTCCACCTCTCGAGGTGGGGCAAGGGGATGATGGTGTAGTTTGACTTGCCTGACACATGCTTCCCCTTCTCTCCCTCTGGAAGCCAGGTGCCTTGTGGCTTCAGCTAGGCTGGTTTGTCTGCCATGTGTGACAGGTGGGGGGGAACAGCTGACACCTAAGGGCATTGGGCTTAAAGTACTGCTGTTCTCCAGGGTTTGGGATTCAGGATCCTACACTGTTTCCACCAGGGTCTAAGACACTTTGCTGCATCAGCTAAGCTGACTTGTCTGCCTTGTGTGTGGCAGTTGGTGGGGATGGCTGGCATCTTCTCCACTGGTGCTTCCCAGCATGGTCGCTGTGGGGGCTGGGCTAGAAGCAGGACTGGTGGCCTAGGGGTACTGTCACTCCCAGGGCTCTTGTGTTTATCTGCCTATTGGTGGCAATTGGTCAATAGTTATTACTGGTGGTGATAAGGAAGGTGGGCTCTCTCTCATCAATGATTTCTCCCCTTATTGATGGCTTTGGGGGCTGGAAGTAGGACTGGTGGTGTGGGGCATACTAGTATCTTCAAGGCTCTTGAGACCAGGTCCAGGAGTGTTAATCCTCAGGGATTGAGGAGAAATGGTGGTCACGGTCGTGGTGGTGGTTTGACTTGCCTGGCATTGGAAAATGACATTAGGCACTTCCCTCCAACCCTCGGTCTCCCTACACACCCATAAGGTTCAACAGAGAAGGTGGATCTAAATTATAAAAGGGCTGGAAAGTCAGGCAATGAGTTTAAGTTTGACATGCTAGGCCCACTTGATGTTCCTGGGGTGCAAAGGACATGGTCAAAGGAGCATTTTAGACTCTTCATCAATAGACACTAAGTGCCTACTATGTTCCAGTTACTACACCAAGAACTGGAGATACAAAGACAAAAAAGAAATGGTCCCATTCCTCAAGAATATGACCTCCTACCAGGGAAAACAATATGGACATAAGTAAGTATATACAAAATAAATGCCAGGAAATTGAGAGGGTGGGGCTAGAACCTGAGAGGATGAGGAAAGGCCTCCTGAGGGGGACAGCTCATGAGCTAAGCTTAGTAGGAATCCAGAGATTCTCTATGACAGTGATAAGGAGAAAGTGTAGTCCAAGCCTGTATGAAGGCACAGAGACAGAAAATGGACAAATGAAAAAGCCAATTTGGCTGGACTGTAGAGTGCAGAAAGCAAGAGAGGGAACAGAGAATGAGGAAACACGAATCAGGGAGGCCAGCTAAGACCAGGCAGGACTCGATGCCTGTACATTAGATGCTAAGGAAGAGACCCCATTCCCATATGCCGTCAAAACTTCAATCTATTTGACCATAGCTTCTAGAAGAATCCAAATATTCACGGCAGTATAAAATGTGTGCAAATCTTCAATGGAACAGAAAATAAAACCCCTGCTAACTAGAACTAGAGCTTTAACAACTGGCCCATAGAGTCCTGAGGAGCTCATCTAGTCCAAGGCCCTCATTTTACAGAAAAGGAAATCCCAGTTCAGGGAGGTCACATGACTTGTCCAAGGTTACACTGCTAGGAACCATCAAGGTAGCACTGGAACCCAGGCCGACTGATTCTGAAGCCTGCAGCCTTTTCATTGTACCCTGCTGTCTCCCCAATTACTCCAACTGGGGATCTATGAGGAGACAGGTCTTGTTTCTTGCAAACTTAACCTTTCCCTACAGCTGTAATTCAGAGACCTGAAAGTGAGGTGGTTAGACAAGCTGGATTCTTTAAAACCAAAATATCATTTTCACATCTTTTGTTCCTCGCCTACCCACGCAAACTTGTGGATAGGGACCATGAGCTAGGCCTACTACTCTCACACTGAGGAATATGGGCTTGTTTGTATTACTGCAGGCATTATAGACCAGGATATATCAAGGGAATTGATCTCTTTAGATAGAATGACAGAAACAAAGTGGAAAGGAATTTATTGAGAAAACAAAAAACATTGCTTCACTATGTGGTAACAGCCAGCCAGCATACACGATCAGAGTAGCCAATATTCACACAGGCTCAAATTCCTTCAAAAATTCTCCTCTCCTATCTCATTAAAGTTTATCATAGGAGGCAGAGAGAAAAAATGAATTTTTAAAGACTAGAAGACAGGATAGAGAGGTTACATACTAAGCCACAAAAGCAGTTTTAAGGGTTTAACCCTTATATAACAGGAGTTGCAGGAGAAGTTACACTTATCAATCCTGCCCCACCATAATGAATAGCAATGCCTATCAATTCAAGTGAAGAAAAAGTTTTTAGCAGCCCATAATATTCTACAAAAACAGTGCCAAGGCCCCCAGTATTAAAGGTGCATAGAGGTGATGTTTTCTTAGACACTTCTTGAAGCATAGGAAGGAAAGACTAAGTTAAATTATTAGAACCAAAGACTGTTTAAAGTGGAAGGGCTCTCAGAGTTCATGCAGTACAACCCCTCAATTTAGAAAGGCACAAGTGAGGCAACAGAGAAGACACATAACTTGTCCAAGATCACATAGCTAGTTAAAGGAACCCCAGTTTCCCAATTCTCAATACAATGTGTGGTCTACTATATATCAATCAAGGGGCTTCAAAAACAATACGTTTAATTTTTTTAACTTAACATTTTGAACTTTTGTGCTGAGTTAAAAAAAAAAAGCAGTGAGTTTAGAAAGAGGCCAATTTTTTAAAGACCACCTTTAACTAGCAAAGATATTTTTTTAAATGAATTTTTCTTTAGAACCTGTTGAGTTTCAAAAGAGGGAGAGAACAGTGAGGCTGTTTTATTAACTTCATTGATTTTGAACTGATTTTTCTCTTCAATAAAAGTGTTTTAAAAATTAACTTCACTAGATTTTATGCCTTGGATTGAGCTTTCCTCTGCATGTAGGCCTTTTCAGATATAAAGAGTCCTGCCCTTTCATTTGAGGTATGAAGTTTTTTAGGTTGTAAAGGCGATTCATACTTCAAATAAAAGAAAGACGGGATGACAGATTCTCAGAGCTAGAAGGGACCTCAAAGGGCAATTGGTACCTGAACAGGAATCCCTTCTACCACATTCTAGACAAACAGCCATCCATCCAGCATCCACTTAAAGACCTCCAGTAATAAGAAATCCTCTTCATTGCTCCTGATCCTGCCCTCTGAGGCCAAGCAGAACAAATCTAATACGTCTTCCACATGAATTCCTTGTAAACACTTGAAAACAGCTATGACATTCCCCCTACATCTTCTTTTCTCTAGGCTACCATACCTAGCTCCTTCAACCAATCCTCATATAGCATAAATTCAATCCTTTTCATCAGTCTGGCTGCCCTCCTCTGGACACACTCCAGTTTATCAATGTCTCTCCTAAAATATGGCACCCAGAACCACACACAAGACTGCAGATATCTGACCAGGACAGAGTACAGTAGGACTCTCACCCCATCCTGGGACATCAGACCTCTCTTAATGCAGTATGATACTTAGCTTTACTTGAAGACAGATACCACATTCCCTGAAAATCTTCTCCAAGGCCTTTCTGAGATTCTAGAATTTTGTGAAAACCGATCCAATGACAAGGACCTTGTTTGGGGAAAAAAAAAAAAAGAGAATCTACTCATACCATAGCTTCCATCCACAGCACAGGCATCCTCATCTGACTTATCACCCCATCTTCCATCACTGCCCCATCTCCCTCTGACTTGATCTTGATTCTAACTTAGTATGCAATGATACAGTTGCTCTCTCCTTCCAAGCTGGGGGAGAAAAGTGAAGCAGCAACTTGCTAAGACTTGGGCTGATGCCAGCTGAGCAGAAAAGGCACCTTTTCCATCACCCTTCTTTAACTGGAAACACAAGCACTCCCCCCTTCCTGTTGTCATGAAGCCACCAAGTCTGTCATCATGAGTCCTGAAGGTGAGAACGGATGAACATTTATGGTTACAAATGCATTTGGTCATTATTGGGCATTTTCTGACAGAAACCCAATGCTGACAACTCTAACTTAAGGATCTGTCAATTCAATTCCTTTTAATCTTCTCTCAGTAGGAGCCCCTTAACTGGTAGGACTCCCATCATTTTTACATTCATATCAATCAAGATGAACATAGATGGAAAGGCTTTTTTTTATCTCCGCTCTAAGTCAAATCCATTATGTGGTCAGAGACCTAGGTGCCTAATTCTGTGTCCTATTCTTCCTGCTGAGGCCCAGGCAGTCTTGGAATGAGGCTATCATGAGTTAGAGCCCCACGTGGGCCAAGATGATCAAGTGGGCCATCTGGGTACACAGCAGTGCTTCTCACTTGTTTTGGCTATTTAATGAGGGCACTAAGATCTTAAGTCCCAATCAAGGAACTGGCTGCCACAAATTCAGTTGAGAGAGCTCATGCATGAAAAGTCTCCACTGCCCAAGGTACCAGTACTGTATATGTCTGACAAGAGAGAAATGAGGGAATAAGAAGATCCTGCCTTGACTGTGCTGATCCGTAAAGTAATGCAAAAGTCTATAATCACATTTAAGTAAAGTTAACAAGCATTTATTAAGCACCAACTCTTTTCGAAGAACTATACTAAACGCTGTTGAGCATACAAAGAATGTCAAAAGACAGTCCCTTCTCTCAAGGAACTCACAATCTAATGGGGGAAACAATATGCAAACAACTATATAGAAACAAGATACATAAATAGGAAATAATCAACTGAGAGAAAGTGCTAGCTAGATAGATAGAAGGTGGATCAGGAAAGGCTTCTTGTATAAAGTGGGATTTTATCTGGGACTTAAAAGAATTAGAAAAGAGAGGAGGTGAAAATGAAGAGGGAAAAAATGCCAGACTTGGGGGAGATGAAAGTGCCTCAAGGTGGGAGATGAAGATGGAGTATCCTGTGGAGGAACAATCAATCAATCAAATATTCAATCAATAAACAGCAAGGAAAGGAGGCCACTGGCACTGGATCACAAAGTATGTGGAAGGGAGCAAGGTGTAAGAGGACTGGAAATGTAGAAAGGGGCCAGGTTCGGAGGGGCTTTAAAGGCCAAACAGAGGATTTTCTATTTGATCCCTGAAACAACAGAGAACACTAAAAGTTACTAAAGGGGATGGGCCCTGCATGGTCAGACTTACACCTCCTACTTCACATTTACAATTCAACGATACAGACCCTCCCCCAAAGTTTATATAAAACACTAATAATCAAAATCCATACTTCAAGTGATGACCAACTATGAATGACTCAGTTCTTCTCAGCAACACAATGATCCAAGACAAGTACAAAGGACTCATGAAGTAAAATGATGTCCACATCCAGATAAAGAACTGATGGACTCAGAATGCAGATCGAAGCATACTTTTTTCACTTACGTTATTCTTTTTTGTGTTTTTTTTATTTTGATCTGTTTCTTCTTTCATAATTGTGATTAATGTGGAAATATGTTTTACACGATAGCACATGTATAACCTACATCAAATTGCCTACCATTTTCAGAAGAGGGAAAGGGAGGGAGAGAAGGGGAAAAAATTGGAACTTAAAATCTTGTAAAAATGAATGCTAAAAATTGTCTTGACATGTAATTGTGGGAAAAAAATACTATTAAAAAACCCACGCTTCAAGTTCAATTCTCTGTGATTTTCTTTTGAGTCGACTTATTGAAGGCATTTCTCTCTACCTGAAGAGCACTTCTTTGCTTTTCTCAGCTTCCAAACTTGATCACAGGCCTGCAATCAACTATATTATTACTGTACTATGCTGATCTGGTGACAAGATGGCAAGAGAAGGAGTAACCAAATGACCTCAAGTTCAAGAGCAATGTTCTATCACTTATTAATTATTACAAGACTTTCACGGAAATGACAGTTTGGTTGAAAGCCAATATGTGATTTATCACAACAGAAATCAAAACTCCTCTAGGACCTTAGCATCCAAAAAATACAAACCTGACAATTTCCTGTTGCAAACAGAGCATAAGCAAACTAATAAAACATTTATAACTTTATTTTTGTAATGCTTTGTTGCTAAGATAGCATGAATTTCCCCATGTTTCTGAATCCTACTCCTCTCTCCCACAACTTACACTCTGCCCTCTTCCCAAATGCCTTTTAAAAAGTGATTTGCTAGAGCACCTGCCCTGGATACAGGAGGACCTGAGTTCAAATCCGACCTCAGACACATAATACTTCCCAGCTGTATGACTCTGGGCAAGTCACTTAACCCCAACTGCCTCACTAAAAAAAAAAAAAAAAAAGTGATTCTGGGGCAGCTAGGTGGCTCAGTGGATAGAGCACTGCCCCTGGAGTCAGGAGGACCTGAGTTCAAGTCTGGCCTCAGACACGTAACACTCACTAGCTATGTGAGACCCTGGGCAAGTCACTTAACCCCAATTGCCTCACATAAAAAAAAAAAGTGACTCTGAAAGGGTGAAAAGTCTGGAAAATCCAAAGAAATACATTTTTAACTACAGGAAATCAAAACGGCAAAAGGCTGTAAGTAGTGAAGGGACCTGGGACAAGGGATCTTTCCTAAGGCTGTCCCTAACCCTTAAGTCCTAGGGAAAAGAGAGAGGAAGAATCCACACAAATCACTTCTTTAAAGAAAATCTACCTTCTGGGCACTCTCAACCCACTGAAATCAGCAGGACAGCCTCAGCCTAGGCAAAAGAACAAAGGTTCCTTCAAAAGTTTCAGGTGGAAAAAAAAAGAGAAAACTAATGCAATATAAACTAGTACCTAGAGTTGAGTATAAGAAAGTCAGAGCCACAACCAGAGTAACTAATGACTACTGTCTCACTATAACCTAGTTATTTCTTGACACAACAAAAATGGCTTTTGGCAGCTACACAGACCCTGATGACAATTCATTCAGTTTTTAAATTAATCCTTTTTCACAGAATTTCACAAAAAGAATTCTCCTGTCTTATCAATTACAGTAAAGCCTCTAACCAGAATGTTCAGGGGATTTTAGAATGCTCATGTTAGCTGCATTTAAAATCATTTTGCATTCATCATTCAACAGACATTTATTAAGCACCTACTATGTATAAAGTTTTGTGTTAGGGGGCTGTAGACTCAGGGTAATAAGACACAGTCTCTGCTTCTCAGGGAACTTATTTATTAGAAGTGATGTCAAGGATACGAGTAAGTATCAGAACATGGTAGAATGTGGTAAGTCCTTTCTATAGTTCAGAGGAAGGGAGGGATTCAAAGAAGGCTTCATGTAAGAAGGGGCACTTTAGTAGGGTGATGAAAGATGAGTTGCCTAGGCATGTGTTAGGGAGAAATGGCTGGGAGAAAGGCATTCCAGGCAGAGTAAATAGAATTGGCTAAGGTAAGAGAGGTAAGAAAATCCAAATCCCATACAGAGATGAAGCATAGGTCAAGTTTACCTAGAACATTGACAGCATAGAAAGGAGAAATAATAAGTAAGGGTGAAAAGGCAGGTTGATTGTGTGGGAAGGAGAGGTAAAGTATAAATTACAGAGGTCCTGAATGCCAGGTTGGTAAGTATGAACTTTATTCTACAGACATTAAAGAGCTGAGTTGGAGAATAATATGTTTTAAGTTTTAGGAAGGTGAGTTATTTATGATGTGTGAAACAGATTAGGGATAGGGTAAGGCAACCAGCAGGGTAGAGGATAAAGAGCATTTGCTTTGGAGTCAGAGGAGTTGGGTTCAAACCCTGGCTCTTTGGGTCTCAGCTTCCTCATTAGTAAAGTGAAGGAATGGACTTGATGTCTAGATCCAGTTGAGTTCTAAATCTTTATGATCCTATGATCCCGTAACTAGACCCTGGAAGGGTATTGCAATAGTCTAGGCATTCAGAAATGATGGGTCCCCCTAGAGTGGGGGCCACAAGGGCAGAAAAGAAGAGACAAATCTAAGGGAAATTTCAAAAAACAGACATAAGAATGAATAAAGTGACAGATATAACATAAATGATCATTTGCCTTTGGGGGAAATAAGGAAACTGGGAGAAGCTGCTTTGGATTTGTTAAATATGAAATGTCAGCGGCACGTCCAGGTAGAGATGATCTGTAGGGAGTTGGAAATGTCAGTGGGTCCAATGACCAGCCCTGGATTGAGAAAGGGGTTAAGATCAGAGATGTAGATTCAAGAATCATCAGCATGGAGATGATAGTTCAAATTTAAATGCAACATGTATTCTTAACCACTCATCTACACAGCATCGTGCTAAAGAATACAAAGTTTAGATAAAACATAATCTCTGCTTTTATGGAGCTTACAGTCTAATAAGGAGTAAGACACAAAAACAGAATACCACAGGAAAAAAAAAGAATTACATGACAGACACATTATAGAGCTGAAGAACAAAATGTTATGTGAGATCTGAGGGGAAGGTAAACAAAGAAATTAAACAAAGAAATCAGAGAAATTCAAAGCTAAAAGGGAAACAGTACAGAAAAGAGCTGGAAAATGAATTGGTCCAGCTCTGCCACTTGCTACCTATGTGACCTTAACCAACTCTCTTCCCCTTTCTGGGACTCAGTTACCTCATCTATTAAATGAAGGTACTGCAGTAATTGCATTTCTAAGGTCCCTGGAAGCTCCAACAGTCAGTAAGCCTCCTAAAAACACAGCTGGAGGGGGCAGAAGAAGAGAAGCCAGTGGGAGAAGTGAATAGGAAACTGAGTGTTCCTGGCCCAGGACCTATCATCCCATTGGAACACAAAGCACAATGAGGGACCGGGGATTCGGGCTGAGAATAAAAAGTGACTACCAGGGCATAGGAAACATGTTCTTTCCTTTGAAGAACATTTCATTTCCTTCTAAGTTTGGTCTATTAGACAGTAGTAGGGTGGGAATGGGAAGAGAAAGATTCTCTTTACATCTTGTTTAAAATATTTGTTGGATAAATTCTTAAAAGTTATTTCAGAGACGACTTATAGTTCATCTATGCCCTTATCTCAGCCTTAAGACACTTCAAATGCATATTTATGTTATCTGTAATTCCTGGAATGACAACCTAGGACAACACTTAAAACCATACTTAAAATCACAGATCTATAGCTGGAAGGGACCTCTCAGGCCAAGCCCTTCATTTTATACAGATAAGGAAAGTGAAGCCCCAGGAGGCTGTGACCTGCCCAAGGTTGAAGAAATAGTGAGTATCAAAAGAGAATATAGTGTTGAGAACCTGAGATCTACACCTGAGTTAAGAAATTATGGGCACCAAGGTCCAGCCATTTAAATCCAAAACTTCTGTACCTCCTCTGTGGTGGTAGCACCAAAGTAACTATTAGCTCCTGACTTTGCTGACACTTCCTAGGACATGTGGGTCTCTCTAGCAGCCTCAGCCTCATCAATCCTCTCCATGACTCTCCTTCTACTTCTAGATCATCTGGACATTATCAAAATCTAGTACAGTATTCTTGAAAGCAACAGTACTTTACTACAGGTAGTAAATAGGGACATCAATGGATATAAATGCTCACATTCTTATGCTGCTCTATTTACAAATAGCTTTCTTCACAACAACTCTTGGGGGGTAGTTTTAATATCCTCATTTTGCAAAGAACAAAACCAAGACTCAAAATCATACAACTAGTAACTGCTGACTAATGGCATGAGGCCTAGAAGCCGAGTAGGCAGTTCTCTCTACTTTGTCTGGATACATCTATCTAATCTACTAAATCAAATACTATCTCAACCCAAGGGCCCTTTACCTTTTCTGTCTCCTTTTCTGGATCTTCCTCCAGATCATGCTCTTTAACCACAGGTGTCCTTCAGGGCTCTGTCCTGGGCTCTCTTCTCTCCTCCCTTTCCAATGAATCATTTGCTCAGCTCCCACAGATTTAATTATCATCTATAGGCTGATGATTTTCAAATCTACCCATCCTGCCTCAAACTCTCTATTGATCTCCAGTCCAACTGTCTTTCACACATCTCAAATTAGATGACCAGTAGACATCTTCAATTTGATACGTCCAAAACCAAAGTCATTATCTTTCCCCCTAACCCTCCCCAACTCCTACCTTCCTTATTACTACAGACGGCAATACCATCCTTTCAGTCCTTCAGGCTTGAAACCTAGGAGTTACCCTGGACTCCTCACTATCTCTCATCTCCATAACCAAGCTGTTGCCAAGGCCTGTTGACGTCTCCTTTGCAACATTTCTTGAATATGGTCCCTTCTCTCCTCTGACATTTGCCACCACTCTAGTGCCAACCCTCATCACCTCATGCCTGTAATACTGCGATAGCCCAAGGATGGGTCTGCCTACCTCAAGTCTCTCCTCACTCCAATCCATCCTCCACTCAGTAACTAAAGCGATTTTCCTAAAGCACAGGTTTGATCATGTCACACATCCCACTCCACCCCCACTCAGTAAAATCCAGTGGCTCCCTGTTGCCTCCTTGCTCTATTTGGCATTCAAAGCCCCTTATAGCTTGGCCCCTCCTATCTTTCCAGTCTTCTTATACTTTACTCCCTGACAAGTACTCTTCAGTTCAGTGACACTGATCTCACGGCTGTTCCAGGAACAACACGCCTTCTCTTGGCTCCAGAGATTTTCTCTGGCTGTCCCCCATGCCTGAAGTATTCTCCCTCTTCATCTTTCCTAGCTTCCTTTAAGGCACAACCAAAATTCCACCTTCTACATTCCCCAACCTTAATTTCATTGCCTTCACTCTGTTATTTCCTATTTATCCTGTATACAACTTGCTTTCTATATATTTGCATGTTGTCTCTCCCATTACATTGTAAGTTCATTGGGGGCAGGGAATATCTTTTGCCTGTTTTTGTAACCCCAGCAGTTAGCATGGTACCTGGCACATAGTAAGGACTAAATAAATGCTTAATGATTAATGGATTGATTTTTTCCAAAAATTTATGCCCTTTTGTCTTTGGGACAAATTTATTCTAAAAACTACACCAAAAGTCTATTACTTTCCTATTCTTCAAAATCAAAAAAAGTATTCTTCTAAGAGTCTTCCTCTTTCTGGAAGCAAGATGTTCTTTGAGTCACAAGTCACTTCGTCTTCTGCCATCATAATCAGAGTTATTAAGACTAAGCAATCAGAACTCAAGATGACAAAAAAATCGGCTCATGTAAGGAGAGGTGGGGGAGTGGGGATGGGATATCATTGATCATAACCCCATCTCGGCCTAATTATAACATTTCTGTGTGCAACCAACAGAAAAAAAGAGCTGAAATTAACTAAGCCAGGAGTAAGGTCAGTACTTTATATTGAGTGCTGAACCTGGGAGTCAGGAAAGCCAGTGTTTGAAACCCATCTTGGATAACTGAATCAATTAATAAGCATTAAGTGCAATGAATAAGCACTTAACATGTGCCAGGTATTGTGCTAGGCACTGAGAATAAAGACAAAAGTGAAAAGTCTTTGCCCTCAATGAGCTTACACTCTCTTGGGGGAAACATTTATATATAGAAAATATATACAAGGTAAAGAATCTGCAGAGACTTTATATAGGTGACACCTGACCTAAGTCTTGAAGGAAATTAGGTATTCTAAGAGGCTTACTTAGCTGGGTGACCTTGGGCAAGTGACTTAACCTCTCAGTTTTCTCACCTGTAAAATGGCACTTCAGTTCTTTATATTGAGCTCCGGGCCCCTTCCAGGGCTTCCTGCAGATTTATGGCAGGCCCCCCACACTCACAGTTCTCTCCAGGCTCCGGTCTCTGCACTAAAGTGTCGAGTGGGTATGACCATAATTCTACAGATAAGCATATTAGGGCCCAGTTGGTAAAAAGGATTCCAGGGGCTCCCTAACTATGAGGCCATATCCAAGCTTCTCTCAGCAGAGACAGAAGCCTGAGACCATCATTTTTGTCATATCTCTCTTTCAGGACCTATACATGATCCTGAAAGTGAAATGAAAGTGGAAGCCAAAAGATCTGGGTGTTCTCATGCTTTCGCCACTGACTCACTAGTCAACTGTGAGTAAATCACTTCCTTTCTTTGGGCCCAACAAGATTTAGGGCTGGAAGGGACCTTAAAGATCACCTAGTCCAACTCTCTCATTTTATCGAGGAGAAAATGAGGCTCAGAGACCTAAAGTAAGTTTTCCAAGATCAAAGCAGCAAAAGTTTAACTAGGGACCTACAATGTGAAGAGGACTGATCAAAGGGAGATTTAAAAGTTTAGACAATTTCAATTCCTGTAGTCAAGGCAGTTATAATGCTATATTACATAATAGGCACAACAGAGAGGTAAAAACTAACTGGGGCCAAGAAATCATGAGGAGTCATTAGGGAAAGTTTCCTGGTGGCATTTGAGTTACACAGGTAATAGGTAACAGAATCAGAATTTGAACCCAGGTCTTCCAACTTCAGGAGTGGTGTGCTCTCCTCTATGACATGCAGCCTCTTATTTTTTTCATTTGTACAAAAGGAAGAGGTTGGACCCAATCAACATTAATTAAGCACCTACAGTGTGTCAGGCATACCACAGTAGGAGACGGAGATACAAAAGATACAAAAGACAGTCTCTGCCCTCAAGGAGCAAGGGAGGGGGAGATAGATGGGGAGATAATATGCAAACAAATATATACAAAACAAGCTATCTACAGGATAAGCAGAAAACAATCAAGAGGAAGGGCACTAGAGATAAAAGGGGATGAAGAAAGCTTTCTGCAGAAGGTGGGATTTTAGAGGTCAGTAGATGGTACAGAGGAGAGAGAGCATTCTAGGCATAGGGGACAGCCAGAGAAAATCCCTGGAGCCAAAAGATGGAGTGTCTTGTTCAAAGAACAGTCACATGGTCAGTGTCAACTGAACTGAAAAGTATATGGCAGGAAGTAAAGTGTAAAAAGACTGGAAAGGTAGGAGGAGCTAAATTATGAAGGGCTTTGAATGCCAAACTGAGTGAGGAGACAAGAGGGAGCCACTGGAGTTCACTGAGGTGGGGAGGGGGTGATGACACAACAGAAAATCACTTTAGGAAAATCACTTTAGTTGCTCAATGGAGGATGGATTGGAGTAAGGAGACATTTGAGGTAGGCAATCCCACCAGTGAACTATTGCAATAATCCAGGCATGAAGTGACAAGGGCCTACATCACAGTGGTGGTAATGTCAGAAGAGAGAAGATGGTATACTGGAAAAAGATGGCAAAGGAGGATCAACAGGCCTTAGCAACAGCTTAGGTATGAGAGGTGAAAGATAGTGAGGAGTCCAGGATAACATCTAGGTTTTAAGCCTGAAGGACAATACAGTAATAGGGAAGGTAGAAGGGGAAAGGGTTTAAGGGGAAAGATAATGAGTCTGATTTTGTACATACTGAATTTAAGATGCCTACTGCACATCCAATTTAAGATGTCTGAAAGGCAGCTGGAGATGTAGGACTGCAGATCAACAGAGAGCTCGAGGCAGGATGGGTAGACTTGAAAATCATCAGCATAAGGATGATAATTAAATCCATGGGAGCCGATGAGATCACCAAGTGATGTAATAGAGAGGGAGAGGAAAAGAGGTCCCTGAAGGACACCTATGTTTGAAGGGTGTGATCTGGAGGAAGATCTACAAAGAAGAGAGAGAAGTAGCCATTGCATAAGGAGGAAGAGAACCAGGAGAGAGCAGTTTCCCAAAAACTTAAAGAGAGTTTTCAAGGAGGAGAGAGTGATCAACAGTGTCAAAGGCTGCAAAAGGTCATCGGATTTGGCAACTAAGAGATCATTAGTAAGTTTGGAGAGAGCAGTTTTAGTGGAATGAATAAGGTCAGAAGCCAGATTGTAAAGGGTTAAAAAGTGAGAGGAGAGAAAGTGAAGACATTTGCTTAGCTGGCATTTTCAAGGAGTTTAGATACAATGGGCAGTGGAGATATAGGACATAGCTGGTAGAGATGGAAGGATCAAGTTTTTTCCAAGATGCTGGAGACATGGGCATATTTGTAGGCAGCATGGAATGAGCCATTAGACAGAGAGAGATTGAAAATAAGTGAAAAAGCAGGGGTGACAGAAGTATCAATATGCTAGAAGGGACAGAATGGAATAAGGTCTCTTGAAGAAGGAGAGAGGAGAGCCTTGATAAGGAGTAAGGCACCTTCAACACTTGAGACTAGGGTGAAGGAGGAGACAGCAGTAGAAGGAGATGGGGAAGAGGGGAAAAGAGGAAGTTCATGATAAATGGCTTCAATTTTTTCTGTAATACATGAGACAAGATTCTCAGCTGAGAGAGTGTGAGGAAGGGGGGGGAAGTTATGAGAAGTTTGAAAAGGGATGAGGGGCAGCTAGGTGGCACAGTGGATAGAGCTTGGAGTCAGGAAGACCTGAGTTCAAATCCCACCTCAGACACTTGACACTTACTAGCTGTGTGACCCTGGGCAAGTCACTTAACTCCACTGCCTAGTTTAAAAAAAGAAAAAGAGAAGGGATGGAAAGATTTAGAAGAGCCTCGATACTCTGAGATCTTTTAAGCTCTGATGTTTTGAGTGAGAACGTTAGCTTGAAAGGGAAAGGATGGGGGGGAGGATATACACACACACACACACACACACACAAAACACACACACGCGCGCATATACATGCACCCCTCAGGCCCCAAAAAGCCCTCTATTCCCGGAAGTGGAGAACGCAGCAGGGGGTGGTGGTGTGGTGGTGAAGGAGCAGTAGTTGTCAACGGTTCCCCAGGATCCCCAGAAAGCAACCTACACCCTCCCTGACAGCTGGTCCCGGGTGTCCCCCACGCCTTCGGGCTCTCCAGGACCGGGGGGATTCGGGGATTCCCGAAAAACCAACTCAGAAAGGCCAGAGGACTCCGCACTTACCCCCCTGCCACAGCCATGTTAGCCCAGATGTGCAAGTCGTTCGTCACGTGCTCTGAGAGGTGGTCAGCTGACCAAAGATTTTTCTGGGAGCCACTAAAGGAAGGGGCGGGATTCCGCCTGGGTCTCGTGTGATTGGGCTCTGGGATGGGAGGGGCGGGGATGTGGGCGGACTAGAACGAAGGGCTCTCCCAGAAGTGTGAGTTGTAGTGTTTCAGGGACAAACGGTGCACACAGCACCGCTGCTCCCGGGGCGGGGCCACTTCTGGGGGCGTGGCTATAGTTGGACTGATGGCCGGGCGGGGGCTGTGGGCGTGGCTAATGCTTGGGGGCGGGGCTGATCTTTGGAATTGGAGTCCACCCTGATCTCTCCATCCTGATTTGTGGCCCTCAGATCGCCTGGCTCCCAATCAGGCATACTCTGATAAATGTTTTGCAACGGGCTCTCTGGGGAAAAAACATATATGTGCTTGGGACACACCTTTAAATTTAATCTACATTATTAACGTTTTCTGCATCACTTTCTTAAGTCTCAGGGATCAGGCCACCCTCTCCTCAAACCTTTGGCCACGAAACTGCCCCAACCTCAGGTCCAGTTCACAGAGTTCACTGAAGCCTCTCCGGAGGGGGCAGTGATTACTGGCGGTCACCAACAAGGGCAGAACCGGGACCAGAGTTCGGGTGGCCTGGCTCCTAGCCAAGGGCATACTGATACATATCTAACAACCAGCTCTTTGTGGGAGAGGGAGAAGAAAAACATGTACTTGTGATACATTTTAAACTTTAATGTGCATTGACACTTTATCACTTTCGAGTCTACACAATCAACAAATGAATAAATCAAGACTTGATTTTGTAGTGTTTACTGATTTCTGATGTGAAATGCTCACACTGAAAATTTAACAATCGGTTTTGGAGAGTCAGTTTCAGCTGGCTCCAGCATGCTCCTGCTCCAACCCACTGCCTTCTCTCCCATCCCCAACTGCTTCTGCTCAGAAAATCAAAAAGTCTACCATAACGATAGTTGACATTTATAAAGCACTTCACACACATTATCTCTTTTCATACCCACAGTACTCCTATAAGGTAGGCATTCTCTAAATGAGGGAATAGATTCAGAATGGTTCCACTTAAACGGCTCGCAATTGTAGTAGGTGGTAGTCTAACCTAGGTCTATGGGACTCCCAAGCCAAAGCTCTTCCCATTATAAACCATGCTAAAAATGTCTCCTTACCTAGTAAGGCTAGTGAATTCTGATGTCCTCTAATTCCTGAGATTCAAAACTGCTGTTTGTTTAGGCAAAAACCCCTTTCCCAGTCTCCAGTCCCTAAATTCTAATAAACTCTGCTTCACGCTCAACTCCTCATTGTCTCTCACCTTCCCCCGTATCCAATCTGTTGCCCCCACTTATCCATTTTACTTTGTAACATCTTTCAAATACACACTCCTCTCCTCTGACACTCCCATCACTCTGGTGCATACCCTCATCACCTCAAACCTGGGCTATTGCAATAGTTTATTGGTGGGTATACTGGCTTCAGATCTCTCCTCTCTCCAATCCCTCCTTCATTCAGCCACCAAAGTGATTTGGCCTGACCAGGTCACCTCCCTACTCAATAAACTCAAGTGGCTCCCTATTGCCTCCAGGATCAAATCTAAAATACTCTGTTAAACATACAAAGCCTGCCGTAACCTAACCCTCTCCTACCTTTCCAATCTTCTTATAACTTTACTCTCCAACAGATACTCTTTGATTCAGTGATACCAGCCTCCTGGCTTTTCCACAAACAAGGCATTCCATCTCTTGGCTCCAGGCATTCTCTCTGGCTGTCTCCCATGCCTGAAATGATCTCCTTCATCTGTATCTACTGACCTCCCTCCTTCCTAAGTCCCAAATAAAACTCCACCTTCTTTAGGAAACCTTTTCCAATACCTCTGAAATCTAGTGCCTTTCCTCTTTTAATTATTTCCTATCTATCCCATATATAGCTTGTCTCTCCAATTAGATTGTAAGCTCTTTGAGGAGTTCTGTTGCCTTTCTTTCATTCCCGGTGCTTAACACAATACCTGGCACATAGTAAGTGCTTAATAAATATTTATTGATTGACTGGTTCCGCTAATTCAGGTACCCACCTTATATTTTTGCCATCAGTCACCTCAAAACTACTCTACCTCCAAAATCCCCAACTCTGAAATTTTCCTTTTCTAATCACAATCTCTTGTCCTTACACCTTCCCTCCTGTGACATATAAATAGTTATATAGACAGAGTTTCCAGACAATCATTTTATTAATTAATGCTAGTAGATAATTAATAAAAAGGGTAAGTGGCATTCTTGAATACCAAAGACTCCTCTCGAATATCAAAGACCCACTCAATGCTTATATGCTCTTGGAAGAGTGGGAGTTCCTGAGTGTGGAAATCAGCTGTGATTGGTTAACAATTAACGAAAGAATTAATATTATAATGAGAAGTAGGTTTATTCTAGTGAGAGGTTGGGGTATGTGACTCTGATCACTCAATCTTGGACAAAGAGATGTATCTTTTATCCAGAATACTTCACCAAGGGCAATCTAGACAAAAGGGGGTCCACCTCCACTCAGACCTGGCTAACTAAAAAGCAGTGGATCAGATTTCACTGGACTAGAATCTATTTACCTTTTGATCAGATCTAAGTTTTCCCAGTAGGGTGGATCTACCCAAGATTTCATCGCTTTGTCAGTCCCCCTTCAAAGGCTGACTGAATAGTCTACAGGGAATGAGGGAATAGAAGGTGGGAAAACCTTAGTTCTAATTAAATAATTGGTTATTAATACAAGAGAAAAAAATCAGTTCTTTCACCCCTAAATTTGCTGCTATTGATCTTCTTAATGACCTCTGGAACCAGAGGCCTCCCTGTTCCCCTATTTTATCACCCTTATTCTGGCTTCATTTCTCTCCCATCCTAATCAAGACTTTGTAGTTAATCAACTTAATAAAGAACTACCCTTCTCCCTTGAGTCTCTTCTCCCCTTGACCATGCACTGTTGATATCCTGCTAATCCCTAACCTTGGATTACTCCCACCATCCAATTATTCTGTTCTTACTTCTCAGCAGCTGGAGGATATTAGAGAAAGTAATGAAATTATTCATGCTGGATGTATTCACTACAAATTCATGTCATGTAACCTCAACTGGGAATTTACCAGGACAATGGCAGTTCTTTTATTCATATCTGATCATACTTTCCAGAGCAATTGTTTTAAAACATCTTCCCAATACTCATGCACCCAACTCAATTTTCACCTTACTCTCTCTCAGCATATTACCTCACTTGAGAAAATGGAAGCTATTCATCACAAATTCCCTCATCTCCCCTCCTCCACACCAGCCTTTGCCATCTTCTCCTTTGTACCAGGCTCAACAGGCTAGATAGTTCTTCTCATTTCCAAGGCTAACTCTTCTATTTGTGCCCTGGATCCCATTTCCTTCCATCTTCTTCAGGAGTTTGCCCCACTGATCTCTCTAAATTATCTCACTTGGTAATCTCAACAGTTCCGATAAGTTCAATTGTCATTTCTAAGCAGATGACTATCAGATCTATATATCCAGGCCATCTCCTCCCCGAGTTCTAGTCCTAGACCACCAAATTCCTACTGCATATTTCAAAACAGATGATAATAGCCATTTCAAATTCAGCATGTACAAAACTCATTCCAGCACCTCTGTCAATTCACTATTCTTCCAAATATCTCTATTAATGCCAAGGGCAACATTATCCATTCAATTACCCAGGTTCACAACCTCAGTGTCATTCTTGACTCTTCACTCTCATTTTTTCCAATCAATTGCTAAATCATGTGATTTCTACCTTCACACCATCTTTGTATGTATTTCCTTCTCTTCATTTCCACAGGTACCACCTCAGTTCAGGCTCTTATCACCTCTCTCCTAGACCATTTCAAAAGCCTCCTAATTGGCCTCCCTGCTTTGTATCTCCTCTCTCTAATCCATTCTCCCCATAGCTCTGTGTCACCACCACTCCTATAGACTCCAGTGAGTTCTTATTATCTTCACAATTAAATATATAATATTTTGGCATTTAAAGTTCTTCACAATCTGGCCTTTTCCTACCTTCCCAGTATTCTTATACCTTTTCCCCTCCACACATTATGATACAGACATTCTGTTCTTTGTACATGTCACTCCATCTGCTACCTCCATGCCTTTGTATAAGCTGTTCCCCATGCTTGGAATGCTCCCCCTCACCACTGAGTCTTAGAAGCTTTTTTCAAGCTTCAACTCAGCTGCCATTTGTTGATTGATTATTCCTATCCCTCCCATCTTCAGTTTCTCCCAATCTACTGATTTCTTCTCTTTCTCTTACAAAGAAGTTCGGTTCACCCCATCCTTAAAAATCTTCCCTTGACCCTGCCTTATTTTTAATCTATAAACCTATATCTCTTCTTCCTTTCAAGTAATTTAGATTTTAAAGATAAATGTATAAACGATGCAAACAAGACCAGGGAGAAGTAGAGCCAAGATGGCAGAGTAGAAGGAAGTATAGCTAGCCCCTTAGCCCAACACATGCATAACTTCTCTAAGAAAATCTACCAGATTTTCTCTTGTAAATGTACCAGATTAATCCTGATCAGGAAATCCAAGAAAAAAATTACAATTAATCATATTTCCAGCTCAAGTTAGCATAGACAGACAAAGAGATCTACAGACAGTGGGGACAGGATCTGACCAGGTTCATGCTCTATGGAACATTCCATTTCAAGGAAAGGCTATGCACAAGTGAAAATAGAGGTCCCAGATCTAACAAAGAGAGACCTTAGCTTGTGTAGGATACAGGAACAGGGGCCAACTGGTGGATCTGTCACTTACCATCCAGTTCTGGGTCATGGATCCAGTGTGGGCTGATGAGGGAACCTGTGCGCAGGAGTTGTGTTCCAAGGTAAGAATGGTCACAAGTTCTAGGCTCTATACTGAACAAAGAGTAAGTCTAGGAACAAGCAGCAGCTATGTAGTTCTGACTCCAGAAGTAGCACAGGGTCTCAGTTCTAGCTTTTATTCCTGTCTGAAGACTACAGCAAAATAACCAGGGCAGGAATCCCAGACCAAAGGTAAGCCTACAATTCTGTCCCTCTAAACCAACAGAGATTTTCAGCTGGTTGATAATGATTGAGTCCAACAACAGTCTACTCAAACTCCAAACAGAACAAGCCCACAGGCATGTTGCCTAAACCCAAACCCAGATTAAGAATTTGTAGTGATCAGATCTGTTGGAGTGGAGGCAAAGTAATGAGCCTTTACCTTGAATCATACCACTTTGGGAACACTGAAAGCTTGCAGATCCCCAGCCTAAGCTGACTCTGCGGTCTTCATAAAACATAATACTCAATACACCAAAAAAAAATTCATATGACCAGTCCAGAAATTCCTACTGTAAGTGTGCACAGTTTGATCCTAAAATAAGGTTCAAAGTCAGGAAGTCATATAGAAGAATGAGCAAGTAAAAAACAAAACTATCATAAAAAGCATTTATGATATCAGGGATACTCATGACACAAACCTGAAAGGAGAAGATAACAAAAATATCCACAGGCAAAGCCTCAGTGAAAAACACAACTTGGGCACAAATTCAACTACAGCTCCTGGAAGAGATGAAGCAAGAGATTCTAAAAAGAGTTAAAATGGCTTTACAAATGAAATGAAAGCACTGGAGGAAAAATGGGAAAGAAATGAGAACTATGGAAGAAAGAATTGGAAAGGAAATAAACTGTCCCACACAAGTAGTATAAAACTTTGCCCAAGCAACTAATTCCCTGAAAATTAAAATGAACCAAAAAGAAGTTAATAACTGTCCAAGATGTCAAGAAATAGTAAACCAAAGTAAAAAAAAATGAAGAAAACATAAGGTATCTCTTAGCAAAACAACTGACTTGGAAAACAGACTGAGGAGAGATAATTTAAGAATTACAAGACTACCTGAAAGCCATGACTAGAAAGGAACCTAGATATCATATTTCATGAAATCATAAAAAGAAATTGCCCAGATCTCTTAGAACCAGAAGACAAAGTAGAAATAGAATCTACCTATCACCTCCTGAAAGAAATCCCAAAATGAAAATTGCCAGGAACATTATAACCAAAATCCAGAATTTTCTGATCAAATTTTAAAAAAGTATTTCAAGCAGTCAGAAATAAATTCAAGTACTGAGAAGTCAGAGTAAGGCTGTGATTTAGCATCTACCACTTTATATAAATGAGCTGAGAGCTTAAAAAATATTTTAGAAGATAAAAGATATAGGCTAACAACCAAAAATAACTTACTTAGAAAAACTGAGGATAATCTTACTGAAGAAAAAATTAACCCCTAATGAAAGGATTCTAAGTATGCCTGATTAAAAGAACAGAGTCATATAGAAACTTTGAAGTATAAATATAGGAATCAAGGGAAACATAAAAGGTGAATATGAATGAACAATAGTAAAGGACTGAATAGGATAAACTGCTTTCATTCTAATATGGAGAGATGACACACCTCCCCTATGAATCAGGGGTCATGGAAGGAGTTTAATTAGACAGAAGGCCTGGGAGTAGTTCTGTTATGTCTTGATCGTAAAAGAATGAAAAGGGAAGGAAAAAGGAATACATTAAGAGGGGAGCAAGAAGGGAGAAGAAGGTTATGGAAAATTAACTTATACAACCAAGGTGCACAAGTAGAAGACTATACAAACAAGAAGGAAAAAGTGTGGGGAACAGCTGACACTTGAACCCTACTCTCATCTTGAGGTCAAAGCAAGGAAGAATCCACAAACACATAATTTGGTACAGAAATATGCTTTACTCAATAAAGAAATAAGAGGGTAAATGGAAATAGGAGAAGAGGGAATTAGAGAAAGGATAAATTAAGGGAGGGATTAGTCCTAAGCAAAACAAAGTCTAACTAAAAAAACATTTATAGTTCTTTTTGAAATGGTAAAGAAGTGAAAACTGAGTGGATGTCAGCAACTAGGAAATGACTGAACAAGTTACGATATATAAATGTGATGGAATACTGTTATTCTATAAGAAAAGATGAAGGAGATGGTTTCTGAGAATGCAAGGATGGGCTTATATGAACTGATACAGTGTGAAGTGAGCAAAACCAGGAGAACAATATATACAAAGACAACAATACTGTAAAGTCAAATAACTTTGAAAGGCTTAGAAACTCTGATCAGTATAACAACCAAACACAATTCCAGAGGACTAACAGTGAAGAAACATGCTACCCACCTCCTGATAGATAGAGAGATGAAAGACTTAGAATGCAAAATGAGACTCATTTTTCACGGACATGGCCAATACAGAAATTCATTTTGCTTGTCTATTCATGTTTATAATGTTTTTTTTCTTTCTTTCTCAATTGGGGGATGGGGAAGAGGGAAGATTTTTGCCAATCGAAAAAATTAACTTAAAAAAAGGTAACAGGATGAATATGTGAGCATGGAACAGTCATGTAAAAACAGTTTTAGCAATGCTAAAGCTCAGAATGAGCTGAGGTTGACAACTGAAGTTAAGGTCAATGAAATGGTTTGTTTGGGGTTTTTTACTATATTGAGAGAAAAGGGAGGATCAAAGAAGCAATAGAACCTTTGTATGGGTTAGAAGGGACAACTGACCACAGTTACTTTGCTTCTGTTTCTTCTACCAAGAAGAATGATCTTTGTACTGGGATTGCAAGAACAAAAATGACTAACAAGGAATTGATACCCAAGATAAGAAAGGAGGTGGTAAAAGAGCGCCTTGCTGTCCTTGATTCAGGTCACCAGGAGTACGAGCTCAATATGAGTCAGCAGATGAACTACACCCTCAGGTACTAAAAGAACTGACAGATGGGATTGCTGACCCAATATCTTTGATATTTGAAAGATCATGGAAAACTAGAGAGATAATACAAGATTAAGGAAGGGCGGAGAACAAAGTCTACAAACTATAGACCAGTGAGCTTGACTTCAATTCCTAGAGAATTTCTAAAAAGAATCGTTAAAGACATAATTAATGAACATGTAGAAAGAAAGGTGGTGATCACACAGTCAATGTGGTTTCATCAAGAACATGTCATACCAGACTAATCTCATTTCCTTTTTTGACAAGATTACTAAATGATTACTATGGATACAATGTACCTAGATTTTAGCAAAAGCATTTAACAAAGTATCTCATATTATCATTGTGAGAAAGATGGAGAGATACAAATTAAACAACAATGCAATTAGGTGGATTACAAGCTGGTTGGATTCCAAATTGCCAGGATCAACAACTAGCTGTTAATGCTTCGGTGTCAATGTGGCAGAAAGTCTCTGGTGGAGGACTCCTGGGATCTATACTTCGTCCTGTGCTATTTAACATTTTTATCAATGATTTGGATAAAGGCATAAATGTCATGTTCACCAAGTTTGCAGATGGGAGAAAATTGGGAGGGATTGCTAACAAACTGGATGGCAGAATTAGAATCCAAAAGTAACTTGACAGGCTAGATAAAGCATTGGGCTGAATCTAATTAAAACCCCAATTCAATGATGTAGTCTTGGATCCAAAAAGACAACATCACAAATACAAAGTAGGGAGGTATGATTAGGCAGCAGTTATTCTAAAAAAGATCTGACAGTTTTGGTGGACTGCAAGCTCAGAAAAGATCAACAGTGTGATGAGGCAATCAAGATAGCTAAAGCATTGAGAAGCATGTTGTTGTCAAGTTGTTTTTCAATTTTGTCCAATTTTTTGTGACCCCATTTGGTTTTTTTGTTGTTGTTGTTTTGTTTTTGGCAAAGATACTAGAGTTTGCCATTTCCTTCTCTAGATAATTTTAGAGATGAGGAAACTGTGGGGAAAGGGTTAAGTGACCTGCCTAGGGTCACACAACAAGTAAATGTCTGAGGTCAGATCTGAACTCAGGAAGATGAGTCTTCCTGACTCCAGGCTCAGCGTTCTATCCACTGTGCCATCTAGCTGCCCATTGAGAGGCACAACTTTCAGGAATTTAGAGATATTTATTCCAGTGTACTTTGCCCTTGAAGACTTCATCTATAGTATTATATTCAGATCTCAAAGCCACAGTTTAGGAAGATCATCGATTAGCTAGAGAATGTCCAGAGAAGGCCAACTAGAGACTAGAGTTCATGTCACATGAGGATGAAGGAAGCAGGTGTGTTTGCTCAGGAGAAGGGAAGACTCAGGAGAGACATCATAAGTGTCTTCCAGTATCTGAAAAACTGTCAGAGGAAGAGAGATTAGGCTTGTTCTATTGGTCCCTGGTGAAAGAACCAGGAGCAATGGGTGGGAGTTGAAATAAGAATAATTTAGACTTGACGTCAAGAAAAACTTACTAAAAACTCAAGCTGTCCCAAAGTGCAATGGGCTGCCTGGAAAGGTTGTGGGCTTCCTTTTCTTATAGGCCCTGAAACAGAAACTGGACAACCATTTATTTGCCATATTATAGTGAAGATGGTGTACAAGTTGGACTAGATGGCCATGGAGATCCCTTTCAACTCATATTCAGGGATTCAATTTTAAAGTCCTAGAAAAAAATTACCTGTATCTATTAGTTCTACTTTTACATCTCCCACTTACTCTTCAACCTCTAACAATTTGGTTTTTTACCTTGCCGCTCAACTGAAGCACAGCTACCAAAATAATTTTCCTAATGTGTATGTCTGACTTTGTAACTCCCCTGCTCAAAAATGTTCTGTAGCTCCCCATTTTCAACAGAAAAAAATATATAAATTTGATATAAGATTGGGCCTGAGATTGTTTTTGAAACCATCAGGACAGAACCCTACCCCCAACTGTTAATGGAGGCTATAGCTTATAAAACCTATGCAAGGAAATCATTATTAAAGATTAGGCCTGATGATCTTGAGGCCATCATTATGATCTTTCCTTAAGGGAGGCTATAAACTTGTGGAAAATATTCCTGGAAAAATACTCACAATATTATTTTTAAAGGCTATTACAGTTGTGAGATCCAAATAATATTTTGTCCACCACCAGCTTGTTTTTCTCTCTGATAAACCCCCAAAATAATATTTTGACCTGACCCCTGATATGCAAATTGGCCAGCTCCAGTGGTGCCACCCAAAATCAGAGTATAAGAACCACACCCTCAGAAGGGCACTTTGGAGCATACCCTTCCCTCTAGGAAGACCATACCTTCCCTTCCTGCTGAATGGACTCATGTCTCTATGTTCCCTAATGTAGCACCAACCTTATATGAGTTACATTTTACCTTTGCATGGTGTCCAAGTTGTAAATCAGGTCTCCTTTCTCTGCCTTTCGCCTTCTTTCCCTTTGCTTCCAATAAAACTTTGCATTGAACTGATTCCCAATGTTTTACATGTAATTCTCTGCATCTGAACTCATGAAGGGGTTGTATTCCCCAATGTCTCTGGCTGGCCTATAGGCCTCTCCTTAGTCATAAACTGGATACCCAGACAAGAACTTAACCTATTGACAGCCACATCTACACTGGGGGAATATGGCACTGTGAACCCAGCTGTAGAAAGCAGGGGTCAATAGAGGAACCCTACATCCTCCCAATAGGTACTCTCTTATGCCAGAGAACTCTCACAAAACACAATTATGCACCCCGGCATTAAAGACTCTATGCAATCTCACTACACTATATTTTTCTATGTTTATTTCACATTACTACCCTTCACCCCTCTACATACTGGCCCAATCTGGACTACTAGCTGGTCTACAAACTCAAGTTGCTGTCTCCCATCTTCCCAAAGGTTGACCTTCTTCAAAATACACTCTGTCACTCCATCAAAGAGGCAGCTAAATGGCACAGTGGATAGAGCCCTGGACCTGGATTCAGGAAAACCTGAGTTAAAATTTGGCCTCAGACACTTACTAGCTGTGTGACCCTGGGCAAGTCATTTAACCTCTGTCTGCCTCAGTTTCCTCAAATGTAAAACGGGGATTAATAATAATACCTACTTAACAGAGTTGTTGTGAGGATTAGATGAGATAGTATTTGTAAAGAGCTTAGTACAATGCCTGGTTCTGTGCCACTAGATGCATACTATGGTAGGAGCTTAATAATGCTTATTTCTTCTTTCAAGGCTTCACCTAGGTGTCATTTTCTCCATTAATTTTTCTCTGATTGCTCCAAATGAAACTCAAATTTTCCTAATTCCTAGCTCTCCTTAGTCCCCATCATATTCTACCTTGCATGTTCATATCCATCTTCATGCCATACCTCTCTTACCTGATTATAAGCTTCCCATGAGCTGGGATTGTGCCATTTTTTCATCCCAATATCTCTGGTGCTTAGGAAAGGGGGCCTGGGCATAGCCCTGATGGCATCTTCTAGGCCCCAGGTTGATCTCCAGGCTCCCCTCCCTCCTCTCTGCCCACTCCCCTGAGGCCTGGAGTCTAGGGTTCCAGGTTAGGCCAACATAGTAGGCTCCAGAGGAAACGTTCAGCAGATCAGACAACCAGGCCAGTTATGTTCCTGTCAGATTAAATTTCATCTACGTTTAAAAAAAAAAAACAAAACCCGAAGAAGTTCACAGTTTTATGTATAATCAATCTTCTTTTCTGTCCTATGAATATTAAAATATTCGTGTTTGTCAAGTTCATAACAAAAAAGAAAAATGAAAGCAACAGCAACAAAGGAAATAAACAGCAGAGCCAAGGGTCAGCAGAAAAGCTCAGCCCGGAATCAGAAGCCCTAATATTACCCCAGGTCTCCTCATACTAGACAACAACTTGATGTTCATCAAGCTGATGGACAAATTTCCTGGATGCTCCCACACTAAGCTACCACCAGGGTAAACACAATAAAGTATTCCAGAGATGATGGAGGGTATGGACTCAAATCTTTCCCCAAGTCGAATCACCAAAGTAGTACTTGGACATCCAGAGCAGGACCAGAACTTGAACCTACCAAGCAAAGCCCGGTAAGCATGTGCCCCACTCAGGAATCTAGCCCCTCTGCACCATGCCTGTCTGCCTTGTATATGGTCTGGGCTCCGAGGCAGATGAAGCCTTGGGTTTAGGGAATGAATTTTTTTCTTCCTTGCTAGGAAGTGGTTCGAAGTTGACGGAGGGATGGCAAAGGAGGAAAGGGAATGGGGATGGAGTGTCTTCTTTATCTGGGGAAAAGAATAATAGAAATCTAACAAGCCCAGATTAAAACTCTAGATAGAGACTAAAAGATGAAGAATTCCAGAGGTGGTGCTGGTGTCGGACATTAGAAATGTCCAGGAAGGGGTGAAGCAAGGATGTGCATTATCACTATTATTATTCAATATTGTGCTAGAAATACTAGTTACAGTGAAAAGACAGGAAAAATAAATCAAAGGAATAAGCACAGACAAAGAGAAAACAAAACCATCACTTTTTGCAGATGATATGATGGTTTACATAGAGGACTCTATAGAGTCAACTAAAAAACTAATCAAAAAATTGAAAATTTCAGCAATGTTGCAGGATAAAAAATAAACCTACACAAATCATCAGCATTTCTGTATATCACCAACAGCAAAAAGAAATAGAAAGAGAAATTCCATTTAAAATAACTATAGATAGTATAAAATACTTGGGAGTCTACCTGCCAAGACACACATAGGAACTATATGAACACAATTATAAAATGTTCTTCACATAAAAACAGATCTAAATAACTGAAGAAATATTAATTGTTCATGGCTAGGCCAAGTTAATATAATAAAAATGACAATTCTACCTAAATTAATTTATTTATTCAGTGCCATGCCAATCAAACTACTAAAGGATTATTTTATAGAGCTAAAAATAATAATAATAACAAAATTCATCTGTAGGAACAAAAGGTCAAGAATATCAAAAAGAATAAATTTTTTAAATGGGAAGGGAGCCTAGCAGTACCAGATCTCAAACTACACTACAAAGTTGTACTCATCAAAACAATTTGGTACTAGGTAAGAAATAGAAAGACTGAAAAGAAAAACAAAACAAAACAAAACAAAAAGGAGCAGCAGCTAGATGGCGTAGTGGATAGAGCTCTGGCCCTGGAGTCAGGAGGACCTGAGTTCAAATCCAGCCTCAGACACTTGACAGTAGGCAAGTCACTTAACCCCGATTGCCTCACCAAAAAGAAAAAAAAACAAAATAAAACAAAGAAATAGAGAGGTTGATCAGTAGAGCAGATTAGGTACACATTATACAGAAGCAAATAATTCAGTAGGCTAATGTTTGATAAATCCAAAGATTCCAGCAATTGGGGCAAGAACTCACTGACAAAAAACTGCTGGGGAAAACTGAAAATAGTATGGCAGACATTAGGCATAGACCAACATCTTACACCATATACCAAGATAAGGACAAAATGGGTACATGATTTAGACATAAAGGGTGATATAAATAAGCAAATTAGGAGAGCAAGGAATAGTTTATCTGTCAGATTTATGGAGAAGGGAAGAATTTATGACCTAACAAGGGATAGAGAACATCATGAAATGCAAAATAGAGAATTTTGTTTACATTAAATTAAAAAGTTTTTGCACAAATGAAGCCAATGTTCTATAAGAAATTATGAGCAGGCAGATTTCAGGAAAACCTGGAAAAACTTATGTGAACTGATGCTGAGTGAAGTGAGCAGAACCAGGAGAACATTGTACACAGTAACAGCAACATTGTTCAATGATCAACTTTGATAGACTTTAGCTCTTCTCAGCAATACAATGATCTAAGACAATTCCAAAAGATTCATGATAGAAAATGCTATCCACATCCAGAGAAAGATCTATGGAGTCTGAATGCAGATCAAAACATACTCTTTTCTCTCTCTCTTTTTTTCTCTTCCTCCTGGTTTTTCCCTTTTGTTCTGATTCTTCTTTCACAACATGACTAATGTGGAAATACATTTAATGTGATTGTACATGTATAGTAATGTGATTGTACATGTATATATCAGGTTGCATGCCATCTTGGGGAGGAGAGTGTGGAGGGAGGGGGGAAAATTTAAAAAGACTCAAAAAAACTGTTGAGATCTTTGGGAAGGTCTTAAACTGTGGGTTACAACCTCTAAAGGGATCATGAGTGGAAAAAGTTTAAGAAGCCCTGAAAAATAGCACTAAATTATAAAAGAAGATCATCTACAAGAAAGAAAGTAGTCTGGCAGAACCTAGATATAGAACAACATCTCACACTGTATATCAAGACAAGCTCAAAATGGGTACATAATTTAGACATGATGGGTTATACCATAAGAAAATTAGAGGAGCAGGAAAGAAATTACCTGTCAGATCTATAGATAAGGGAAGAGTTCATGACCAAACAAGAGATAAAGAGGTTCACAGGAGGTAAAATGAATAATTTTGGTCACACAAAATTATTTGAAAGGTTTTTAAAAGCCTTAACAAAACTAATGCAGCTAAAAATAGAAGAAAAGCAGTAAACTGGGGGAAAATCTTTGCAGCAAGTTTCTCTGATAAAGATCTCA